>NC_089865.1:29634282-29992886 GCF_036373705.1 Amia ocellicauda
GTGATTTAGCCCAACCACTGCTCCTTGGCAAGAGCTTTCAGAACTGGGAAGATTTTAACAATTGGTGTGCGTAAATGAAGTGACCTCTGAAACGAATGTATTGAGAAGATCTGGGGAGCCACAGGATGGTCTAAATGACTGACCCCACTGTGAGTCACTGACCTGTTTAACCAAGCATCCAGGCAGTGAGATAATCCAATTAGTTACCCATGCGTGACAGTTTGAGTTCTTTGCTTTATTAACTTTATATGCCTAGTTTAGAAATCCAAAGGATTGCACCGGAAACATGTCTGGCTTTGCACAGTCTTCAGACCCTTTGCATCCTCTGATGTCAGGGTCTCCAATAGCAAATAAACAAATATTGATGCAGACACAATAAGTATAAAATGCTAAAGTTGAGCATGATGGTTAAGCCCTGTATAAATGGCAGCCTGTTTGAGAGAATTGGGTTGTTGAAAGTCGAATCAAGCAAGTGGCTGTCATCTGCGCCAGCTACATGTCAAACTAAAAGAAAACCACACAAAACAACACCTCATACATATGTAATTGTGTCCCTGATGACTCGCTTAACCTTTAATTTTCAAGCAGACTGTCATTATGACGAATTGTCAGTGCACTTTTTAGTTTTATGTCGCTGTTGTATAATCACTGTTGCCATAGTTCGAATTGGTGTGATCGGCCTTTGCAGGAGCCACGCTCATATTCCAAGCCATCCTGGCCCTCCAATGCACATTAAACCAGTTCAGATCCCACGGCTGTGAGATTCAATTTCCTAGCGCGTCTGGTAAAGCCGCTGGGCTCTGGAAAATCCCCCCCACGCACTGACGGAAAGACCTGCTGAGGAATGTGGAGAAATTGAGTCTTAAGGCGTGCTGATGGTCTGAATAGAAAGGATCAAGAGTATGACCTTGTCTATAGTGGTGGAGTAGAAGAGTAGTGTCAATCAATTTGGAACAATTCAGAATTCATAACATGGTTAAAGGTTTAAACATCTTGTCACCAAATTCCAGTGCCTGTAGCTGTAGGTCAGTTATTGCTTAGGGTCTCTAATGGATTTCAGAGTTCAGTGCTGCTTCAGTTTTATCTTTACAAAGCGTATAATACAACACTGTATATCTGTTAATTTTACAAATGTGACAAATTTGCTCTATATTTGAGCTGCAGTATGTAAACAGGCGTATACATTTCGGCTTGGCTGTAGTCAGACAGCGTACTCCTTCCCCATCCAAGGACTCAGCCTTACAAAGAATAGGGTTTTGTCAGGGTATGCCTGGGGCTGTAAAGAGATCTGCCTTTGTTCTTTGTGATGTGACTTGATGAAGGAAGAGTCAAATAACAAATGCCTGCTATCTAGTCTGCTCAGAGAATCGAGTTGCCTTCCATCACATGCCTGGAGATTTCCAGTTTTCCCCTGCATTTTGGTGTACGCCTTTTCAAAAAGTGTTTAATAATAATGCATGCAAAGCAACCACTGGTATTTTGTGCACAGCAGTTTAAGTAGATTTTCTAATGCAAATGAAGGGTTGCATTTTCTTCATGGGGGGGAAATGGAAGAAATGAAAGACCATATTAAAGAATGCTGCTGATTGGTTATCAACCTAAATGGCAACCAGTTGCTTTGGTACTGATGTGAAGTACAACCACGTTCAATTAAAAGCTTCACCCTCTTGTTGACAACCTTTACTGAAAACCCTGTGGAAAAACAACAACTTTATCTTCTACTTAATATTTCAAATTTTTGCTGTATTGCTTTCTTCTTGTAAACATTTGTATAACGTGAAGAACTGTAACTTAGCAGCTGTGTAAATATGCATGAAAGAGAATCCAAAATGCCCGACAGCATTTTGTCATCTAATTTGCAGTCTCTGCCTTTCACGGTTTTAATCGAATAAAAACTCATACACGCACGTTGTTTTCACATTTAAATAGAGTTGTAAGCTCCACTTATTTCCCCAACAAAACCTATAGGCCTGTTACAAAGGGAATACTTATAGATGTTTGGTGTCTATCGTTTCACAGCTGGATGTTGATCATTCAGCCGAGTATGGTATCCATTGTTGGAAGCTGAATCTGCTCTGAAGGACAGCAACCACGGCTCCTGATATCCCTCCAAGAATACCTTGTATGCCTACGAAGCAAGAATTGTCCTCAGTATTTGCCAACAGGTCTTTGATTCTTCAGTTGTTACCTTTTGTCTTATTCCTGACCTATACACGTTCCATAAATAATGCATGCATCTGCTCAGACCCATTTGATCCGTTTCTCATTCAACAAGCTCTGTACTGAGGCAGTTGAACAGCAGTCTATGTAATGTTATGTTAGCCTCACATATGTAGCTCTGCAGATGTTTTCACAATGGAAGCAGAGTCTTCTGGCAGTTTGGCTTCATAGCACTGGCTGCAGCTGCCGACACCTGTTTGTCGTGGCAATGCAAATGGAGACCTGCATGTCTCCCCTGCGATGCACAGCGAATCGAGCCGATCCTCAACAGCTTTTCTCAGAGCGAGCTCTGCTCTCTGGCGTTTCAGTGGCCCAGTGGTGCACAACCCTTGACTGCAGATGAGGCCAGCTTTTTCTCCTCAAGTGCAAGAAAAAAGGGGCGATGCATAAGGGTTTTGGATGAGTAATTTTCAGTTGGCAGTCTGGAAGTGCACCGGGGATCAATGCAGGCCTCCTTGGACACGCTTTGAAAGCCTCGGCAAACTTAATACCACCAGATGAGAATGCTGAATAAAATCAGATCGCTGCCGAGCTCAAATCAAGCACTGTCAGTTCTCCAGGTTGAGGGTTCATGGCTACATCGGCCTGTACTCCCAGCACTGTGGGAATTTAATTGGCCTCCAACTGCAAAATATGAAGCATTAGTCCTCTCTGCTTCATATTGTAATTATGATTAATTCTTTGTGAAAGTGTTTTTTGTGAATCTGGTTATCAAAAGCAGCAAAATCTCTACTGTATTTATTGTGCTTTTTCTATTCTTATTCTGAGCTATAATAAGGAGAAATTCCCCAGAGGGATGCTGTAGTGGGTTTTCATCAGAGAAATCGGCTCATATTCTTGCTAAACTCACTCCCATCTCTGCATTCTCTCACATCGTGTATCTTGCCTCTTTATCTCCTCCGTATGTAATCCTGCACAAACAATTGACGTTTATTTATTCAAAGGATCCTGTATCCCCCAAAATAATCCGTTCTCTCACAGATAGTGTCCAAGCAAGTACAATATGTATTTTAGGAGTGTGTGTGTGTGTGGAATAAAGCAAGGGAAAGGTCTACACAGACTAATTTATATTAAATGTGCAGAAGTAGAGATGAATGTTTCTGAAACACTTGTCCATGTTTAAATAACATACAATTTCTGTAGAATTATCCTCTGAAGAATGAATACAATGTAATAGGTGAGTAAAATGGCTAGCCTATTTTAAAGACTGCATACAAATATATTTTAGTAGTTGTGTAAGCAAGATGGGAGTGCTTTGTGTTTATTGAAAACTGGCAACACTGTGGTTTTTGCACAGTTATATTTATTAAGCTTGACTTATTACTGCAGGCAAAAAACAAACTAATAAAACGCAAAGTCTTCCAACTAGGTCACCGTTAATAAAGCTTCACTCCCTACTTTGACAGACCCTGAGCAGACTGCAAGCGTGAGAGAGCGAGAGTAACAAAGGCAAGATGCAGTTCATCTTGGTTATGGCCTTGTACAATATACACTCCAGAAGTTATATTTTTCTATATAGTTTATCCCAGGGCATTATTTTAAATCCAGCATTTTTTTTATACCACTAAATCAGTATATCAAGAATAGCTGTATGGGGAAGGTATCATATTTTTGTACTGTGACACATGCGCTGAATTGAATTGCACTATAATTGTATAGGTTCTGGGGTTTTTGGACAGTTACCATAATTGCCAGTCATATTTTGATTCAGAAAGGCAGAAAGTTACTCACAGTGATAGAGGTAAAGGTTTATTGACTACAGACATGCAATAAAGCCTACAGTTTTTTTTGTGAGTCAATCTAGGAGCAACATTTAATCCTTTACCAGAACAAATTGCAGCTCTGTCCTTGGTTTCAGTCATTTCAGTGAACTTGAAGTGGTGATTTTCGCACAACAACCCAGGACGCTGCCTGCTTGAAGTTAAAATTGTCCAGAAAGCAAATTGGCTATATTGCTAAACACAAACTTTTCCAATCTACCATTAAAGTGACTCAGTAGGTGAGTTTTTTTTTTTTTTTTTGGTGGGCGCTTTGGCAGTCACAAACTTGGCGGCTGCTCTGTGCAGATGTATGTTTAGAGGAGATAGTAGGGTTAGCTGGGCAAGACGCACGCACACACACACTTACCGCAAACCAGACAGATTTACTACCAATCCTGAGCACTTCCAAGGATTGCACTCCTCCCTCACCCCCCCATGTCTTTCAGGTGTATTTTATTGAGTTTCAGTTGTGAATGTTTATTTTGTCCTGACAGCCCTCCAAAAAGGGGGTGGGTTTCAATACCTTCTGGTTAAATTGGATGTCTGCAGCTGTTGTGGCCATTAATTCTGTGTTTTTAGGCCTATGCATTTTGGTTTTAAAATACAACGATTGTGGTATATGGTATTGTAGCAAAATCTGGTTGACCAATATAGCATAGTCTGATCCCTGGAGCACAGACTTAGTTCAGCACATTTACTCTCACGGCTTCATCAGAGGATCTCCCAAACCAAGCCCAAATTCCACTGATGTAGTGTCTAAATCATCCCTTACTACATCATGGTGACAATTGCCCCTGAGCTGAATAATGGGCCACCGGGTTGCGATAATCTGACATCAAATTAAGCACTGATGGAGATTGTATGCGGCGGCTCCCCAGCCGAGTCCAGCACGTCTCAGTAGTGTGTGTTAGTATGCCATCCACACCTTTGTGATGATGTGCACTGATCGGACTGATTAATACCAGCTCTGCTATGACTGTGCAGTGCCATCCCTATGGGGCGAGAGGCACGTCTACATGAGCAGATGCTCTAATTATGGAGCAGCAACTCTGTTATTTGTGCTACATGCGTATCAGGTAAGTAGGCAATTACAAAAATGAAGCAGATTTCTCCAAAAATAAAAGCAATTAGGATCATTTAGATCAATGTATTTTAGAGCTAGGTTAATCTCCCTTTAAATGGTTATTTTCAGATTTTTTTTTTTTTTGTTTGTTTTGTTATCTGAAGATATTTGAATAATGCATGCTGGCATATTAATAAAACATAAGCAAAAGAAGTTCAAATATTCATTAACAGTATTTTCCTTGACTGGCATGAGCTGTTGCATACAGTCATTTATTTATTTTTCTGTAGGATTCATGTTTCACGGGACACCTGCCAGCCAAAGATTAAATTAGTCTGATTATTGTACATCTAGAGAACAGCCAAAATTCACATTGAGGCCCTTTTAAAATGTACATATTGCAAAGTGTGACTCCAGTACTTCAGTTACCATGGTCATGGATTTGCAATTACCTTATTAACGCAAACATGATTATACATACCTACTGTGCAGGTATTTAGTCCATCACAGTCGGTAAATATCCTTAAATTAAACTGACACGATAAGGCATAGAAAGGACAAGAATGGGTGCAGTAAAATGGTGTGCGACCAGGGTGTGTGTGTGTTTCTCACTGGGTGTGTGCAAGGGTGTTGGCTTCATAACTGACCTATCTGGATTCAACTAGTTAACAGAAGTGAGTAGTAAGCACTCTTTCAGAGAGGCTTGAGCCCTTAATCTGTAATGTGTTTGCCAGATTCATTAAGAGATCTAGAATTTGATATTTGCATTGTGCTCCATACACAACCTTAACACACATTTATTCAAGTGTATTGTTTTTATTCTTTCAAATAAACTTTTGTAGAGCTGTATCACGATGCATTTGAAAAAATCTAATTTAAAATGAGCATCAGGGTCCCCAAATAAATATGGGGTGGAATTAATGACAGAGGCGGTGTAATGGAGAATTCATCCATTATCGGCTGAGACTCAGGCATGTGAGTTTGTTTTGAGCAAACAGCCATGACTTATTCACAGCCTCTTCTGAGCAAGGCTGAGGACTTGTGTAAGTGTGCATTTGCTCTGTTGCCGAGTCCAAGCTAAACCCATAGTGTGCATCTTGTCAAGATCATTAAACAGTGCTCCTATATAATATAGTCAAATATATACATTCAGAGGTTACTTCGGTTTGCTTTCAGCCAAGACGCCACAGAATTGCCCTGTCGCTGGCCTTCCACGCAGACATCGGAGAGAGAAACAGGATTGGAGTGATGAAATGGCACGTTCTCTTTCCTTACTTGACGTTTTATTACTCTTTTTACTCTCCTAAGACATACAATGCTCTGTACCCTTCGCTTTATCTGCCCTCTAATGGGGCCAGTGTTTTAGACACGGTGGTAAACCAAGGTCTCCTTTCACTTCAAACCAGTGATTCCATTTAACAATCCACAAGGGATTCAAAATTTCCAGCCCATATTGGGGCATGGGGCTGGTGTTTTTATACCGACTTGAGCTGCAATGTGCTGTTGTTGGAGTGTCTGTGTGTAGTCTTCAATTTGAGCTTTGAACTGAACACACAACCCCAATTCCCTCCTGTGTTTTGAGACTTCATTTGAAGTACATAACTATTAGCAAAGTTTTTTTTTTTTAATGTTTTTATTTTGTTGCACATTGACATTTCCAATCATCAGTGCTGTTTATTTTTTAATTAACCTCCAAATGTAGTTTGCCTTGCCATTATTATTTTTTCAATTTGCCCTTGAGGTAATTGTTCTGTTGCTTAAGTAATTGTATTAGATTAAACATGCATAAAACATGAACACGTGGAGATCGCATGATATGCGCTGCGTCACATTGACACCATGAATCAATCCTATGACATTAGTTCTGTCGTATCTCTATTTTTAGGCTGTAGAGGATTTTTTTATTTTGTTGCTTTGTAAAGGTTTAAGCCTTAGGATTTTGTCTGTGTAACTGAAACTGCAATCTATTTTGAGTTGATGTAATATGCATTTAATCAGTTCTGTTTTAATTAATTATTTGCAATGTGTAGTAATCCATATTCCCTGTATTACTTTTCTTTCTGCCTTTGCATAATATTTTTGGGAAAACTGCATCAGTATTCATTTTATTTTAATATTTGGAATCTTGTTAATCTGGAACCCTTTCTTACACTATTCCTTTAAAATCCCCTTCTTATCTCTCTGCCTCTTTCTCATGTGCCTAATTACAGCTCACACATTGTCTCCTACATGGTCTCTACAATCAATTTCCTCTCTCGCATTTCCATCCCCTTTCTTAGACACGTTTTTGTACAGCGGCTGTGTGTCGCAATCTTAAAAAAAAAATTAAATAGCTGCGATTACGTGCTATAGTGGGGATGGGTGGAGGCGGAGGACCAGGCTTCTTAGATTTTATTTTATTTAGTGTCTACTGCTTCTTCCTTTCATTATCTGATTTACACACACACACATTCTAGCCTACGGCAGGGTTTTCTAATCTTGGTCCTAGGAGACCCACTGTGTCTCAGTTTTCATTCCAACCAAACGCTTAATTGTTTGGAATTAAGAGGCCTTAATTTAACTTTTTCTAATTAGCTCTGTTTTATATCTACCACCATTCCTTGTTTTCAAAATATGTACGTTGTCTCAAACTGGTTTACAAAATTTCTCTTAAATCTGTTTTAAGCAGCTCTTGATCGGTTACAAATTAATGATGCACAGATGTGGATTGCAATTAAATGCTATAAAACAGTGCCATAATCAGCATTGCTAATTGATTGCTAACACTTTATGGCTGCAATTGATTAAATTCCGGACCTCTGGTCATTGAAGTAGATCACAGAAATAAAAGGAAATCTTCAATCCAGCTCTGCCAAATTAATCCTTTTTTGAGTTATGTTTGTTTATTTTACTTGTTTAGTTTAACTGTTTAATTGAAGATTTTGAAGGCACGTCACCGTTTTAATTGCAGGAGCTGAAGTCTTGATATAGGGTCCTTTCTCTGTTTTAAGGAAAACCAGTCTCACTTTTGATTAGAGAATAATATGCAACATGAATACACTGTTGCTTCTTGTAGACGTGCGTCACATTCTCTCCAGGTGAACTGATATAAAAGTAATGTTGAGTCTTGTATTAATCAGAGTTTGATGACTGGCACACACTTTTTAATGCAAGCTTTTCAGTATGAATGCAGGAAGACAAAAATATCATGAGAATCCCATCCAGTAAACATGTTTGGGGAAATAGTATGCACACAGTGTCCTTAATTGATTTAATTGATTTTTCATTTCATGTCTTGTTTGTTTTGTCACACACTCATTTGAATATTTGAAAGTAAAACTTTACCTCCAGATTGTATACAGATTGCTAACACATTTATATTTATAATTTGAAGTTAACAAGTCACTCCAAGGAGTGAGAAATAGATGAGGTGCCATCACAAGGTGAGAAACACATCTGTTCTGATTCCGATAGTGAAAAACATGTTTTCAGACAATTTTAACTCTCCACCCCAACGCAAACAAAGGTAGATGTAGAGAAAGCTTAAAAGATAACAGATTGTTTAACAAAATCTGAGGAAAACGATTCGTTGTAGTTGTGCCGGGGTCAGGATGAACCGTAAACCAAAACTTTGGCTCGTGTCCAGATCGTGCAGGGAAGCACATTGAATATCATATGCTGTGCTGGAGCAGAATGGCTGCGATGCTCTTTAAATCGTAGCGCACTGCTTGAATAATTTATATCCCCAGTGCCTCACTAGTGAAGCGACTGGAGAGCCTGCTAATTGAGGTCTGCCTTCCTGATTCTCTGGTCAAGACGATCATATTACACAAAGAATTGGAAAGGTTTTGCGCTTCCACAGAAGAGCAACCCGATTCAAGAAAGGGACTACCAAGTCACGGCGAAGTCTCTCTTGTAGTACAAGGTCTTTGAGATATTGACAAATTCCTTCATTTCATGCTTGAGTACTGGAGAGTCTAATGTTTCCCAGCTGTGGAGAGTTCAGAGATGAGGAGCACGATTTTAAGCATTCCGATGGCTTGATCCCCCTCCTTCCAACGGTCACAGCTTGCTTCTGTTATTGACTTGGTGGACTCGTGTTGAGCACGAGCGGTTATATATACTAACAAGGCACTGCAGCCCGTATAAATGCAGAATGTGATGAATGAAACCAAATTGTTGGTGCAGGCTTGTTTGTTTGGAGATATAATGACTTTTAAGCAGAAGTGATTATTACAGAAAGTAAATCCATTACATCCCAGTTCAATTTTAATTAGAACACAATGCTAACAGTGGGCTTGATGTTTCATGGCAGGCTGAATACATGCAACCACATTTTTTGGCCTTTGGGATTATTTGTCACTATCTTTCTAGAGGTGAAAGTAGAACGTGGTTCATGGTTTTATATCCCTGTTAAGAAAAATGTTCTCACTGTCAACCTTTATGATTTATTTCTCTCCAAATGGGTTTTTAAAAAGCACAGCAGGAAAATGGGGGGAACTATCAGAAATACGTTTTAGGCTCCTCCAGAGGTTTTTCAACGCAAGGTTTATTGAATAATAACACGCCTTTCTTTTTCTGTGGTTCATCCACTTTTTATTATTCCCCTACTTTTATTACTATATTATTCTTTGCATCCTTTCTGAAGCCTTTGTGTTGTATTGTATAACGTTGCAAATGTAGTATTGCTTTATATTGTATTCCGGCAGCCTGTGTTGCCTTGAATCAAGGTGTCTGTCACCTTTATTTAATAATAACAAAATGTAATATTAATGCTGTTTTTTCATCCCAGTGAAGTTCTTGGATAAAGCTCCTCTGTAAAGAATCGACTTAACAAGAAATGGCCACCACATTCTAGCTCACAGGAGACTGCATTTCGCTGCAACACTGTTTTTTATTTTCAACCGTACACCACTCACCTGTCTGACCACTGCATGAATTTTAAAGTTGTCCTAAAACAGACAATAACTCCTTATTAAGGTGGGTTTTTATTAGCTGTTTTTGGATTTACTCATGGTACCAGGATAACAGCTGTTGTGCAAAGTACTGTGCGATCACCAGTTATTTTTCCAAATTGCAGATTTTGCATCGTTTCATAAGACACAAACAGAAGGCAAACTTCCCTCCTAGGAAAACGTTTTGTATGACTCAGAGGTGAGTTATGCCCATGTTTTTCCACTATAATTTATTTTTAAACAAAGGTTTAGTCATGTTTGGGACTCCAGTATAATCTGTTGTCTAACCTGATATTCTCTTCAAAAACTCTAAAGTACTAAGGCAACCCCTGCCCCAGCTGGTCTTCAGATCATGCCACCTTAATCACAGGTGACGGGCCATGGCACAGCTTAGCAACATAGCTTAGTGTGCTGTCTCTGGGAATGGTAGACATGTACACCCCATAAGAACATAAGAAAGTTTACAATCGACGTGAGCCCATTCAACCCATGCTGCTCCTTTGGTGTCCATTAATAGTAACTTAGTGATCCAATTATCCTTTCCAGTCTATTTTTGAATGTTTCCAAGTTTTCAGCTTCAGCCATATCGCTGAGGAGTTTGTTCAAATTGTGACGCCTCTCTGTATGAAGAAGTGTCTCCTGTCTTGTGTCTTGAATGCCTTGAAGCTCAATTTCCATTTGTGTCCCCGGGTGTGTGTGTCCCTGCTGATCTGAAAAAGCTCCTCTGGTTTGATGTGGTCGGTGCCTTTCATGATTTTGAAGACTTGAATCAAGTCCCCACGTAGTCTCCTCTGTTCCAGGGTGGAAAGGTTCAGTTCCTCAGTCTCTCAGTAGGACATTCCCTTCAGACCTGGAATAAGTCTGGTTGCTCTCCTCTGAACTGCCTCTAGAGCAGCGATATTTTTCTTGGAAGTGTGGTGCCCAGATCTGGATTTGTAGCCAGGTTTGTTAGGTAGAACTCAACTCCGAGATCTGCAAGTTGCTTCGACCATATGTCTAAATGGGGATGTGTTGCTTAGGGAGTAGATCCAACGTAAGACTCCCATGTTTAATTCAATGGTGTCTGTAGCTCAGATCTTCGCTGTTATACATGTAGCAGCCAGATTGGTTTCTGCAGTAAGCCTTCGGTTTACTCATTGGTATTCCAGTGAGCGCGCTCTCTTCCTAAGTGCTATCTCGCTGTAATTATCTTATTGGATCAGCACTGTTCTCATGCCCATTGATTAACATGTAATCTGTTTAAAATTGCCTCAGTATTGCACGGATTTGTCCAGAATGTGATTTTTCCTTCACTCTCAACTTCGTTTGCTTGAAGGTGAGCGTTCCGGTATTATCCAAAATACTCTTTACTTTTTAATGAATTGCAATTTGTATCTTGATTTCCTGCTGTTGAAAGATAAGCTCTACACCGTGGGATGTGCAATTAATGATAAACTGCTGCCCTCTTGTCTCTTCAGCGTAAAATAAGTGCTTTTGCTTAACACTAGTTAGGTGGTGGTACTATCAATGTGATTGCATGGGAAAGATAGGGGTGTGAGGGATGGTTTCACAAATCAACTGCTTCTGACACCTAATTTCAAATGAATTATAATGAATCGGGCCGTGGAAAGGAAGTATTACAATAATGGGATTCCTATTGATGAGCTTCCAGACCTTTTTCCTCTTACTCTACAGGAATCTGAGCATGCATGGAATAAATCAATCCACTTTGGTAATTCCCACAAGATACTGTCTCGCGAGTCACAAGGCCTGTTCTCAGCCACCATAATTGTTTCTCGGACTTGGGTATCTGCTTGTGAAAAGCCAGTGGAGAAGGGCGGGGGGTTGGGGGGGAAGGGATGTTTTTGTCCTTAGGGGGCTCAACACGATCAATGAAGCTTCCCTTTGGGAACCAGCGTAGATCAGCCGGGCAGGACGAAGCAAGTTTTGTTTTCCATCATTGTCATTTTCTGTTATGAGCAGGTGAATCGGAATCGGATCAAAAGCCCAGGAGCTTGTTGGTAGAGGTGTGAGGAACAGCTCAGACAGGGCAACACTCAGTCTCTCACTTCAGACTGACCACCAGGGAATTTGACAAGATTGATGCCAGCAATGTATAGCGTTTCATTGGACTGAAACATAATCGTGATAGAGGGGGCGTTGTTACACACACTAGAATTGGGGTCAGTCCTGTTTCTCAGATGCCAATTCTAAGTCCGATTCAAGAATTGAATTCCTATCAGAACTGCCTGACCCATCTCCAGAGTCCACATTAGCAGATATGGATATAAGCCAAAATGCCAAGAGCAAGGTTTCTACTTGTGTAGTGTCATACTAATTGACAGGAGGACATTCAGAATTTCATCAGCAGAAATGATTATCAGTGAATCATTACTCTTTTTATTAGTGGCAGCTCAGCTTTCAATGTGCTCATCAGTCACCTGTTGTTTTTTTGGCAAATGTGTTATGGAAATGCAAATGTGTTCACTTGAATTTTTCTAGGGTGCTTAAACTCACGAAATGCACAAAGCTTTGCGAATGGAAGTCATGCTTAAAATTAAACCATAGCCTTTAGCCTACATTGTACATTTTATAATTTGATGTTGACATTGTAAGTTTTGGTTTCTCCCTGAGTTTTCTGAGGAAATCAGGTGGAATTCATTGGATTTTAAATGGAAGTCATTAATTTGGTTGCTTTCAAAATGTCCAATTCCAGATTCATATTACTAATATTGACTGTTTTAATTAATAATTGAATTGAACCCTGACATTCTGGGCACGCAGATCCCTGGTGTGTGTCATGGATGTTTCGCCTGTCACACTCCGATCTGCATGTGTGAGGCGAGGGAGATTGAAGGTGCCTGGCCTTGTTTTCAGATGGCTAATGAGCACATCAGTCTAGCTCTCCACCTCCTTATGGGCAGGTTGTTAGGAGGTGTCATGGGTTCCATCAGAGCGTGCACCTCCCCCAGGGAGTCGTTTGTCATCCCAGCCAAGCTCCTCAGTCACCGTTTAAATGAGGCTGTGTGGGTGTCTGCCTGGTTCAGTAGATGCGGGTGGGTGGGTGGGCGGTGGAGATACTCCTCTGTGTTGTCTCTGTGTCCATTTGTGGGAGAGGGGTGGTGTTTTTGCATATTTTTGCCTTCAGGATAGTTTTGTGTGTGTGTGTAATTTTAATGCATTTTTGGAAAGAAAAACTGGCAAGCCCCTGTGCCTTCCACTTGCGATGACCCTCTTGGGAGCCTGCTGTGACCTTATCCACCAAGCCAAAAGCGCCCACTGCTTTTTACCACCCCCACAAGAAAGAGAAAAATAATATGTACAATAATTGTATTCCCTCTGCCTCTGGCTGTTTCCCTGTCACACGGTTTGATTCCATCTCAATACCAAACGAAGTCCACATCCTTCAGCTTCAGCTTCAGCAACTAGCAGTTTTTAAACTCCACGTGCACCAGTGCAATACTCTTGTGTTTTTAATGACACAGAAGGGGATATTTTTACGGTTTGTCTCAATCTGAGGAAAATGAAAAATAAAAATACTGTTCAGGGTGAGTCATTGTGGACAACAGGATCTGCTAAAGTTACATCAGTCCAACGGCTAATTGCATGGCAACATAAAACAAATAAATACAAATGTTTCCTTTGTTAATTTTGAAAATAATACAGCTGACATGACTTCATCTGGGAAAGGACTGAACTGTAAGGTTGTCTATGTAATTTAACCCTTAAGAGCTTTGCATTACATATATGATCCATACATAGGTCTGGTAAATTGGGATACATTTCCTTGTCAAGCCTGTAAAATGTTTTGGTGTGTATGTACTAAGGTTTATGAAACAAGCCTGGGGGGGGGGGGGGGGAGTGATTTTAGTACATCTAGAGGAAATGAAATACAAAATTAGCAGAAACCTAGCAGGACTATGACAGTTGCCTCCTGGTACCTTGTTTTTTTTTTCCATTTGCACAGCTGTAATGAATTAGCCACACGAACACACTTCGTTTTTTCGCTCTATGTTTAAAAATAGTATGCGGTTGGAACCCAGATGCTGTTTCTGACTCACTCGAATGCTGGATACAGCAGAGGTCCTAAAACAGACCTTTCCATGCAAGGCTGACATTTGAAACTGAACATTTTCTCCATTTGAAATGTGACTGATTTTACTTGGCACATCTCTAATTGTTAAATACTTAAAATATTATAGGGCACATGACAGCTTTGTATTTTTTTCCCCCACTTCAATGTCCCTTTCTTCCCTTTCTATATATACATACACACATCTTCTCACAGATCTGTAGCTCTGTAGGGGGAACGAGTGCAGCTTGCTACTAACACTCTGTCTTCCAGGCACCATTTTCTCATGGAGGTTGTTGTTGTGGTTGCATGATTATCTGAAACCCTTACTGACATCAGGGGCTGGTTGCATGAAACTATATTATATGAGTCTAAACCATTACACAGCGGAGACTCCTATTGGCTCACACAGACTCCACCCATCGGCAGTCCCCCAAAACATCGAGACCCCTCCCCAATGATTTCAATAACCAGTTTCTCTCAAATTAGCCTATCTATATTTTTACATTAGATTTCAATAATTAGCATAGATCATCGCTGGTTTAGAGAATCTGCCTTTTTATTTCTTCAAGTGTCTTAAAATTCCCAGAATGCATTGTCAATATTTTTTCACCAACACTACCTAAAATAAAACGGATCCAGTTTCTTCACTTGCCCTCATAGCCCTGGTTACTGGAGCAGGTTTTCATGTTCTGCAGATCCTTGGGGATAGGTTCAGCTCGCTTGTATCACTTCCTGTCTGGCTCTTGAAACAAACAACCCTTGACTCTGAAGGGAGACATTTGTACTAAAATGCTATTAGCGGTTTTCACTTAATTGAAACGCTCCAGTGTACATCTCTTGATCAAGACAAACCTGCCGTCTAGTTGCGTACGTTTATAAACTGCAATCAGACGAAGTATGACAAATCCTTAATTTCATTCACTCTTCACTAATAGTGACTGCTGTCCGCTGAAGGGATTTATATGCAAGATGCATGGCTATGCCAATTTTAGAAAGCAGAAATATTTTTTTAAATGTGTCCGTTTAGATTCACAGGCAACAGATGCTGTAAGTTTTACTCAATTTTTTTTAAATCCGTTAATCTTAATATGGTTAGTGGTATAAGCATGAGCCGTGTGAAGAAGTATACATTTGTTTCCCCCTCTGTAATAACTCGCTGTACTCAAAGGGTGAAATCGTAACTAATACATTATCATTCAAACATTCACTCTGCCCCGCTGGGTCAAGTCAACCAAATTAATATTTGTTTAATTTTGCAGTGGCAGGAGTAACAAGGATAGAGTTAACTATTTGTGCAACAGATTACTTTGCATTACTACGTTTCCGATTTATCAAAATTATTGGTATGGACAATTCAACAGTCCCTTGATATAGGTAGACATGTTCCTAAATCTATGTAGGTTCTTTCTAAATCATCCAACAATAGCATTGTATGGCAAAGTGAGTTAAAGAAACCTTAACCATTTCCATTAGACAAAAACCCTGTGATTAATTATAATTTCAGCCATGAGCAGTTTGTAATTCTGCTCAGGTTTTAGGGTAACTGATTTATTCTATAGGTGTCCACGTCTCCAGGGATGTACAAATGAAAGCTGGTGCTCAAGGTTGTTTACAGTTCATTTTGAAGTGTTAGGTACTTGGTGGCAAAGGGGCATTTATTTTGCTTTTGTGCAATTTGTTTCAGTATAATGGCGAGACGAGCTGTGTGTTTTCAGTGATACACAATCTTTTCAGCATGGTAGTGTAGTGCTTTGAACATCCAGTTGGGCTGCACCTAATCATACCTCTGAAACAGCAGCCTGGAAGCAGCGAAATGGAGCGTATACCCTTTGTGCAGTAACTGCCAATGGCCTGATAAGAAGAGATGCCAATTGTCAGTCATAACATTGGGAGTGTTGTCCTGGCCCACCCTCCCTCCTAAAGAGAACCAGGATGAGCGAGGACAGTTCGTATGAATCCCCTCCTGGTACTGCTGGACAAAGGCTGGTATTTAAAATGCTCTGGGGTTCTGGGTCATGTGTTTCCCTGTCGAAACAATACAGCTTAAGAACTGCTGAGCCCCTGAAATTCCACATGCAGCCTGGTAATTCGAATGGCACGTTCAGAGTCACCACAGGGTTTAAAGGGTCAGCTGTTTTACAGATGACCTGATGATACTTTCTAGATATATCCCCCCCCTTCCTGCTCTTTTGTTCCTATATGAGGTGCATGTTTGTTTCCTACCAAACCTGTCCAGTGGCATCCACACCAGTGCATGTTTTTGTTAGTGCAATTTAATACCTGAATTGTTGTACTGTGTGTATAATTCACTCATGTACCTTTTAATTTATTTGATTTACAAATCTGGATAGATGGTCCCCAGGATGAAGTGATGCAAAAGATACTGAAATAAAACTTGGTCCCCTTCACTTTCAATACAGCCTTTGATCAGCCAAGGTGCTAATTGACTTCAGATGTCACTAATTAGATGTTAGAAGTTACTAATTTAAAAAGGAGGAAGCGTATGGGGTCTTTTAATGGATAGGTTAGGTTCCAAAAGGCGCTGACAGATGTGACCATGCTGAGTTAATCGTGATCCACAGAAATGCAGTCAGTGGGGTGAGCCAGCGTAGCCCATTTTCCAGCAGATAGGACTTTAGTACTCAGAGCTGAATGCAGGGTACTGGGCTGAGTGACTGTGGGTCAAATAAGTGTTTTATGCAAATTGTTTTATGCTATTATGCAGTGCACGTAAATCTGGGTTTAAAGAGAACCACACCTTGCATCAGTGCTTTAATTATAAAATATCCTTTCTTATAATCGGATGAATTCTTAAACATGTATGGTACTTTTTAAAGCTAATGCAGCTGCTGGTGCGACCATTTATTTGTTTATTTCAAGTTTAAAAGTTCATTAGGAGAATAATGGCACCCAAAAAGCTGCAGGCACATTTCAATAGAGCAAAACATTGATATAGGCCTTCAGTATCATGGTATTTTTCAGACGAATCCATATACAGGTCTATGCCCAATACTACTCCCCCCAAATAACATGCATTTAGCTCAGCAATTGCCCGTGTCCGTTGGAATCGGCTCGGCACCTATTTTCTGCATTCTCCCCTCAGCTGTCAAAGTGAGCTACTCGGTAATCCTGCTCAGCATGGGGCCTTTCAATTGTTGAGATTATTTTGAAGTGGGAAATAAACTTGGCTCTTCAGAGCGGCCGACTGACGTAAAGACATTTGTGCGTATTAATTGGTTATTTGCTTTAATACTCTGTGGTTATTTTCAGAATTTAAGCAATTTTACGAAACCTGTTGAGGTATCTAGGTAATGGGATTGCTGCTAGGAGGGTTCATTGAACTTGATTGAGCATGGAAGGGAGGGGGAGTGGATGATATTAGTCTACTAGAGAGAAGCTAAGCTGATAATGAGGAACTCGGAGTATTAAATGTATTTGATTGCTTTCTGAAGGGCTTTTCGTTCTCCAATACTGGGTTGTATAGTGATGAATGGCAGCGTGTCAGAAAGGAGGCGTTTATTTAATCACAAACTCAGATCTCTCGCGCACACACACACACACATACATGCCAAAAGTTAATCTCAGTCCCCAGGTTTTAAATGACCTTTGTGTTTTGCTCAGCCATCCCTGATGCCCTCTATTATTTAGCTTCAATTTCATTTTGTGTCCCCCTCTCACCCCAGAAATGGTTTGGCACCATTCATCTTAGTCAGTTTTGCTCTGGGTTTGTGATTTGTAATTGAACTGCATTCATTTTGTTTGAAGTAGTAGCAGTAGGGGGGGGCTTTGTAGAATTTCTTTTGCTTGTCTTGTGTGACCTAAACACCATATAAGTAGGCGACAGATGTGGGGTTGGGCGTTGGTTACTTGCAGCCATTATACAGAAGCAAAGTTGCCCTAGGTGGCAGGTGAATACCCATATCATGTTGCTTCCCTTCAGGAGGACTGTTTAGTCAGAAAATGGTCAGTGTCTCGTTTTAATTTAATCATTGCAGTTTAAAAAAAAAAAAAAAAAAAAAAACACTACACTTGAATGAAAGTAGTCCCCATACAGCAGAATATTAGTGATTGTAGTTTTGGGAAAACCCCAGAGGGAATGCGAGATTCCCAAATTGTAGACATTTTCTGCATTTTGGCTTTCCGTTGTCAACTTCCTGGATAACGCACTCTTCATTGCACAAGAAACCACAATTATCCCAATTCAAACTCATCGCATTAAATGCACTCAGCTTTGTGTTTTGGCTTTCCAAACCATTTTTGTTTTATATGAATTTGAATTTATCGGATTGCGTTATGCTGGGTAGAGGTGTATTACGTAATTTAATAGCTGTTCACAGTAGAGGACTGTGTTTCTACCATGCTGTTACTTAAGTTTACGATCTCTATATTTGTGTTTTGTATGCGTCTGTGTGCGTGTTAATTTTGGCTCATACAGGGCCTGTGTGTATCGGCCTTTCTTTGTGTCTTGAAGTCGGTAGTGTCTGTAGCAAGACGGACCCATAACATTTAATGTCCCTTGCCTTGAAACTTTCAGGGGATGAAGTAAACATGGTTAAATTGATAACAAACCTTCCTGTTTACGAGTCGTCCACAAGGTCACAGAACTGGTGTGCTGGAATTGCACCGAATGGGTCTGACAGTGATCTACTCTGTCTATATTGATTATTAAGTAGCCAATATAAAGTTAGACTTGCATATTAATCAGTATTTAATGAATATGCATTGATTATTTCAATTATTAGTCTTGAGCTCTTAACCTGTAAAAGACTGCATCTATTTTTGGTTTGGAGTCACCTGTTTCTCTATTTTATTACCATTTCTAATAAACATCTTATAGATTAAGTTTGGTTCTGTGGATTCCTTACATTCTTACAATGTCTTTCCTTCTTCTCTGCAGGCAGTAGACAAGCACAGAGCCCTCGAAGAAACCAAAGCCTACACAACCCAGTCCCTGGCTAGCGTGGCCTACCTGATCAACACCTTAGCCAACAATGTCCTCCAAATGCTGGATATCCAGGCCTCCCAGCTGCGACGTATGGAGTCCTCCATCAACCACATCTCACAGGTATCGCTCCCACATCTTGCACAATGCTCTATTTGTAAAACAAATGGAAAGCGTATGCAAAAAATAAAGGGTTTTATGTAGTGCATATAGCAACAGTTGTTTTACATTGTTCTCACAACATAAAGCTGTTTTACTATTCAGTTTAAAAGTTGTTAAATGGTTTTGATGAATAATGAATAATCAAGAAAACGCATTCAATTTTACAGGCTTTGCTACATCAAATGGCTTCAACAGCAGCTCAGTAGTGCCAACTTTGACATTTGAGGCATGATCCATCAGTAATGTAGGGAATGCTTTTCATACTGAGAGGTCCCAAGGTGTCAGTTTGTGCCTTATTTACAGTGTCAAGATTCACATTTAAAAACAGGAAAGAATCCCAATTGAATACACATGCTGCTTAAAAGAATATTAATTAAAACAAGTCAATAAGTGATGCCATGTGGTGCTCGGTGACCAAAAGATATCCATCCACTTCAGAAACCTTTTCATAACCATAATTACAGTACCTTAATTCTACCAAAATGTATCCTTGTGAGTAAAGACATACATTCTTCTGAAATGTAAAACATACAAATAAGTCGTGACAGGCTGTAGCTGCTGCTGTTGCAAAACTCCTGACTGTGTATTTAACGGCATTGAATGACAGCGTGGAATAGTCACGATTAGGGCCTGACAGATATATCCGAGCACCGATATTATTGACCGATATTGGCCTATTACAAAAATATCGGCACAGATATATTTTCTCACTTTTTTTAATTACCATAAAATCCTTAGTCAGGCTTCAGACAATAAATATACATGTTTATTTGGTTTTACAGTCATAATTCTTTACCATTTTTTTTTTGACAGTTCTTTAGTTTCTGCTGTAAGCTTCTGACTCCAATGATTGTCATGCTCAACGGCCTCACGCACTACTGAGAAAATTGAGAAACACAGGGCTCATAAACCAATAAACATGTGTTTTACTAATATCCTCATAACCAATACAAAGTGTTTTAGAAAGCTGTGCTGCATTTGAGTATCCATGGTTTTGATTGTTTATTTTCATCAGGACTGAAGATTACCTTATACAATGGCATAGAGGCACATTTTTACTGAAAAGTTAATTAAATCGCTTTTCAAAATTCACAAAAGCAATTAAAATAAAGAAAAAACATAAATGTTGGCTGAAGATCAGCAAACAAATCTCCAAATGACAAGCACACTCCGATCACAGTAAAACATCTAAACAAAATTAGTGAAAAACGCATCTCAGACAATGTTGGATAAAACTGAAACTATACATGATATTTATAAAACTATTTCAAAAACTATTTGGCTGTGATTCATATTGTAATACGTTTAACATGCGTATTAAATAAGTTTCACATTTTTAAATATATTTTTTTTTACAAATGCAACTGTGCTGCCTGCACTATAACCTGCCCCTGTGTGATCGGCACTATTGAGCACTGAGCAGGACTTGTGAACCTGAGAGAATCTGACACATGTAAAATGTAAATATAGACCATCACTTAACACTATTATTTGCTCAAATGTATAGAAAATGCATGTTTTTCTATTTGTGTGAAATTGCTCATATACCTCTTCCTTTGTTCTATACATATTTTTATATTTTTCCTTTACTCTCCCTTATTCTAACTTCATTCATTTTTACACTGTTTGATTTGTGGTTTATTTATGATGAAAATTAATGTTAAGTTTTTATTATGTAAAATGTAAAAAAATCCTCCCTTCAGTGCATATTTGACACAATTTTTCTCTGACGGAGATTGGAGGGATCCATGATAGAAAAAATCTGTTATGCATGCTAAAAAGAAAAAAGTAAATAGCAGGTATATCGTTAATCGGGAAATTTAGCTTCCCAATTATCGGTATCCGTACCGGACCCAAAAAACCTGTATCGGACGTGCTGTAGTCACGATACGTGTGCTGGGGCTTGGCAGAGTGTGAAAGTGTAATGCGTTCGGTTGTGATCTCCCCCCGGGGGCAGAATGGTATCATTGACCGCACGGCAGGAGCATCAGGCCCTGGGAAGACCAGGCCAGGCGTGTAGTGGTCCTGTATAGTAATGCCTTCCTCCCCCTAAAGCTTTCAAGCTGAGTAACATGTTCCAGTGGGCTGTGTCGATCAAGACATGCAGCGCCATAAGCGTCACCGAAGCTGGCTTTCCATTATAGAATAGAAAATACATGTTTCGACTGCAGGAAAGAGAAACTCTTTTGGCGTGAATAGCAACAGGTCTGCAGGAGTCCACCATACATCGATCATTTTAATTGTGTCCATAACCAAAGGTGATTGTGTTGATAATATTTTCTTTAAGCAGCCTCGCAAGAGCAGGATATATCTGTACCCTTGAAAACATAATCGCCGAAAAACAAGGATTGTCACACTTCTCATCGCCTGCCAACACCTTAGGCCTCTTATTGTTATTTATAGCCCATCTTTGCACTGAGCCTGGTTAATATACAGTTCGATGCGAGTTTACAAAGGCAGAACATATGAATGCAGCACATTTGTAATGAAAAGCACAGTCTATCAACTTAACGGCTGCAGTCACCTGCCTTCTCGAAATCGAAAGCCGAGGATGCATTTTAAACATTGGCTGTGTTTTTATGATGACACTAAAATAATCTGTGTATGGAGCGTGTCACGAGCTATAAGGCGAACATTATGCCTCTTCTGTGTCCTTTCCCTGCTTCAATTGCTCATTCAGTATAATGATCTAGGAATACTCCTCTGGGCCCAGTTTAGGGTGGACTGTAGCATGGCAAATGAACTGCTGACTCTGCGGACTCCAGCGCTATGTAGATGAAGCCAGTGCCTTTACAATCGATCAACATCTGGCAGTGACACAAATAGCGCAGGGCTGGACTAAAGCTTATGTGCTAAATTCCATGCAGATTCTTCTTTTTGGGTTTGGCCATGTGAAGCGGACATTAATATTAGGGAATTACGCATATTTTTTAAATGTCTTGACCCAACTGGCTCCAGCTGGAAGGTACCACACTTGAATGTAGAATCATTTCTTAGATGTATTTTGGAGAGTTATGTATAATATGCCTCCTCTCTGCTTTTTTTGTCTTAAGCTTTGTAGATTGTGTGTGTAGGTGTAGTCTGTTTCAGAGAAGAAAAAGATAAAGCAGTGGAAATAGAGCAGGGCTGTCTAAACAAAGTAGAGTGGGGAGAAGAGGCAGTTGAAAGAATTGCAAATCGGCCTTTACCAGAGTGCACTGAACCGTCCCTTTTAAAGCAGTTGGCCATAGAACGTCAACTGGATTTTGCTGCCCTCGTTATCCGTGACCTATAGGACCAGGTGGAGAGACAGCGGGTGAGTCCATACCACTGGTCTGACGTCAAGAATTTCAGACCTGACAGCCACTGTTTATATGTGGTGTGATACACTGGAGCCAAACTAATTAAATCCTGTATCGGTATTTAGTTTACAGCTGGCTTCTCCCTAGCATTGAGCTCCTGTCATTATCTGGGGCCTCAGATATGTTTCACATGGCCTGATCTGAAGAAATTTAAATATGTCTTAAATTCTCTACCAATGTTTGCTGGCCATCGAGGGAGGTTTTGTGAGGCAGCTTGTCAACTTGCAAAAGGCTTTAATTGAAGTTGAAAGGGCTGTTGACAAACAAGTCAATTAAATTGAGATTTATCCCTAATCGCATTGCTTCAATCGGGGCTGGGATGGTGTAAATTGCTTTGGCAAGTGATATTCATTATACTTCTCTCCATCGCGCAAATGACACTGGAACTAAAGAACCAGGCAGAGAATGATGGGAAGCTTAATCTTCTATGCCTGCAAAGTACATTGATCTAATGGTAGATTTAATTAGATTCATTGTATTTTTTGTTGTAGTTGTTAAAGGGAAAACCTACATGGCTACGGCTGCTTTAAATTATTCTCTGAAACTTTGAACTTGCAGATTTAGGCCCAACCACCAGAGAAATGTAGTGCTGCACCTCCCCATTTGACCCACGTAGGCATCCTCCAAAACAGGCACGGCAAAGCCACCCACTTCTTTTCACACTGCGAGGACCCAGTGCGAACAGCATAGCTATAACGAAGGTGTCGGGTCTTTTTATGTAATGCGTTACACTGTAAAGATTCACACTTGAAAGCCAAAAAGAATCCCAATTAATTATTTGTTTGCAATTAGCCCAGACATATAAAATATTGCAGCTTTGCTATTTTGAGTGTATACCTTCATACTTTCATTTGAGTGTATATTTTAATTTCTTAGTTGCCCCCTTGAAAACCTTGAACCACCCCTGTAGGATACTTAAACATACAAGGAAGGATACCGGATAGATGCTGGTAAGACAGATCAATGTACATTTTGTTTCGTTCTTCTCAGGACAGAGTGCTGGAGTTGTATAACAGCCCATGTTTACAACTAACACCTCTTACCACCATTGTCCACTGCAGTGAGTGGGTTCTGGAAATATCAATTTGAATTAATTCATCAGTTTGAATAATTTGGCTTACTTTCATTGATTATTGGGCAACTGCAACAAAACTGGAAAGGAAAATTCATTCTGTTAACTTAGGAAAAGACCAACACAATTATCCACAATGAAGGAATCCTTAAGGAAGAGTTGATGTGTTAAGGAAGCATGGAATGCAGAAGTTAAGAAAAAAAAAAAATTAAATCCTCCAGCCTTCTATCTGTCTGTCACACATCCAGGATAAACTGTCAGTTTGGTGAATAGCAGGGTATTGAATGACATGTAGTTCCTGAGGAAACAAGAAACCCACTCTCAGTGAAGGTCCCCTAACTTGGAATGTTTGGGTGCTTGAACAACAAAGGGGATTACATCCAACTTCATGAATGTTTTTTCTTACTGCTCTCTGGTCGATACAGCGCCATCTTGAATGTGCAAAAAATGTATTAAATACGTAGACTACAATGGCACTCCTTGGCCATTATCAACACCAAGGGAAACTCTACCTTGGCAATACAGAGCTTGGCCTCATTGACAGGCCAGGATCATGGCTTAAAGGTATCAATCTACTTTAATTAAGGTTAAATGAATGGATTAAGCTTTAAATACCTATAGGCTTGATATGTCTTTTATGAAGCCTTGCAGTAAGTCATTAAGACTCCTTGTGCTATTTTCATTATTCACCTGTCCGGGTAACTTCCAGGGTCTTTGTTATTGACATTTTGTTGTCTTCACGCTCTCTCCCCCATTAAGAATGTGCCATCTGCTGGTAATTTAGCTGTAACGTTACACGAACGGCAAAGCTAAGAGGAGCTTCATTAGCTTTCATTTTATTCATTAGGACAACATGGCTGGGTTCATGTGCAGTAATTGACAGGACAAAAATGTGGGTGAAATTGTTAGAAAACCCAGAACTTAATGAATGTGCCTTTGAGGGTTTATTTTCTGTAGATGCAAAATTCTCAGTATAGATTCATATCTATAGAAACAATATTTTGCATACATCACATTTATCATAATGCAATTCAACACACCTTTTTCATTGCTGTAGGTATTTTTTTATTATGGTTCTTTGACCTTCTTGTGCTCAGTTCAACTGAGATTGACATTTTTGAAAAACAGGTTTCCTGTGCCACTATAAAGTCAAAAGCACAAAGAAAATATTGCTGCGGAAAAATAAAGAAAACACTTAAGTACCAGACGTTAATGCTGAAATCTACTGAGGAGCACAAACGCCAAGCATGAAGCAGAAACCACATGAACACTGCAGTATGTTATAGCGTTGGCATTGATTCAGACTGTCCTGTGAAAAGTCTGATCTTTATAAGCAGATTTGGCAGGTTTCTATAGTTTTCTCAGGACGAGTCAGTGGTATCAGTTTGCGGAGGGCATACTTGCAGCCTGCATTCCCTATTCCCTGGCTGTGCATCAGATTTTGTAATTCCCTCAAGGAGATGAAAGAGATCTGATCTTGTTCGGGATGCCCTTTGATGTGCTGTACCCTTGTCGCCCGCCCCCCCACGCAACACACATACTTATCCTCCCATTTGGCTTCTGAGTTTTTTCTTTCAAGCAGGAACCCCGAGGCCACACATCTGTGACCATGGCACTCTGCACTGCTCAGTGAAATTTAAAATTTTGTGTCAATGCTCCAGCATACGGTCCCAGAGAGGTGACCATAGTCCTAGCATGGGATTCTAAAATCTGCATTCAAACACTTTACCATTCTAAAGAAGCACCACACATTTGTTTAATTGAGCTTTGCTGCTTAATTACCCGGCACAGCAATTGTTACGTATTCCCTTGTTTGTTGTGTTTGCAGTTATCAGTCCGTTAAAGTCACTATTTATCTTGGTTTCGTTCCTAATGAATTTGATATAGATGCTGCAATTAATTAGCTGCCTATTAACGTTAAACAAAAGAGTGCTTATAAATACGTTGTCTTTAAAACTAGATTAAATCCACTTTAAAATCCTGTCTGGCATCTAAGTGTCTTGCCGACTACGGAGTCGTATTTTCACCATAACCAACACTACCTTCCCCAATAAATACCATAGGGATACAACGCAAGCACTGTTAATAGTGTCTTGTTTTAAATAGATTTCTTAAAAACCCCTAAGAGAGGACATGCTTCATTTGGCTGGTGGGAAAGAGCTCTAAGTGCTCGGTGCTCTTTGTGTCACAGAAGGAAAGTGGATGCTGAAAGTAAAAAATCAATAGTGCACTCCGGCCTTCTCTCCCGTCTGTCGCGCAACACGAAAAAAGCGGTAGTGGCCAATTTGTGTGGTGAGCGGTACAGGGTAGCAAATGAAATGTAGTTCTTAACAGTTCCTCTCACTGGAGGTCAACTGCTTCAGATAGCTTTACTGTGTTCAGTCAAGTAATTTGTTGCTTGATATCTATATTGCATACCTTAGTGGGAAGGTGGTGAGAAAAACCCTTCATCAAGGTATGTTTAGTACACATTATTAGCCCATAAACTAGGACCCATAATTTAGTGAACTCGTAGCTTTCAGATTGCACAATGGACATTGGTGCTAAAAGCTAACAAGTTTGTAGTAATGAGTGTATATGGTTACCATTGAGTAGTTTTAAATAATATTTATAATAGTTACATTTTTTTATAAATAATGATGGGTTCTTTAAATTATATAAATAACTATATACATTTTAAACTTAATGTGGCTCACATTACTGAGTATTTTAATACTGTAATTTATTTGAGTAATGTGGAATATTTTCAGATATGCAATTGAACATTGTTCGTGGTATCTGATGGGGGGGAAACAATACTTCTCCTGCATCAATTACAGCCCCAGTCACTTTCCAATCCAATTTAATTTGGGTTTTTGCCATTAAAAAATTATACTTTTATAGCCTTTCTCCAACACCTAAATGGATTATGTACAGTTATTTTCATCACGTAGATGTTGACGTGATCGCTTTACAAATTAAAGCGTGAAATGAAACCGCTCAGCCTTCAGTACATGGATTTGTCACTTTGCCCCGACAGGTAATGATTAAAAACTGACACTAACGGTTCTGCATCGCAAGTGACAATTTGTCAGCCTCTCCAAACCAAAGGCCTGAAGGTGGCTATTGTGCCAATTCTTGTAGATCTGATAGAGATTTTTGATTATAATTTCTTTCTGAATAATCATAATATGAATCAATAGACCAAGACATTAACATAAGTTGCTTAGATAGAATAACCATATTAGATGGAGTTTTGTAAGCAGCATTTATTTTGCATTTTCATATTTAATATGAAAGTCCTGGAAAATAAGAAATGCCTGAATGGACAGCATGGTAGTGGATAGCGTTCCAACCGTTCCAAGGTTGTTGTTCTTTATTTTTCCCATAATTCCTGATGTGGTGTTTGAAATGAATGGGTCTGTGAATATAAAGTTAAAATGAGAAAGTTGACATTCAGTCTGTCGTGCAGTTCTGTAATTATATTTTCAATTGGACGTGTCTTTCACATTTGCAATCCGAATTCATAAGGAGGCATGTATCAGTTATTGCAGGGGAAATCTGCTGTATTTGCAATTTTGTGTCTAATGAGGCAGATACAGGAATGTCTCTCTTGTATGTATTGAATTTGAACAATAACCTGCCATCCGTTCCTCTCCAGACGGTGGACATCCACAAAGAGAAAGTGGCCAGGAGGGAGATTGGAATCCTCACTACCAACAAGAACACTTCCAGAACCCACAAGATCATCGCGCCGGCCAACCCGGAGAGGCCCGTGCGCTACATCCGCAAGCCCATCGACTACACCATGCTTGATGACATCGGCCACGGAGTAAAGGTACGCCTCAGCTGGTTAGGGGACAGGCTCGCTTTTTCAGCAGGTCTTAGGTTTTCAATTCAGGACACGATTAGGTCTCCTCTGGCCTTCAAAACAGATTTTGTCGATTTTGTTCATAGGGCATTTTCTTGGCTCCTTGTAAAACTTAACTGGGCTAGAGTTCTCCTAGGTCGTCTGTTCTCATTCTTGTCAGATTGCACATGGTGGGAAGAAATGTGGGAGACAAAATAGCATGAAATCCAAATGGGTCTTGCTAAATTAATTTTCAGTATTTTAGCGCTCTCTCGGCCCCCGCAAGCTGGTTATGCCAGTTTGCCTAACAGCCAGTGAACTCCTTTTTTAGTTGCTTAGTTTCAAAAGTACGACAAAATGTATGACAAAGATATTCATTAAACGCAACGTAGAAGAACAGTAAAATAATAGCTGCTACATTTTTGTTCCCTTTTTACTGTCTTTTAAAGCTGCTCTGAATTCTTATCGGAGCTTAATTGGTCCTGTTTGTGTGTAAAGAACGATTTATTTACTCCCCCCTCCCACTCCTGTTTTGTGGACTGTAAAGATTAAAACTGGAATCCAGTTGAGCTAATCGAATCTCCAAGCCTAATGAAATATGTTCACAGCGGCGGCAGTGAGATTCTGCTTTCTTTGCATTTTGTAAATTAAAGTCCTGGCACGTGAGGAATTGCGCTGCATCAGGTGGAATTTATGGCTGATGAGCCAGAACTAGGAGAGAGGAAGAATCTATGTAAAATGTAGCCTCCGGAGACTTTGGTAATAAAAGAGGAGAACCTGGGATACTGTATCTGTTCACCTTGTCCTAAACCAGCATCACTGCCCACAACGTGAACATTTTTCATTGATCTGGATTAAATACAGTAGAGACTTGGTCTTCTACTGGCTGTGGTGTACTGATTGTATATTTACAGTACCGGTCAAAAGTTTTAGAGCACCTACATTTTTCCAGTTTTTATTGAAATTATACAGTTTAATGTCTCAATGTAGTCTGAAATTAAAGCATAGGACAAATAAGCAATTGGAGATAAAAAAAAGAAATCATGGAATCATTTTGTTCAACAAAATTGAACCCCTTAAGCTGACAAACCCCTCTGGAACCCTTTAAAGGGCACCAAATCCATGTGCTTCTCTTTAATCCCATGTGTACTCTTCACTGTTGTGTAGACACTTGGGGATACTTGGTCTGAGAAGGAAGACAAAATCTCAGAAAATATTGAAAATTATGACGTATTCTGGAACCAGACAGTCTACTGATCAAAACAAGACCATCCACGTTTTGGTAGAAGCAACACACACCCGTAGAGAGCTCAACATGTCAAGATGGAAATACACAACGATTTTAAACAATTGGATCTGAACTTCTCTGTATTTGATAGAAACAACAAATAATATATACTGGATTAATCGCTAGGTTGTTCTGAACAAAACAAGCCTATTTACAAAGAGATCCGATCAAAACTGAGTGATCTGTGCCCCTCTGAATGAGACGGCCTTCCCCCGGAGCAGACTGCACGTTTACCCCCGGGCTCTGAATGACGGCGGGCGACACGGAAACTGTAAATCGGATGTGTTTGAGAATGAAATGCGCTGGTAGCCAAGACAATAACCTTTCAAACCACGTGTGCATTGTAGGAATACAGTGTAACTTCTATGCACAGGAGCTGCGTGTAACACTGCAAAATAATGCTTAAGAGGGTGTAGTAACGGAGTATACAACTCTGAAATGGTACATTATTTTTCAGTTTTTGGTAACCTAAACTTTTTTTTTTTAACCTCTGGCAGTTTACCACTTATCTTTGTACCATTTCAGGTTATTCACTGGACTTGAACTGCTTAAATTTCAATAAAAACTGGAAAAATGGGGGTGTTCTAAAACTTTTGACCGGTAGTGTATATCTAAATGAGCAACAGAAAAGCTAATATGTAATAGTATATAATAATAATAATAATAAGGTAATTGTCCGAGTTTTGATCTCTTTGGGAATGTTTGGGGATTCCCCTTTTACAAAAACAAAAGTTGAGCTATAATGTTTGTTTTTTCTCTAGAGATTTGTGGGTGGTGTATGGTTTCAAAGTTCAGTTTAGTTGACTAAAATTGTCTTAAGTGTTTTGTCTTAATTGAACCTGTGTAGATGCACGTTACAATATATATCATTACAAGTTCATTGTTAACTTAAACATTTCCATCCCCTATGTTATTAGATACTTGTTGTCCTTAATGCAAAGCTTGACTGTCTCTGCTCTCCCATCCCAGTTGAGATTGATAAAACCACATTGCAGGAAGTTAAATAGGCCGGTTCCCCTTGTTATTCCTCAAATTTAAATTGCCAAAGCTATCCCCATGTATTGCAGTATTTTCCTTATACGAGACATTTTGAATTGAATGTATCTTTTTAAAATTTGTTTTCACTTGAAATGTCTGTCGTCTTCTCATTTTCCGCTTCACCCCACCTCTCTGGTATCTGATTAGAAACACTGAATGCTGTAACTTTTTATTTCTCTCTCCATATCCTACAATTTTCAACTAACCTTTTCAATGCTGTTTTTTTCCTTTACCTCTTGCATTTGCTTCATTTATATATTAAGTGGTTGCTTAGGTTTAAGGTAAGCGATTCCAGGGCTGACTGTTCTGATGATGAAGAATATCTTGCACAGTAAAGGAAGCGACAATGATATCTTTTAAGGTCTTTTAAAGAATATATATTCTGTGGCAAAACCATTAATGAGTGTATTTATTTTTCTTACGTTTAAAATGACTGGCATTTTGAGAACAGGCAGGCTTTGGCCCAGACAGCTGTGTGGCGACACTGTTATCTAGATTCAGACACAAGTCAGTCTCAAGATTCTACATCTTCATTTCAGTATTTTATTTACTCTGTACTTTTATTTTTTATCAATATCAAGCATCTAAACGTACACAGGAAAAAATAGTTTGTAGCTTTACATTCAGCACTGCAGAATTTTAACCTTGCCTGAGCTGAACTGTTGTAGGTTGAATTTGAATACAGGCAATAAAAAAAACTCACTAAGATATCATCAGAGCTTCCTTCTCTGTCGGGCTATATTCGGTTTGTTCTATACACACACTGTTGAGGATGTTTGCTGTGATATTGGGGGGAGGCCTATCGATATTGTTCAAACACCCCAAATTTGAGTACCTGGCACTCCGAGTTCCCAATTAAAAGCATGTAGGTACCTATCTTGTATCTTGTATCTTTTCCTATGATCATTGTGCACTGGCTTGGACTGAGCATCTCTCGGGCTAGCAGTGTTGCTGCCACTCTGAGTGGATGAAACGTCTAGAAAAATTGACATCCAATTGCAGAGCCTCACTAATAAAATGGAAAAGGTTACCAAGATTAATCACCAGGCACATTTCAATCTGCTTCCAAGTAGACTTGGTAGGCCGCAGTCCTCTTGCTTGATAAGGAAGTTCAACTTCAACAGCCGAGAAAGGTGGCGAACTGATCAGTCGGGAATAATGGCATACGTGTGCCTATCGTCTCAAGGGGACACGCTTTGTATAGAATAAACAAACCCCCCCCCCAGTGCTACAGTAATGCAGCAGGTGCATATTTTACAGCTGATGTAAAACCTGTTATGATTGTATCGGTTCATGTGAAATAAAAAGATTTGATGTGGTTTGGATTTTGAAACCAAAACTAAACGGGATGGACACAGGCCAAATCTGTTTCCACCAATAAGAGGGGGAAGTGTCATAACAGGTTTTACTTCATGTTTCCGAGTTGTTTCTAGTTACCTTCATAGATTTAAGCTGAGAAAAAGAAATGGAGGCTTCTTTGTATAACTGAAAAAATCGAAATAATTTAAACGATGCAATCTGACAAGGTACATGCAGTATGTGTTCAAGATGCTTTAGATTTTTGCATGTAGTAGTTTAAATCTGAAGAGTGCGTTGATAATGACTCAAGAGTTAGGCCTACTTGATTTTTATAGGACAAGGAACTGTTTGGTATCACGGGTGTTCGAGCTATCCAGGGGATAAAATTAAGTAGCCACTGTGTCTGGTAGAAGGAAAACACTTACCAGCCACTTGGTATTTTTACCAGGCAAAAGTAGACATCACCAGTAATACATGAGGGTGTATAAATGTGTCCTGAACACGTTAAAACATGACATTTATTCAGGTAATGAATCAATCGCAATAACAAAAGCTAATCCCACACCCGTATAGACTCTTAGACAGGTGCGTATGAGGGAAAAGGATCTGGATAGAAAAACATGCTCCCACACACTTTCTACTTGCAAGTGTTATATGGTCTTTGACCAAAACATTGCATTCTATTGAATTATAACACTTGCAAGTAGAGACTGTGCGGGGGCATCTTTTTCAAATTAATCAGTCACATATGAAATAACATGGCAGCTGATGGGGATCTGTACACACTAAACTAACACATGAGAATGGGTGTTATATGGTGACACATTGTTGCTCTTCATACTCCTCTTCCTCTTCACTGCTACTCCCTTCTCTGGATTTCCGCATGTCATTAAAAGTCATTACATTTCAAAGTATTTTCTTAAGGCTCTTAAAAGTCATTAAAATTAATGTTGTCATTAAAAGTCATTGTTTATAAGCTACAATGTAAAAGTCTGTTTCTCGCGCTCATCTGCACTCGCATAACAGCAGCGAATAACCTGACACCTGCTTTATCAGCTGAGCGCGCCAGGGCTGAGAGAGGTCCTTTTGGATTGGGTCAAAATGATCATCTCTAGGAATGATGACAGACCGTAACGTCCTTTCCATTGGTCAATACCGCACGCCAGCAAAGACGCGATGCAACAAAGCGCACGTTTCTCTTCAGCACAATCTCCGGTACGCAGCACAAAATGCATGTCTCTATTGCAAATAGTTTCAACACAAATTAATACGTCGTAATTGAATACTTATCTAACACAACAACTTTGTTAAATAAATAAAAATGCATTATTATAGACGTTTGGAAATGGCATAATAACAGCAGTCCTGTCAACTCGTATTATTATTGCCGACATTATCACAACTTTTTATTGTTGTAATTTCAAATGAACTATAAAGGTTGTGACTGTTTGTTTATAAAATAATATTTTGCCGTTACATCTGTAACTGACCAACCGATATGTTTTTCTTTTTCAATTTTTATACAATTTAATTCAGGTTTAGCCAGTTCAGCAATGTGAGCTGCAATGAAAATGCCTTAACATTAGCGTCATTGTGGCAATGTTTTCCGGTCATAACAGCGAAATACAAAATGTATAGAGCCTATCAAATTGATACAATCTACTTGGCTAAACAATTGGCTTTTCCTCTCCACACCTCACTCAAACTGCCGCTCTGTGTTCGGAAACACAACCGTGCATTCGAGTTCCAGCCAATACAGAATAAAGAGCAATAGCTGCTGTGTGTGTATTCATGCGTTTGTTGCTCCTCTTTCCTTTTCTGTCATGTTCGCCTTTTAGGTGGGTTAACATATCAGCTGTGATTCGTGGTAGTTTAATTGCACTGCACATTATTGTACACTCGTGTGCTTCTCTGTAAGGAAGCCATGGGGAACGTTGTAGAGCAGATTTCCACAGATATGCGCAGATCTGCAGAATTGCACTGATTGTGCATATATGGACTTTGTCAATGCAACTATTATAATTCTACAACACTCTGAACCAGGTCATTAAAAAGTCAGTAATTATGACTATGCAAAGTCATTAAAAGTAATTATCTTTCCACATCCTTAACCTGCAGGAACCTAGCTTCTGCTTCATTGCTCTCCATGAAATGTCCTCCTGGACTGAAGGCTGTCCAGATGCCATATATTTTCAAAAAACAAGATATTGCGGTTGGCCAAATAAACCAAGACACCAACACTACAACGTCAACAAATGAATTCGTATTTTGAAACATATCGACCAGTACACTAGGAGAAATTAAAACTAGTTCAGTTCCCGTACACTTGTTGGCTACCTGACAAAGTGGCTGGTAAAAATTGACAGATTTACCCGCCACTGGCTAAATCTACCCGCATTTGGCGGGTGGCGGGTGTTCATTTTATTCCCTGGAGCTATCCCTAGTCTTGATCTTAGAGCGCTTAAGTTCTTAACCAACTTATTGTCTTAATAGGACCAGTTCTCTGTATCTGTGATTTAAAGAGCAAGAAAACCCACCCAACATACACCAAGTCCAGTATGCCGCAGTATATTACTTAGCATGTACCTGCCGAGTGCTTTTCCTCAACATAGAGCAAACATTCCTTTTTAATCATTCTGAAGGACCACCTGTACTATCACTTATTTCCCAGCATGCCCCTCTGGTGTGCCCTTTGACCCCTTCCAGAAGACTAGTATATTTCATGCACTGTTTTTAACATCTTCTAAACACACACCGATATTTCAACCTGTTTCTGTAAGAAGAAAATGAAATGCGCAAAATCCAGAGATGTCATTTAAGAACCTTTTGCGAAACATCGGAAGATTTAAATATATATGCACATACATAGTCAAAAAGTATCTGCAAAGTGTTCATATCTTTTGTGTGTGTGTGACCCAACTCCTGAATTTGTGTGCAACCGTAAGCATGGAACCTCTATCTATTTTAGTGACATCTTTCCTTGAAAGTTCACATCTTTCACCAGTACTGGGGTCTACATGGCCACTCCGAGAGCAGCGTGCAGTGATATGATTTTTTGTGGGCTGAAGTAAGAGGTACGGACATTCATCGAAGACTATCAGCACTGTGCAGCGAAGCGTGTACGAATGGAGTGACTGATGTGTAACTGATGAAGAATGATCAGGGTGCCCATCCGCATCCGCATCGGCTACTGAAGGGAACGTTGAACATGTTCGCTCTCATCCTGAACAACAGAAGTGCGACTGTCGAAGTGGCAAACCAACTGTAAATGTAGTCACGGTTCTGCCTATGAAATCATCCACTGCTTCATTAAAGTTTGTGGAAGGTGTGTTCAAACAATTCACGGAACAGGAGGTGGTGTATATGTAGCTTGCGGAAAATCAGCGAGACTGTCGATAAATGATGCACTTGAGTTGTATATTATTAAAACATTGCAGATACTTTTTGACGCACATATACAGACGCATTATCTTTTAATACCTTCAATACCTAGTGCACAGTGCAAACACAAACCTTTTTAGTCAATTATTGAGTCCATTAATTAATTCTGAATACAGGTTGAAGGAAAACTGGAGCAGCCAGTGACTAATTTGGATATTGTATTCTTATTAGTTGAATTATTTTCACTTTACATGCAGATAATGTCCATTTAGCACAAGATGGAGTGAAGCTGTTGTGTTTGGCTTCCTGGAGCCTGGCTCATCATAGGTCGTTAGTGCTCATCGCTGTGCACATGCACCGTTATTGGGCTCTCCTGTCCCTCTGTCATTGAGAGAGATGCAAAGATTGCTTTTTTTATAGTAGTGTGGTCCTCAGTACTCTTGGATCATCACTTGAGCAAAGGAGAGAGATTTCCCTAAAGAGTTAAGGCGTGTCACTGCAGTTAGAGTTCCAATTCATTTACTAGCTCACACAGAATTGCTGTTTGCTTTGTGCTGAAAATGACACCACTTAATTTCCTAGACCAAACCAAGCTCTCAGTCAATTTAATTCAAACCAATCGGGTGCTTAGCAATGCAGTGACTTGTCCAGAGTCATTTATAATAGGTATTGGGTCAGATTTCAGGAAGATTAAGAATATCTGTAAGCAATACATAGACTTCATATGTATGCTTTTATTTGGGTCGGTAGTAGACCATACTTGTATTGATATTCTGCCTTCTATGGTCTTATCTCTGGAAAGTAAGTCATGGTAATTTAAAGTCCTCCACAGGAATTCTTAATGTGAAACTGAACACCCAAGCTTGTTGATGCATTTCAGTCAGTCTTCACTGATAAGTCTTTCAAGATAATTTCTTGGGTCACATAAGAATTGTCCGATTGCTAACAGCCTTTAATTCTCCTAGCTGGGTGTGGCACATACTGCAGTACTTCCTTGTCAAATGCTTTGTCAGAATTGAGCAGCACACACTCTGTGAAAGTAACAAGCCTAGGTATTTATTTATGTATGTATTTATTTTTTGCAGATGACGGTAGTTATTTTTTGTTAGTAAGGGAAAATGCATGGAGTTTTTATTCCGTTCCCCAGTTTTGTTGTTGTTGTTGTTGTTGTTTTTGTTCCTCCCCCAAAGTGAAACGCTAGTAGTAGGCCCCAGCCCTAGTCTTCCCTGTCACACAATTGCTGCCCCCCCAGCTGTGCCCATTGTGAGTGACAGCATCTCTCTGCCTTTGCTGTTGCAGGTTAGCACACAGAACATGAAGATGGGTGGCCTGCCCCGCACCACCCCCCCGACCCAGAAACCGCCAAGCCCCCCAGTGTCAGGGAAGGGAACCATTGGGTATGTATGACGACAGGTGGCACTGAGACGAGATGATGGTCATCATAATCCAATGCAGCTTTTGGAAGAGCACCTTTTATAACTTCAGTGTTTCACAAAACCTTTTTTTTGTTTTCTCTAAAGAAAAGTTTTTAAACAGTCAAGTTAGATTTGATATTTGCGTTGTATTGAGCAAATCAATTTTAAAATCAATTTTTAGGTTGTCTTTTAAAAATTATATCTTATCATTGACGCAGGGCCGACCTTGCTCGGTTGATTGCCTGTAAGTCCTAATGCTGGACGATGTGGACATTGTGCCTCCATCTCGGTGTACAAACGTACATGGGTCAGGCAAGACTAGTTGTGGAACCTCAGCCATCTCCTCGGCACCTTAACTGTGGGGTTTCTATGGCTCCGTTTGCCCTGCATAACTATGCGTGTGTGTGCGTGTGTTTAATTGAAATCTAGGTCACAGATAAAGATGTCAGCATCCCCCCCACACCTGTAATTAATTGGTTATATCTGATTCTTCATGCAGCTGTATGGCAGGCTACCACACTTTTGTTTTAAGGTTCTTCCTAAAAAAAAGTACTGACCTTTACTGTAGTATATCCATCCCCCTAAGTGCAACACTGAGTAGGAACCCCCACCTTTGCGTGCAATAGCTACCACAATTCCTCTTATTATTCCATTGATTCCTGAATGGGAATCTAGATTAATGCACATGGGCTCAATTTCTCACTTTGGTTTCACTGACAAGTAGGAATGCAAAATAGGATCTCTGTACAAATTGAAAATCCAAGGTGAAATGGAGGCTAGTCTGAATCATAGACCATGCATCTGGACTATTTATTAATCCCCTGCTCATCATTTTATTGGGCACATTTACAGCTGCTCATCACCAGACAACTTGATATCATCTTTCTATTAGATGCGTATTTTTCTGTGTCATTAAAATTCTTACATAAATACAGACTGGCATAAAGAGTTCTGGGTTCCCTGGAGGGCCCGTTTTCACAAGGTGATTTTGGATTTCAGTCAATCAGTCACCTCTTGGAGACACCCTGTTCTCCCTTTGCCATACTGAGGCCTCATTAGACTGAGACTAGCGGGTTAGTGATATATATCCTAAGGAAAGTGACATGGGCATGAGATACAAAAGGGTGTAATAAAGCAGAATGCCCCTAAAAGAGCATGCTGGGACATAAGAAATGTACACACACATTGTGTGGCAGGCCCTGTCTTGCAGAGGGAGGAAGGGAGGCAGGCAAGTAGGTGAATGTTTAGCAGCCAGCAGCTGTATTCAGCCAGCTGTGCAACCCCAGAGAGCTTTGATTAGAGGTTATAGGAAGGTTCGGCTTGCCATGAAACTACCCCACTGCTGGACTGCTTCCCAGGCAGAGCGAGGACCAAACGGTTCAGGCAGAGCTCGCGGTGGGTGAGGAACAGCTTTGTTTTCCCCTTTTGAAACTGTTTGATGGTCTATCTAAGCAGCATCTGAAAGCCAGTGGTCTTCAAACCTGGATACATATAGTGTGCTTTTCTGGTTGCTGTTTTGCAAAATAAATTTAAATGTATGCAATCAAGGTACCCAAAGAATACCTAGCACCAGTACTAAGTAGCATTTTAGACTAAAGTAGAAGAAACCTCACTTATGTCTAGTACGCCTGCTATGGTGTGCATAGGTCCTCTTCCAACGATTTGAGTTGTGTAGGGAAACCCAGCACAGATTCATCTGTTTCCTAGTCACGGGTTAAAAAAACCACAAAGCCCTTGCATCTCGCTTGCTTGTCCCGGGTCCAGCTGGCACGTTTCATGCTGTGCCCGAACATTAGACCAAATGCTCCCCTACTACCTCTTATTGCAGTCCCAGCTCTGACACTGATGAACAGCATGAAGGGAAGTTTTCCAAATACACTAGTAAGGGCTCCAGTAACCAGTGCCCAGCCCTCATCTCGCTCACGCGCTCTCTCTGGCATCGTTACCCCTGCCTGGCATCCTGCAGCATGGCAATCCGTTACTGGCATGTGCGGCCCCTCACTGTGGCGCTGCAAAGCCATCTGGGAGCCCATGTGGAGTTCAGCTTTCTGTTCTGGGCATGACGAACTCTCAATCTTTCCACCTCAGATCTGCTGCTCTCGGCTGTTTTGTAAGTCATGTAAATTTTGTTTGTGCGCGTCTCCTTTTCCTTTTTTTTGCTGCAGATTGCGGAGACGCAATTTATGAAGAATTAGTCGTATTGTTACATTTAAAACACTCGGTTGACCAAAGTTATTAAAGTAAAGCACCTTAATTAAGGATAAAATGACTGTCTGCCCTTAAGAAGTAGCACATGAACTACAGCCTCCTGCCACTTCACTGCTCCATTTGAAGCATATTTTTTCCATTAGTATTTCATGCTTCCTCATTCCCTGCTGATCCGTCAGCTGTTTGATTGCAGAGGGCCCCTGGAAAGTCATCTCGGCCCCTCCCAAGAAAAACACCCTTCATGAAACCCTGCTTCATGATTTAGATATTTGAATTGGGAGCAGGAAATTCCCCTCTATAGAAAAGGGTTGTTCACATAGCAGCCTGTCTATTGTTGACATTAAGCTGAATGAATACAATTTCTGTGTATACTCCCACTACCTGTAATCTTAGCTGCCTTTTCATACCGACCAATTTCCATATGGTGGTGGGGGAGGAAAGTTGGTACTACAGGCATTGTATGCTGTGCCGAAGCCATTAGTTGTGGCCATTCACGACTAATTTGTATTGCTTCAGCTGGAGACAAAATGATACCGTATCAGGTTATGCCAGTAGTGTGCCCACAGGGTGACCTTAGGCCTTATTAAAGCAATCCCTTGGTGGATTTGAATTTAATTACCCTTTTCCTCAATGAAGCATTACTGTCTACATCAGCATGTTCAAGGGCAGGTTTTTCTCGCTCTTCTTGGAAGCAATGGTGGTTCTGGGGTCGAAGTCCAGTTATGACATCCCTCTGTACTCAGTTTTTCTGTTCAGTGATATTGGCATCGCTTGCTTGGAGGAACCGTGCATTCACAGGTAAACGAACAAGAAAATAATCCAGGTTCCAAGCGGTCTCCAGACTGTAATCTGATTTTGTATGTAACCTTTAATGAGTCTCTCCTGCAGGTTTCCTGGTTGAGTATGCTTCAGTCTTTCATGACTTTGGAACCATTTACAGATGTGTCCGAAAGCTCACTGGAATAAGTTGTTGGGAGGTACCCGTATCTGCCCTTTCAAAAGCCTAAAAAAGCACTAACAACCAGGGTAAATGACAGAGCTCTGCAGGTTAGCGAGAAGCTGGATTCAATTTGAAGATGCTCCTAGTTGTCATCCTCTATAGCTGCTGAGTTGGGTGAATCAGTGATTGAGGGGAAAAGTGACACCGCTGTTGACTGGCATCCTGGCTTTCTTTTGCAAATACTTTCCAACACTAAGCACCATGCTCTGTTTCCTGAAGGAGCAAGCTGGTGGCAAGGAAATTTTTTTTTTTTTTTTTTTTTAATTTGAAGGTACTACTTCCTTTCCATTTGTTTGCTAATTATCTAAATGGATTGGCTGTGTGCCTAGTTCACACGGTGCAGTGGTTTTTTTTTTTTGGTATGATTATCAAAATGTATCTGATGTAGGTCAGGTGGTCACACATCTTAACTGGTTTTAATATGAGGTTAAATTCAATGCAATGCAGAGGGTTTTTGCTAATGCAGAGTGTAGGAGGACAAACTCACCAGATGAAATGACTCGGCTTCGTCCTCCTCTCTGCAACAGGCAATCGCCTCAGCAGGCAATTTTAGGCTGAGCAGCTTGTTGCCACTGGAGCCGGCACCAAGCTTTCATCAATCCTGCTATTGAAGGGGAATCGACGCACACAACCTACACTAGAAGTGTGCCGGAGATTTCTTTTTCCTCCCTTTTCAATTTCTGTTCACGCTTTTCAATCTCAAACCCCCTCAGGAGGTTCCTGTAGGATGGTGGGATTATGTGGGTTTCTATATTGAAAAATATAAAATAGAGGAGGTTGGGGATTAACTTATACCTTCCTGAGCTTACGTTGCAGAAAGGTGGAAAAAAGGAGGAAAAAGTTCATAAGAAGTTTTTTTGTTTTTTATTTTACGTTATTTTCCCTTTTCTTAAAAATAAAATCTATATCTTTTATAAATGTTAAAATGCTTTCGTACCCTCCTGCAGGCGGCACTCTCCCTATCGAACCTTAGAGCCAGTTCGCCCTCCTGTGGTTCCTAATGACTACGTGCCAAGTCCGACACGCAACGTGGCCCCCGCACAGCAACAGAGCCCGGTCCGAACTGCTTCTGTAAACCAGAGGAACCGCACTTACAGGTACCCCTCACCCCCCGCCTGTCTTCTCTCTTTATCTTTCATTTTGAGCTTCACCACCCTCTGCTACGGTGTAGACACAGGCCTCCTCTAGGGGCATGGCTTGGCCTGCGTCTGCTTCAGCCGCCACTAGATTAGAAACTGCTCTAGAAGACAGCGTGCCACTGCTTTTTCTACAGGACAAGATTTGAATCCTCAACCCCTTTTTGTTGCGTGTGGGTGATATTTTTATTTAGATATTACTGCCATGTTAGGGGTCCGCCCTGCAATCAAGCCGACCAGATGCAGTGTAAGGTCTTTAAAAATGTCCTGTTCCCATTTTGAGTTCTCTGCAGAAAACTGTCCAGAACTATCTAGAAGAAAGTCTTGGAATATAAAGAAACTTTGCTGCAGATGTCAAAGGAAAAAATGGGAGAAAAATTTAGTTGTTCCAAATCATTTTAAAGTTTGCCTAAATCCACCCACGCTCTGGATGTCAGTCATTCATTTTAAATACTCTTGGATGAAAAGAGGCAGTAAGCATTTTTTTTTTTTTTTTGGCTTCCATCTGCTGCGGAGATGCGAATAACACAGAACAGCTTGGCATCACAGTAAAGAAAAACTGAAAGTATGAAGCGATACTCTCATCCTGAAGCCTTCAATTTCAAAGTACCTGTGGGTAATTCGAGGATCAGCTGATATACGAATGAAATATTCAGATTCCATACCTGATATTATACACAATAACTAACTCTTTATCAAGGGCACTGGCTTTTTACTAGCCTTTTTCCAAATGTATTCACATTGGTGCCATTCAACAGGTGGGCAGCCTCTCTAGGCGATAGAATTGCAGACCAGCCCACATGACCCTGCTAACCAGTGAAGTGATGGGTTCCTCAATTTTTTTATTTATTTTTTTAATCTTTTGGCAGTGGTTCACTCATTTTATTGGAACACAATTGATTTTTTTTTTTTTTTTTTTTTTTTTTTTTTTTGGGGATTAGCTTGACTGTGTAAATGCTTTGAGCGATTCTTGAAAAGTGAAAAGCATCCTTCTGAGCTTCCAAGTACAGCACGGCAAGTTCCCCAAAAACTCTAATCTTACACTTCGCCGTAAATGATCTTTTCAGCTTTTTCGCTTGATCTCTATGCTCTTCATCTGGTACATTTGTGATCAAAGTCCTCCCAAGATATGTAGAGGATTTCGAAAAAAGAAAATCGCCTTTTTTTTTTTTACGGAAGCGATGCGTGTGAAGTGTCAGACCAGAATTATCTGTGGGAATCAAAGTGACGGAGAAAACGCACTGACTGCCTATGACAACCTCATCATAAACACTAATGCAGTGCTTTGAGCCAGAAGAGGACAACAAATACAAAATCTAAATCTAAATATCTTTAGCTCAAGTCCTATTTTTAGCCAAAACTTGCGGTTTCTGCTGAATTTCTCTCTCCATATTTAAGGCTCATGGTTTTTGACTTTGGCCGTGTCAGACGTCTTTAGCTCTGCAGTTCTACAATGCTGTCCTATTTCAGTGAATGCTGCTAGCCTAGAGACCAGTGTGGACCTCTCTTCGCTGGCACTGGATCTCCAGGTTCATTTGCTCTTGTGGAAATTCTCTGAGGGATGTCCTTGTTTTGCTGAGGTATTGTTCCAGTGTTATGGTCATGTGAAGATAGAGGGGCCCAGGCAGAAAGCCAGTTGAAAGTCGAACACGAAGATCAACCAGTGACCTGCAAACCGTACACATTATTGATGTTTCTCCTGCCATGAGGGTCAACTTAATAAATCCCAGGAGGCAGCAGTAATCTCTTGCTAATCTCTGGGGTTTGCATACTGTAGACTTATACACTCACCTAAAGGATTATTAGGAACACCTGTTCAATTTCTCATTAATGCAATTATCTAACCAACCAATCACATGGCAGTTGCTTCAATGCATTTAGGGGTGTGGTCCTGGTCAAGACAATCTCCTGAACTCCAAACTGAATGTCTGAATGGGAAAGAAAGGTGATTTAAGCAATTTTGAGCGTGGCATGGTTGTTGGTGCCAGACGGGCCGGTCCGAAAATGCCTTGTTGATGCTAGAGGTCAGAGGAGAATGGGCCGACTGATTCAAGCTGATAGAAGAGCAACTTTGACTGAAATAACCACTCGTTACAACCGAGGTATGCAGCAAAGCATTTGTGAAGCCACAACACGTACAACCTTGAGGCGGATGGGCTACAACAGCAGAAGACCCCACCGGGTACCACTCATCTCCACTACAAATAGGAAAAAGAGGCTACAATTTGCACAAGCTCACCAAAATTGGACAGTTGAAGACTGGAAAAATGTTGCCTGGTCTGATGAGTCTCGATTTCTGTTGAGACATTCAGATGGTAGAGTCAGAATTTGGCGTAAACAGAATGAGAACATGGATCCATCATGCCTTGTTACCACTGTGCAGGCTGGTGGTGGTGGTGTAATGGTGTGGGGGATGTTTTCTTGGCACACTTTAGGCCCCTTAGTGCCAATTGGGCATTGTTTAAATGCCACGGCCTACCTGAGCATTGTTTCTGACCATGTCCATCCCTTTATGACCACCATGTACCCATCCTCTGATGGCTACTTCCAGCAGGATAATGCACCATGTCACAAAGGTCGAATCATTTCAAATTGGTTTCTTGAACATGACAATGAGTTCACTGTACTAAACTGGCCCCCACAGTCACCAGATCTCAACCCAATAGAGCATCTTTGGGATGTGGTGGAACGGGAGCTTCGTGCCCTGGTTGTGCATCCCACAAATCTCCATCAACTGCAAGATGCTATCCTATCAATATGGGCCAACATTTCTAAAGAATGCATTCAGCACCTTGTTGAATCAATGCCACGTAGAATTAAGGCAGTTCTGAAGGCGAAAGGGGGTCAAACACAGTATTAGTATGGTGTTCCTAATAATCCTTTAGGTGAGTGTATATATATAAATATATACAGCTCTGGAGACCACTTAAAATTGATTTCTGATCTTGGAGTGGTCTACATTTTTTTCCATAGCTGTATATAAATTTTTTGCTTGCAAAGTCTTGGGTGTCTAGTCAAGCTTAGCCATTGGTTTAGATATTTTTGGCATCCCATTAGTGTACCGATGTGGGGATGTTTTTTTTTAGTACTAACAATTAAAGTTTCATCTTCTCCAATTCCGCACATCCATTTGTTTCTGTGCTCAACGTCATTACTCGGTCAGATTTGGCTTCAGTAACAATCTGCTTAACCAGCCAGGCTTTGCCTTTCGTCTCCTGTTTCACTTTTCTGCGGCTCTTGTTTTTTTTTTTTGTTCCTTGATTTTGTTTTTCCTGTTTTTTCTTCTTCCATGGTAGTAACCTTCATCCCAGCTCACCTTACATTCAGTAAAAGTCTGAAAACACCTGCTGTGCTCTGTGGCTTTCTTTCTGCTCATTTACCTCTGGTCATATCTAAGGTAGTCTGTCTTGGAGTGGGGGTTGATAAACAACTATTTGAGCTTTCTGTATAAGGTGGCTCTTCGTATAGATAAGACCCTTCTGTAAATTGAGGTCAAATACAGGACCTCATGCACCGCAGCATTTTATAGCACTCGATTGGCCAATAGGTTTGGTTTTATTGCTTAAGAAGTTAGTTATGGTTGTTTATTAGTACTACCATGTTAATGAGATTATCCACCTTAGTTTGATATGAATTACCAGATACAAAGTCTTGGGTTCATTTTATCTTGGTCCGGATTTACTCTGGTTTTCGGCTTTGCGACGTTTCCTCAACCAGATCTTTAACAAGAACAACACGGATCAATCCCCCACTTCAGCACAGACTCCCTCCAACAGGCATTTGACGGTGCTGCTTGTTTTATTTCTACATCTATCTATAAATCGATTAATTGACTCCAACGAATGGTTTACTACATTTCCACATTCAGTCATGAACGCGCCGACGAGTGCGGGGTAGAAGGGCAGTTACAGGCCGGAGTGGGCTACCCTGGCAGGCTGCCCCCATTCTCGATATAACGCGTCGCTCCCTGCCCTCCTTCCACACAGCAGCAGTGGCAGTAGTGGCGGCAGTCACCCCAGCAGCCGGAGCAGCAGCCGGGAGAACAGTGGCAGTGGCAGTGTGGGGGTGCCCATCGCAGTGCCCACCCCCTCTCCACCCAGCGCCTTCCCAGGTAAGGACATACACCCTGCCGTTTGATTGGCCACACCAATGTCAGCTGATGCCAGCTCCTGTTTCTGACTGAAGGGCCAGTCTGTTTGCAAGGCAGTTACAAGGGGTTTAAAATATAAGTGAAAGGTGTTTAGTAGGCAATCAGACCAATAGTGACCTTATTGTGGGGACAATCCCAATTTAAAACTAGTCACATGTGGTGTTTGGTCTTTGTTTGGTGCCTTAGTCACATCTCTTTAGTGTAGTAAAGGTGCTCCCAGATCTCCCAGTTAGAATCAGACCCTCTGATTCAGGTGAGTGTGCATGGAAGATAATCTCAGTTCAGTTCCAGTGAGCCTCTGTCCTGGGAGAGAAGTCCCATACGTTATTCTCCAAAGTAATTTTGGGATTTCAAAATCAATCTGCAAAAGAAAGGGTAATGTGAGAAATTTGGTCCAGCCTGAAATAACTTTTTCACTACTGCATTATGACTTCCAGATAGGCGTTGTTAAATTTGGGGAACCAATTAGGATATAATGTTAAAGAAAACACAAAATCCATACATCTGTTCCCTCAGTTTATTGAGTTTTGAAATGCTCTAAATGTTCTTTGTTGTAGTTGTAATGGAATCTAAAATCTTTCTTCTGATCCTCAGTTTTGCAGCCATTTTGTCTTGGTTCACACTGTCATTGCTTTTCATTCAAAGCTTGTGCTTTCACTTAAAAGTAAATACGTTGGCTATGGCGCCTCGTTCCAAAGGTTTTATTTGTTTTATTTATGCATTTAAAATGTAACCCAGTAAAGGTGATACAGTATTATCCAGACCTGACTGTGCAAATATACACAGAGCTCTATTGTATTGAAAGTTCATGGTTAAAGTACTTTTTTCCATATTGCTACATTTTGCTTTATATGATCTTTTGCACACATGTAACAAAGCCAGTATAATGTTTACACTGCAATGAAAACTGACAGTTTCTGAGAGAAACCATGGAAAGGTTTTGTCAGTTTAAAAGTCCTTAAGATAGATAAAATCTTTGTATGAAAACATGAATTTGAAATTGGAGGAGTAATGGCTGTCATTGTCTGTATTCGTGAAGAAATGTGATTTGAATAGAGCGCACACTAGTCCCTGTTCTGAAGCAGGAGTGGTTAACCAGGGGGACGTGAACAATGAAAGGAAAGCTTGCTATTTTTTCCGCAGCACATTTTTTTTTTTTTTTGCTTTGAAGCTCAAGATTGCTTTTAGACCAGAACAGCATCTAACTTGCACTTTGAAGGCTTTCTAATCCCAGCTAACCTTTTCTCCTCCATGAAACGACTAAAAACCAAAAACGACCAACACTTTCTCTCTTGGTCCTCCTCCCCGTCTCTCTCCTCTCCTCTTCCTCAAGCCTCCGCTGGTGCTGCTGGCACTCCCCCTGCTCCCCCTAACCCTGCTCCCTCCTCCTCCGCCCCTCCTAACCCTCCTCCTCCTGCTCCTGCTCCCTCCCCCACCCCTCCCTTGGAGGCAGCCGCTGTGGCCCAGCAGACCCCTTCAGAAAGCCTCCCCTCTCAGCCTCCCCCTTCTGCCTCTGTCGCCACCGCCGCCGCCACCACCTCTGCCGCCACCACCAACCCCGCTCCTCCTGCGACAGGTGAGTGTGCCCCCCTCCTGCCCTGCCCTGCTGCCATGCCATCTTCAATCCAGGCATGGACCGAGCGGTGGACAGCTCTGTGTACCAGCCACGCTTCACCCCCTGCACTTTCTTTTATTCCCTGTTCAGATATCCACCTATATCACCTCCAGCTCACCACAGTGATCTGTCCTGCGTTGAGGCAGTGGGGCAAAGGTCACACGCGGTGGCATTGAGTCACATGCAGTCTTGAGTCCTGTCAGGACCTTGATTGGCATGGGTTGGCCTTGGTGTTGCTCTGCCATTTTCCACTGCGAGATTGTGCCAAGTCAACACCACATGGGTGAACGACTGAATTCGACCCACAAATAAGGGGTGGGAATGAACCCAAAGTTGCAGGCTCCAGTCCCGTACCATTTTTAGCAATTGCTAAACCATAATAGGCGTCTTTAGAAGTAAACCTTTAAAAAGGACACACACTCTAATATACTCCACAGCAGCTCATGTATTTGATGGCATTGATGGAGTAAGTGATTTGAACGTCTGAAAAGGGTGAAAGTGGGTTAAAAGTACCTGCAATGCACCTGCATCACTTTGCTAGTGAAATGATTCTTCACAAAGCCTCTGGTGATCAACCCGTAGCTGCTGAGATTTGTCAGGCATTCTTAATGGAAGAAATTTAACTTTGTTTGGAAATGAATGATCAACCTGAGGTTTGTCCTTGTGCTATTTGGCTATTAACAAAAGTCGACGTGCTGGGGAGATTAGTCGCAAAGGTCTATTGACTTGGCACAAGCAATATTTTTTGCGGGGGAGTGAGTATGATTAAAAGTGGTATTTGATGACAGTTGTAACATACTTTGATTATCAGAAATGAAATATTTCAGGAAGATATTAGGACCTTAATTAGCCATCTAATTGTGGGTCAAGCAGGCCTTGAACATTGTTAGATGTTTAGCAGATTGGTATTGTCTGCTTGTGTCCTCAACCACTATCCTCAACTGCAGGAGGATCATTTCACCATCTCGAGCCCCAGCAAGGCTCTTTCTGTGGTGACTACCTGAGAAAAACACATACAATACATTTGTGAGTTTTTATTTTTTAGAGTAACCAAACCTTTTATTTTATTTAGTTGCTGTTCCATAGTGATGCATGCGAGCATGGATCGTGTTTGACTGAATGTTTTTTTTTTTTATTATTATTATTATGCTGTTGGGATTGGGGGGGGGGGTCAGTGGTATAAGATGGCACACTGAAGAGGAGATTGACAGTTTAGAGAGATTCTTAGAAGTCTCCAAGCGCAGTTCGTCACTCTGTGAATGAAGATTGTGAAGAAGCTGGGCATACGGAAGGGTCACTCTAGCATTAGTGGAAGTTCCCCTCAATATTGACGGCATCCCAGGAGACAAGAAAGACTGTATTGAGGACCCAACATCTCAACAAGTGTTAGTTCAAACTTGAGCAATTATATCCTTGGGTCTCAAACCCATTTCCTCAAGTGTCTTCTGGTTCTAGTTCCTATGCTATGAGTAAATCCCATGAAACCTTTTCTCCTCCTTCAACCCCTCCGTAGTCATTAGCACTGGAACCACCAAGGATGGAGAAATATTAGTCTCCCTCAAGCCTCCACAAATATGTTATATACTGATGTTTATTACAGCATCATGTGTGATTAGACTGGCTCAACTGATATTCGCTATGTCTCTGTGTACTTTGTGCTTACATTTAACTCTTCTTTTCTACCAGTATGATTTCAGACGCTTCCTAAAGAAGTGCGTTTCTGATGTTGTGATCTGTGGTTAGATTACTTACTGCCGCATCCTTGATACATTCCCTCTAGTGAATATGAATGTAATTTCTGACCCTTGAGTATTAAGCTGCAGTAAACAACTTAATCACTCACGAGGACATTTCTCAAGGGAGAAGTGTTTAGCAGGCCTGCAACTTTGATACAGAACACAGGTTATTATCCCTAGATTATTATTACTTTCCCTCAGGAGAATGTTTTTCAAGAGAAGCGTCTAGAATTGACTAAACCCATTAATCAATCCCACTCTGAGAACGAAGGGCATCATCTATGCTATTTACACAATGGCAGTCTGTGGCAAAGTGTATCTGAAAATCCATTTTTATATCTTACAAGTTGATTTTGCACATTTATAAAGTTCCCTTTTATTATAATTTTGTCATTAGTTGTGCTGCACAAGTGTTTTTCTTTATTGCATATTTTTTATTATAAGATATTTTAAATGTTTCCAAGCAATCTTCTATTTATATACAGTACTGTGCTAGAGTTTTAGGCAAGTATGAAAAAATGCTGTAAAGTAAGAGTGCTTTAAAAGATAGATTATATTTATCAATTAACTAAATTGAGTGAACGGAATAAAAATCTACATCAAATCCATATTTGGTGTGACCACCCTTTGCCTTCAAAACGGCATCAATTCTTCTAGGTACACTTGCACAAAGTCAGGGATTTTGTAGGCATATAGTCAGGTGTATGATTAAGCAACAAAACAGGTGCTAATCATCAATTCAATATGTATGTTGAAACAATCATTAACTGAAACAGCTGTGTAGGAGGAATAAAACTGGGTGAGGAACAGCCAAACTCAGCTAACAAGGTGAGGTTGCGGAAGACTGTTTACTGTCAAATGTCATACACCATGGCAAGACTGAGCACAGCAACAAGACACAAGGTAGTTATACTGCATCAGCAATGTCTCTACCAGGCAGAAATATCAAGGCAGAAGGGGTTTCCAGATGTGCTGTCCAAGCTCTTTTGAAGAAGCACAAAGAAACGGGCAACGCTGAGGACCGTAGACGCAGTGGTCGGCCAAGGAAACTTACTGCAGCAGATGAAACGCATCATGCTTACTTCCCTTCGCAATCGTAAGATGTCCAGCAGTGCCATCAGCTCAGAATTGGCAGAAAACCGTGGGACTCTGGTACACCCATCTACTGTCTGGAGAAGTCTGGTCAGAAGTGGCCTTCGTGGAAGACTTGCACCCAAAAAGTCATACTTCCAACATGGAAACAAGGCCAAGTGACTCAACTATGCATGGAAACACAGGAACTGGGGTGCAGAAAAATGGTGCTCTGGACTGATGAGTCAAAATTTGAAATATTTGGCTGTAGCAGAAGGCAGTTTGTTCACCGAAGGGCTGCAGAGCAGTACACGAATGAGTGTCTGCAGGCAACAGTGAAGCATGGTGGAGGTTCCTTGCAAGTTTGGGGCTGCATTTCTGCAAATGGAGTTGGGGATTTGGACAGAATTAATGGTCTCCTCAATGCTGAGAAGTACAGGCAGATACTTATCCATCATGCAATACCATCAGGGAGGCATCTGATTGGCCCCAAATTTAATTTGCAGCATGACATCGACCCCAAACATACAGCGAAAGTCATTAAGAACTACCTTCAGCGTAAAGGAGTCCTGGAAGTGATGGTATGACCCCCACAGAGCCCTGATCTCATAATCCCCAAGATGTTTGGGCCAACCTACCTGCCGAGTTCCTGCAAAAACTGTGTGCAAGTATACCTAGAAGAACTCATGCTGGCAAAGTGTTGTCACACCAAATATTAATTTGATGTAGATTTTTCTTACATTTACTCACTTTGCATTTAGTTAATTGATAAATATAATCTATTAACATGTCTATTTTTGAAAGCATTCTTACTTTACAGCATTCTTTCACACCTGCCTAAAACTTTTGAACAGTACTGTATATTTTAGGAGCATATTGAGAGCTCTTATTTCCTTGTCGAGGGAAGGAAAAGAGGAGATTGTTACAGTGTTTTGGGGCTGCCCTTGGTTCTGCCTGTTTCTGTGTTTATTTTTATCAACTCATCGTTTTGGCGTGTTCCAGGTCACGGCCCCCAGTTTTACAGCATGAACAGGCCCGTGTCCCGGCACAACACACCTGCGATTGGGGGGTCTCTGCCCTACCGCCGACCCCCCTCAGTGACTTCCCAGCCAACCCTGCAGAACCAGGTCAACGGAGGCCCCTATTACAACCAGAGTCAAGGTATGATGTCTACTTCCTGTCCTCACATTTCTCCAGGGTCTTCAGACTCCAGTTCCCGTGTATGATTGTGGAAAACCTGAAACCTTTGACCTGGCCCTTGCCTGAGAAGGAAATGTATCTGAAATACATGTGTGTAATGTTCCAGTGCCATCAAATTCAAATATAACAATATTAATCATTAGATCCTGATCACACTGAGCTTTTTTACATGTTACATGGGTCAAAAAGGAGGCAGGATGACTGTCTTTAGTTTCCTAGGTTTAACCCCAGAAATATTCAGCACTGTAGAGTTTTACAGTGTTTTTATTTTATTTCCTCATGCACAAGTAACGAGCCTGGCATAGCTTTCACAGAGTAAAGTGCAACAATGACATTGTGTTTGGGTATGGCTGAGAAAGCTTCAGCCCTCAAAATTAGTTTTTCCTTTTTTGGTGACGAAAATTTGCAGAGGCCTGCTCTTCTATGGCTTCGTGGGGGAATAGTCTTTGTGTTCCTGGGGTGTTCCTCTTACTAACAGGGTTTCCCTACCGTCCACTGTGGTGTATTGCTTGCTGCGCGATGGGCCTTCTTTCATGTCAGTGTTTGTCCGCACACTTGACTAACTGGCTTTTTATTTTGTCTGTTTCTCTACTTATGCCTCTGTCTCTCTCCCTCTTTCTCTCTATCTCTCGCTCTCTCTCACTCTCACTCTTCCCTGTCCCTTTGACTGTGTGGAGCAGCCTCCCTCGCCCCCCCACCCCCATCCATCCTACAGATTACTCCACAGCTTCCCCTGATGGGCTTCGTGGCTCGCGTTCAGGAGAACAGTAAGTGGCTAAGCTTTGTTCTGGATCCGGTGGGAGCCAGCTGTGTAGCGCGTATCGGCGTTCGCCACCGCTCTGTCCCCGACCATGGCTTCCTGGGTCGAACTGTTCACCTGCCGATAGGTTGCCAGCTTTAGATGCCGCACTGCTCAGACCGTATAGTCTTTAGCGTTGCACTAGTGTGGAGGTGCCTGTTGGGTAGGAAGAGTTGTCCACACACAGCCCAGGATCTTGGCTATCGCAGAGAACATCAATCTTGAAGCAAGGCGGAAGGTCAATTGTGAGATTCTCATTTGAGCTATAGGGTTCACTCTTCTTAACCTGTGGGTTATGTCTTCAGATCTTTCAAAATACAACCACACACTCGCATAGTTTAAAACGGCCTCTTTCCACTATACCTTCACTACCACCAGGCAAACTGACAAAACGTCCAATTAATGCTTTTGAAATCAACAAGTGGGGCGATGCAGTGTGATACAAATTGTTTTGAAAAGGAAAACAAGAATCGTAAGAAGGGCAAATACAACCAGTTTTGCATTTAGTAGAATCCCCAAACCCTTTACAGGTCATTGTAGACTTGTTTTATCCATTATGTTCACCACACATCCAGGAGATTGGAGGCAGAGAAGGATTATCTGCAGGAGGGAGTTTATGGAGTTTAATTGGTGACTGTCCTACCTTCCAGGGTGATCTCTGTAAGGAAACTTTCAATGGCCACAGGTAGTCCGAAGCCTGGCTTTAATGCTTAATCTGAAGTGACGTTGAATGGGTTGATTTTCTCTGTATTTTTAAGTATCCGGAGATAAATGAGACCTATACAAAGAGAGGGGGAGGAAAAGAAAGTTGACTTCCTATTGTTCTCTTTATTGGTAGAGGTGATTTTTTTAAATGGAATGTTTTACTTGCTTATGGGTTCTCTGGGTTCTTCTCCTCCTGAAATAAATAATTTTTCTTGTATTTCTGTCCTCAGATAATGAGTTTTTTTGCCTCCACCTTATCAGTATGAATTTTTTTTTTTTTTTTTTTCCTGGTTGTTGCTTTTTCTTTGATATAGAATGAAAGGCGCCTGTTTTTGGAGACTGACAGTACCGCCAATTTATGTGCTGTTTTGAAAATGTAAATTACATGCTCTTTGCCCATTATATGGGATTGACGATGCAAAATCACAGCACGCTCTCTCTATTAGCTAGTGTGGCAGGGATTGACAATACAATCCATTCTGACTCAGCCACTGATACAGGGCAGCAAATTAAATTTTTATGCCTTAAAAAATAAATTACCTGTAATTCTTTAGGATGTGTATGGATTAAATAGATTTTTTTTTTTTTCTTGTTCTGATTTACTTCCAGCATGCATCATTGATTTGTAGCCATAAGATGGACTTTTCTTTTAATTGGCTGAAACTAAATGCATATTAAAATAAAGACCACGGATATTAATGTCATATTATTCAGGTGACGCTTAACACATTAGGCTGATGTTAACAAGTCTGGCTTGTTACTGGGATGTAATGGCACCCACACAAACTCCCCATCCCTTCCAGAGGGAATAGAAAACCGTGAAGGCTTACCTAATGTGTGTATCGCCCTGCCCTGGCGCCCGCGGTCCTCGTTCTGAATTGGTATGCGTTTCTCAGTTTGTGTGCGTGCTTCCCTCATATTCAGCTCATCTGCCGGTCGTGTTGGTCAGCTACTGCCAAGTTGATGTGTGTGTTTGTGTACGTTTGTGTCAGAGAGAGAGGGTAGCCGCCATGTGACCCCATGATGTTGCGTTTCAGTTTCAGACACTCCCCCGCCACCCCCTCCTACCGACGAGCCGGTGTTTGACGAGTCCCCGCCCCCGCCTCCCCCTCCGGAGGACTACGAGGAGGAGGAGTCAGCTGTGGTGGAGTACAGCGACCCCTATGCTGAGGAGGACCCCCCCTGGGCACCCAGGACCTACTTGGAGAAAGGTACGTCCAGCTGCACTCATTTGGTTTCTCACTAGTATTGATTCATATGACATCTAAAGGCTTTGACACACAGCCCCAACAGACACAACCATTCCAAACATTCTCAACCCAACACCAACAAGAGAATGTTTGGAATGTTTCTTCTCTTTCTGAAGTCCAATATTCTGCCAAAAAAAAAAAGTCGAGAAATGGACTTAAAACCGGTTGCAATAATAACGGTCCCCCGCCAGCGCCTTTTGTTCTCCATAGAGTTGGCAGGGAAACCCACCCCATTGTTATGGAAACTGGGGACGCTACACTATAGTTTGTTGGACAACTGTAGCACACTGGTCAAACATAACACAGCACCGACAAACGCAGACTGAGCCAGTTCGATCAGGAAAAAACGTATTCCAGCAAACACAAATTCCAACAGGCATATCACACCAACCCAGCAGAACCCATGGCACAGAACTGTTGATTGTCGGCATTTGGTGGACGTGGGGGCAGTGTGAATTGGCCTTCAGAAGAAGATTTGTGAGCAGATTTGACGAAGCAGCATGCAGACAACCCCCTGTATGCAGGTTTGATGGGTGGAACGATTATGCAGAGACGCACACTAACGCCATTTTCCCCCTCCTTTCTCACAGTGGTGGCCATCTATGACTACTCGAAAGACAAGGAGGACGAGCTCTCATTCCAAGAGGGCGCCATCATCTACGTGATCAAGAAGAACGATGACGGCTGGTACGAGGGCGTTATGAATGGCACCACCGGCCTCTTCCCCGGCAACTACGTGGAGTCCATCATGCACTACGCTGAATGAGCCGGGCCTCAGCCGCTCTGAGCTGTGACTATGGACTGGAGGAGACGGGTGTGGGGGGAGGCATGGGGTTTGCTAGTGTGGTCAGAGACTGGAGCTGACCCGTAGTAACACACAACCCTGGGGAAACGGGGAAATCTACCATTAAAAGCTAAACTAAAAAATGAAAATAAATTAAAAGAAAAAAAAAAAAGAAATGAAGGATAGCTATTGTATTAAATGGGGGGAGGGGCAGTCTTTCCTTTATTGTTTGGAGAAATGGATTGAAGTGGCGGAAGCTGTGTAAGCCAAAATCCCTCACGCTGGCAGGGATGGCCACCCGGGTTATGTTTTATTCGATTACATTTTTTTTTTTACTTTATTTTTTATCAAATTGAAGCCTTGACAGTTTTGTTAGCACAGGTGGTGGGGGTTGACCCATGTTGCGCTGTTTCAGCAATTGCCCTGCAAATATCCAATGTACAATACGTCACTTAAAGGGAATTAGATTTTACTAATCTTACCTCTGTTCTATTTATACTCTGCTCATCAGATGCATCGACCGGCGTTTACTGGTAAAAGGGAAACTGTCAAAAAATTGCTTTTTATTTTTATTTTGGGGGTTGTTTTTCATGCTCTCATTGCATTGGATCTGGCCAGTGCAGTGTTAAAAAGTTGCAGATTGTCTCAAACCAACAATAATGAAGCTTCCATGGTTACTGCAAGGTTACAGTTTTAGTTAAAAGAAGTCTTTATCTTTTTACAACTCTGCTGAAAAGAACGGTTGGTTGTTTTAGTATCAGGCTTTTGCACATGTAACATAAGTTTGAAACCGTTATGAAGGCGAGGTTTGATTTGCATGCTGAAAAGATGCACACAGACGCATTCTGCACGAGTGTTTTGTTTCTTATAAACCGAAACATGCGTCAACCCCCACAGTTATGCAGTACGTATTGTGTAGATAGCCTCATTGAATTTGATGCTTTGTTTTTCTTTTTGTATAATTTTATATTTCTCTTTCAACTGGTTATTGTGTAGTGGACATAACATAGAGCCCAATCAATTTGAATTGTTGTGTATGTAGTGCTCCGTAGACTGCATGCTCTAATAAAAGCAAACTTTCATTTTTCATTTCACCCCCATTTCCTTTGATCATAGTGGTTGTGATTTTTAGTTTTTGTTTTTGACCACCCTTTTTGTCGTTGTCGTTGTCATCATCGTTGTTGCTTTCACAGTTGTTGCTTTTGCTGGGTTTTTTCTCTTCATAGAAGGAGTAACAGAAGTGTGGGAAATCCAAAATGGCGGTGAAGTCCGTCAATTCCCAAGTCAGGGAATCTTGTGCCATGTTTTTTTTTTTTTTTTTCTCTTTGACTTGGGATTCAGTTGTGTACTTTACTCGGATTCCAACACATTTAGTCCTGAGACTGAGATTGAGGCAGTTTCCCTATAGCGTTTACACTTAACGGGTACTTAAAAAGGGCCATGTATCATTTACTGTATTTTCCAAAAAGCGCAGGTGATTGGAGCCCAGTTGAGTTTTTTTTAAAAGAGGTATAGAAGTATAGAGTTTTGCATTGTGATGCTTTGTGATGCAAATACCAAATGATCAGGAAGGGAAGGGAGAATGAACGGAAACATTCTCAATTTGTGTGATCTACTTTACTCTCAGTGCAGCGACGATTCAATTGATTTGATTTATGCAGTTCTTTTACCAGTTTAGCCGGCCCGGTTCTGGTTCCAGTCTGCGCCCTGCCTGTACGGGGGTGGTATGGTGTTCAAACCTCTCTTCCTGATCAGAAGCTCTTTAAATCCAAACAACTCTGATGAAGGAATCTTTTGGCAAGCCATTGTGGCCTGGAAAATGATGCCCAATCTGGTTCTATTGGTTTCCCCTCCTTCACCCAAGGCCACAGTTAGTCAATGGCTGTGTTTACATACTGATAAGTAATTCATGACAGTAGAGGTGCCAGTGTTTTATATTAAATGTTGAGACTGGTGTATTAACCTTTAACTGTATTAAAAAAACAAAAAGGATTCCTTATGGAAGTTACACATCCTAAAATGCAGACATGGTTACAGAACTAAGGCATTCAGTCATTTGGGATTGTGAGATCCAGACTGGCAGACTTAGTAACATCCAACTTCTTAACTCCATTGGTAGTTCTTCATTTCAGTAGAATGACCAAACAGGATGATAATATCTTGTAACTACATGTATCAGACATTCCCAAATCCATTCAGGACAGCCGTTGCAGACTTCAGAAACTCACGGTGTTCTTCTTTTGCATTTAGTTTGGAAATCATGCTGTGATTATAGTGTCACACGATATCAAAAACATCTCTCTGAGGCGGTGGGTTGGGGGGAAGCTTACAGCTGAATTATGGATCAAATTGAAAATATATACTCCTTTTAATTGAATTGCAATAGTACTGGGTGGAATGTTATGAAAATCAAAGACTTTATTTTCTATTTTTCGGTACTGAAAGCACAGAACATTTTGTTAAATGAACCATGTTAGAAGAGAACAAACTGAGAGCATTTCCTTATATTGATCATTACAAAATGGATTTTTGAAAACATACCAATGATGTTAATATGAGTAAATATGAAAGTACAGTGGGTTGTCGATTAACTCCACAAAGGAGGGTTGTCTACTGGGATAGGAGCTGCAAAACAGAGCTCTTCTTTAGAAATGTGTTCTATATAAATGGCAATGCTGTGTCCTGGATCTTGAGGTGCAATCTTCCATTCATGTCTAATCTTTTTTTTTTTTTTTTTTTTTTTTTTCCTTTCTTTTGCTTTCCTTTGAGAGTGGGTCTACATTTGTGACTCTTGCATGTAGTTCTGTGATCTGCACCTAATGTTTGATTGGTTGGTTTGGTTTGGTTATTTTCGCTGCAGCAGCAAGAGCAAAGACTACCTGGAAAAGCACCAGGCTCTCCCATACCACAGTGCCCCCTGGTGATGAAAATTGAGCACATGCCTATTTGTTTCCTGGAGGGAGGGCAACCCCTTGAATGGACAAGGACCAGAGATATAACGTCATAGTTTTTATATATATGTGTGTGTATTTGTGCGTGTGTGTGCGCGTGTATTGGGTCACTAAACTACTACTAGAGAAGTGATTTGCAGGTATATTTTTGATGACCCCCCTTTCAGTCTAATCGTGTATTGGGTAAACTGTAAAAGCTGTTTACATTTAAAGTTAAAGTGTCTGGAGCTGTGTGTGTGTGTGTGTATGCGTGTGTGTGTCCATCCATCTTTGGGGGGTGGGGATGGGATGGGGATGGTGACCCATACTTTGATGTTAAGAAAAGAAAGGATATCTGCTCAAAGTGATTGTTTTGGAGTATGATTATATTTCCCCATGAAGTATTGCTATATTTACTGTCAATTTAAAGATGACAAGCAAAATGCATGCATTCTATAAAATGGTTTAATCTCTATTCCAAAACGTTTCTTTTCCAGGGAACTGTGATGCTCTAAATTTCCCCAAGTCGCCCGATCACATTATTCAAACTAATGCAGACCTAACCATTTGAAAAGGTCTACACCATCGCCATGCATTCTTCCCTCCTTGCTTTTTCGCTGAATGATAAACACTGCGTTAGTGAGGGATGCTGAAGTTAATGACTCTTCCCTCAGACCCCAGGGAATCTGAAGAATGTGACTTGGAAGGCCACCCTATTAGCTTCTAGAAAACACCACGGGCACTGCAGATGAACATGTTTAGATAGAGGAGATATATATATATATATAATCTCCTCTATATATAATTTTTAAAAAAGAGCGGTCATGAAAAATGTAATTCATAAAAGTTCAAAGGTTTTTTTTTCTTCTTCCAAAATGAATGCAACACAACAGTTTGACATGATGCCAGTGATGGTCAATCAAGAATATGGCTGGACCAGAGCATTGTAGCTAGTCATTGATGGACCATACAGTTTTTGAGGCATCAACCGCAACATTGCCAGTGTGGGTTGTGATTAAAACCAACTGGCTGGATTTGTAAACCATATCAAATGCGTATCAGTGTTGTTCAGGTTTTAGAAACCGTCCCAGAAAGGTTGCTAACGTGCAAGTGTTCCAGTTAAAAGCAAGAAGGAGATGTGATCAATTGGAGAGAAGGTGTATTCTAATTCTGCTGTTTTTTGGATTTCTGTTTATCGATAGTTTAAAAAAAAACACTTGTTGGTCTAGGATCCAAAACATTGTGCAGCATTTGCATATTGTACATGCATTGCCAATCCCTTTGAAATAAATCCTAATTAACTACAAGAAATTGAGTTTTGTGGTCAATGGAGTTTTTAATCTTTATATATACTTGATATTATTTGTGTTATAAACCATTAATAAATATACCATCCAAAAATTGATTTATTCTAATATCATGCATTTACTGATGAAAACGCCATATAACCTGTCAGACTGGTGCTTTCAGGGAGCATGGTTACAGTCAGACAAATGTTCCCTTTGCAGGACAATGGCTTTACAAGTTTGCCAACTCAGGTCACAAGTCATCTGACAATTTCTAGAGCTCCATTAATAGCAGCCTTTCTGTCTCGCTGTCTTTTCCCCTCATTATAATTTGGTCGTGTCACAGATACATATGTTGTTCTTTCCTGCCACACCTGAGCCGTGAGGACGCAGAGACGGAGCGATGGCGGGTTTCTAGAGCAGAAACGATGTTTGATGTACATTCTTTCAGAACTGATGAGTGTGATCGTTTATGAAATTAAATTCTAGAAAATCACTGAAAAGATATTCGCTTAGACATAGAAATGGCTCTGCATTGAAGAAAAGGACTTCCTAGTGGAGTGCGTCTCCTTGAGGGGGTGGTTTGGTCTCTGCACAAGATGGGGCCGCACCAGTAGTCAAGGCTGTGGAGTCTTTCACACACTGCACGGCCTGAACGCATTCGTTTTTTCTCTGGGGGGCCTCCAGCAGCTCTCCGATCGGCTTCTTCCTCTCGTGGCGTCTGAAACGGAGGCCTCCGGTTAATATCACAATATTCCCAACCTCAATAATAGATCAGGCCGAGCTTTATCAAAATGGAGATTTTTAAACACCTCTCTCTCTCAGGGCTTGGGTCGCTCGGGCTTGGCTCTTAGCTTCTCTCGTCAGCATCTCTGCCTCTCGGCCGCCAGCAGCCAGACAAACCCCAGTCCTGCACTCGTCACAGGACCGACGGTGGCCACCTGAGGAGAAACCCACCTGATCGTCACCTCCGGACCCTCAGGTGTGCAGTTGAATTAAAATATTCTGACAGTGGATCCGGCGCAGACGGCGCACACTCACTTTGCTCACTGACAAGGGCCCCGGCTCTCTGCCTTTGCTGCGCTCTGGATGCCCAGGTTTTGCTACAGAGTCAATTTAGCTCTGCTTTCTGAGGCGCGTCTCCAGTGGGAGTTTCTGAAATGGTGGGGGGGGCAGACAGGGGGTCTTGACTGGCCCCACCACCCCGCCCCCAGTCTTGTTCTCCCCTTCACTGGCTCACTGGTTCCTCTCAATGCCTCCCAGGTCACGCCGGCCTCGCCAGGAGGTTCCTGTTTGACTTGGGTCTCCTCACCTACCTGGGGTCACTGACCGCATCCACATCTTCCTCACTGGTCGGCTCGGGGGGTCGATGAGGCGCTAACCGCTTCCTCCTTGATGTCCCGAGAGCTGGCCTCGTACCTGGATGTAAAGCACAAAAACACACTTCCTAGCAATGCGGCCCAATTTCACACGCAGACATGGGCCAGAAAGAAAGAACATAACTGTTCCTTGACTTCAGGACAAGATGGAAGACATTTCACTGAACAGCCCTGTTAGAAGAAAAGCTTTCATTGACTGAGCTAATCTGGGTTACAATTCTGGGGTTTTATACCAGACTCCACAGAGTCAGATATTTAAACCCATAAACAACAACTATTGTGTGTTTCCATAGGCCAGGAACTGACTAGTGTTGGTACACGGACACTCTAAAATATACACTCTCACACAGAGACAATCTCTCTCACCCACGCACACACACAAACACATCTATGACTACACACTTATGCATATAAGATACATAAACAGAATAACCTGCTGCATTCCTTCTCAATAGAGCACACAATACACAATGCTGGCAGTGACTAAACTACCACAGCCAATTATATTACTTATCATTGACAGACTTCAGTCGATCATCATGATTTGCCTGCAGCATAAAAAGGCCGGAACCTGAAAACTCACCTGGGACAAACGGCACAGACTCTGGGGCCCAGGGGTTCATGCACACGGTCCCCTCACCCGGTACAGCGGTGAGGGAGGGCACACCGGTGCTCGCTGGGTGTTGTCTGGGCCGGAGCTGTCTCTCTGCGGCTGTGAGGGTCGGCATAGTGCAGCAGGTTCCGGGCCGCTGCGCCGGCCACGCTCAGCTGCAGGGCCGGGCTCTTCTCCAGCGTGCACAGAGGCAGGCCCAGGAGCAGAGACGGCTGCAGCTCCTGCAGCGCAACGTAAACGACGTTATACAGGGGTTCGGATCCAGAGCAGGGGTGTGGCCCCTCCACCAGCGCCCGGTGGACCTCGTCCCTGTCCGGCAATTTTGCCACCAAAACCAAACCTGCCCATCTGTAGAGCTCCACCAGTCGTATTGTACTCTCCATGGAGCACAGGTTTCACAGTACGCAGCTCAGGATGTCCAGGATGACATCATGAGGGTCAGAGCTGCGACTGGCATCATGTCCAGCGCTCCGGCCATCCTGGAACTGCGAGTAGGCAAAGAACCTTGGCACCGGGGCCGCCTGCTCACCTGCGCTGGGAGCTGCACTGGCGTCTGGGCCCTTACAGCCTGGGGGTCCGCAGTCCCCCCCCGCCACAGACCAGCCTCTTCGCCAGCTGCAGTGAAGCTGTCAGGCTGGAAATTTAATAAGCACACATATAACACATCAATACACACCTCACTAGGACAGCACAGTAACATGAACACACATCTCACTAGCAGAGGGCAGCAACACACTGGGTAACGCACTGACACCCTGGGTACTGCAGCAATCTGGACTGTGCTGTGGAGGGACTGCAGGGTGTTGTGTGACTGTGAGTGCTGTGTGTTGAGGGTGGGGGCAGCTCATTTGGGGCAGGGATTACCAAACCAGTCCTGGAGGATCTCCAGTCCTGTGATTTTTGTTCCAACCCAGCTCTAAATTACATAATTACGCCTTGAATTGCATTTTAAGTTCAAATAAGGATACAATTAAGCAGGTAAGATCTCACTTGGTCCAAAATCCAGAAGGACAGGGGGTCCTCCAGGACTGGCTTGGGAATTGCTGGTTTCGGGGATTGTTGTGGCTTCCTGGGTCGGGGCTTTACCCCTCGACTGGGGCCGGTCACGGCAAGGACTCACCTCTGAGGGAAAGGGAATGAATGTGGCCAGTTTCTCCATGGCGGCGTTCCTGCCATCCGGCTTCAGCGGCCCCTGGCAGCATGGGCAGCTGGTCACCCTGGGCTGGCACGCGTTACACAGCAGATGTCCGGCCCGGCACTGAAGCATGGGCGCCCACACGTGCTTGAAGCACACGGGGCACAAGAGCAAATGAGAAAGTAGCACACATACAATAGCTCTCAAAAGTATTCACCCCCCTTGGACTTTTCCACATTTCATTGTGTTACAATCACAATGGATTTAATCAGGAGTTTATTCCACTGATCAACACAGAAAATGTCCATAATGTCAAAATGAGAAATATAATCTGCAAATTGTTCTATATTAATTACAAATACAAAACGGAAAATAATTGAATGCATCACGTAGACTACAGTACTGCTCACAAGAGAAAACCATCTCGATCACCTCAAGCTGGCATGGCACGGCACCACACCCCACCCCTTGACAAGACAGATAACACTATGTAACACAAATTTTGTACCTGGGCAGTAAGAGTTATTTCCTAATTGCTTATGCCTCAAAAGTATAGAAAATGGCTATTATTCCCCACAAACTTTGCTTTTGTGACCAGAACAGAAATATTTTTAAATGTACCTATTTCCAATGAGAAAACGTGTCTTTTTGTTCACATAAAGTGTGAACATAAACACATGAATCCAAATTAGAAGTGAGTAATATTTCGAGATTTATGATTATACTGTAAATACAGTATAATCGTAAATCTCGAAAAACTACTCACTTCAAAAATGTTTGTAGTTATTTTTGTTGTCACTTCATTTATTGTATTACTTCAGTATAAATGCATGTTAATTTGGATTCATATTGTTTTTTTCTAACTTTATGTGAACAAAAATGTGTTTTATTGAGTCCTTATCATCAAATATTGTGAGTTATATGCTCACAAACGCTGTCAATACACTTTTACCCTTTCAGAGTTTGAAGACAGTAGACTGCTGCCATTTTTAGTACTTTTACATTGCAGCTGACGAGGTGTCAGAAGGACATAACGGGACCAGAACTGAGCCGCAAGAACACTTGATTTTTCATCAAGTGGTACTGCTCCCCCAGTCTGTTTTTAAATGTTCCCAAATTTTCAGCTTCTATCAACATCGCTGGGGAGTTTGTTCCAGATTGTGACGCTTCTCTGTGTGAAGAAGTGTCTCCTGTTTTCCGTTTTGAATGCCTTGAAGCCCAATTTCCATTTGTGTCCCCGGGTGCGTGTGTCCCTGCTGATCTGGAAAAGCTCCTCTGGTTTGATGTGGTCGATGCCCTTCATGATTTTGAAGACTTGGATCAAGTCCCCACGTAGTCTCCTCTGTTCCAGGGTGAAAAGGTTCAGTTCCTCAGTCTCTCAGTAGGACTTTCCCTTCAGACCTGGAATAAGTCTGGTTGCCTCTAGAGCAGCGATATCTTTCTTGAAGTGTGGAGCCCAGAACTGTCCACAGTATCCAGATGAGCTCTAACTAGTGCATTGTACAGTCTGAACATTACTTCATTAAATTAAATTAAATTAAATTATACACTTTTGACAATATACTCACTCACTCCAGTTAGAAGTGACTCCTCTAATCGACACCCTCTGTTTCCTATACATCAACCAGTTCATAATCCATCTACTTACATTACCCTGAATGCCTACAGCTTCCAATTTGAGGATCAGTCTTTGGTGTGGAACCTTATCAAAAGCTTTTTGGAAATCTAAGTATATCATATCATATGCTTTCACCTGATCTACAGCTGCAGTTGCATGTTCAAAAAATTCTAATAAATTAGTAAGACATGATCTGCCTCGTCTAAACCCATGTTGACTATCTCCAAGAATATGGTTTTCATTAAGATGCTCCTCTATTTTCTGTCTAATCATTTTCTCCAACAGGTGATGCAGGTAAGACTGATTGGTCTGTAATTTCCTGGCTCAGTTTTGTCCCCTTTCTTGTGGACTGGTATGACATTTGCTGTCTTCCAGTCAGTTGGCACATCCCCTGTTCTAAGTGTCATTTTCAATATTTGAGTTAGTGGCCTATAAATAATTTCCCTCATTTCTTTAAGTACTGTTGGAAATATCCCATCTGGCCCAGGTGATTTGTTGTCCTCATTTATCCTGATCTCTCTTAGGATTTGACTGGACTGATTGTTAACCTGTGGCATGTCATCTGTTTTTTCTTTTGTGAAAACCTCTGTGAAATACTCATTTAGAACATTTGGCACATCTTGTTCATTTTCCAAGATACTTTCATTTATGCCCTTTAGCTGTTTCACTTCCTCTTTTTGCATTGGTTTTAGCTCAAAGAGCTCTTAAGATCTCTTTGCAGCTCAACATATTCTATGTATTTTGTTTCATCTCCATCCCTTTTGTATGCGCTATACAACATTTTCTTCCTCTTTATATTTTTTTGCATACCTCTATTAAACCATTTTGGCCACTGTTTTTTGGTCCTCAATTTCCTAAGTTTTGGTACAAATTTCTCCTGAGACTCAAGTAGTATATTCTTAAAATATACCCATCCATTTTCAACTGAATCTGTATCCAGTCTACCTCTTCTAAGTGTCGCCTCATACCTTGTAGACCATTGTTTTAGACTTGGACCTTGTTTTTTGAAAGAATGCCTCAAAGCTAACCATGTTGTGATCACAATTTGCCATTGGTTCTCTAACTACTGTCCCCCTGACTCTATCTTGGTCATTTGAAAAGATCAAGTCAATACATGCGCTCTCTCTGGTTGGTTCCCTGACAAATTGAGTTAGAAAGCAGTCATTTACCATCTCAACCATTTCTATTTCTGCTTCTATAGTCCCCACTGGGCTTTCCCAGTCTAAGTTTGGGAAATTGAAATCCCCCATTATAACAGCCACATCCTTGCTACATACAGTCCTGATTACACTGTACAATGCAGCATCTTTCTGAATATCTGAGTTTGGTGGCCTGTAACACACTCCTACCACTAATCCTCCAGATCTCTTGTTCAAAAGTTTCACCCACAAAGATTCTGTTCCGTTAGTGGGATCTAATACGAGTTCTTCTGCCTCAATGTCATTTTTCACATATAATGCTACCCCACCCCCTCTTTGATTTTGCCTGTCTCTCCTAAACTGTGTGTATCCTTTCAACTTGTATTCATCCCCATCATTTTCTGTAAGCCATGTTTCTGTCACTCCTACAACATCATAGTCACCCGCCAGCACTGTGGCTTCTAGGTCTAACATTTTGTTCCTTATACTTCTGGCATTGAGGTACAAACATTACAGGATTTTCCTACTAGTATTTTCCCTTGGTTTTCATTGCTTAGTGGAACATCTCCCATTGTCAGAGCTCCCTGCCCCCCTGGTTCCTAGTTTAAATGATTCTCAATTTCACTGCACATACGCTCTCCCAATGCATTAGCCCCCCTTCTGTTTAGATGTAGACTGTCCGGTTTGTACAGGTCCCATCTATCCCAGAAGAAAGACCAATGCCCCATAAACCTAAACCCCTCTTCCCTACACCAAGCTTTCAACCACGTGTTTAACCTTATAATATCTGCCTGTCTCCCTGGCCTGGCACGTGGTACCGGAAGTATTTCAGAGAAAACTACCGTGGAGGTTCTGCTCTTTAGTTTTGTTCCTAACTCTTTAAATTTGTCTTGCAGAACCTCTGTCCTACCTCTTCCTATGTCATTGGTTCCAATGTGGACCATGACCAGTGGATTCCCCCTGGCTTTGGCCAGTAGCCCGTCTACTAGTTTAGGGAGATCTGCAACCTGAGCACCAGGCAGGCAAGATACCATGCGGGTCTCCTTGTCACTAGAACACACTGTGATCTACACCTCTAAGAATTGAGTCTCCTACTATAACTACCTCCCTGTTCTGGAGGGGAGTGGACACCATGATGCTCTGGTGCTCAACTGCCCTCCCATCACCCTCTGAGCTGTCACTGTCTAACTCGGTGTCCAGCAGTTGGAACCTGTTGGGCAATTCTAGCTCTTGGGGTGTCTCTAGGGGTTGTGCTTCAATTAAGGCAATGTTAAAAAATGCTAAGAATGCTAAGACTGAAACTAGGAAAACAATAAGATGGCTGCCTATCACCTGCACTGTCCTGTGTCTGTCTGTGGCAACTTGTAAATACTTCTGTTATTATCATTATTATTATTATTATTATTATTATTATTATTATTATTATATATATTATTATATATATTTTATATTATATCATCAGTTATATCGTTATGTCATTATATCTTCTGTTGTAAGTCGCCCTGGATAAGGGCATCTGCCAAGAAAAAAAAAAAAAATATATATATATATATATATATATATATATATATATATATATATATTTTTTTTTTTTTTTTTTTTCTTGGCAGATGCCCTTATCCAGGGCGACTTACAACAGAAGATATAATGACATAACGATATAACTGATGATATAACTTCTTATATAACGTGCATTTATATGATACATTACTACTGTAACACATTAACTGCACTGCACAAGGTAGTAAAACCTGTTAAATTAATGTAGGGCTATTACATTTTACATCATGCATCTTATGTTGATTACTTTGCAGTATTCCAGTATGCAGGAGGGAATAATTCTAATTGCTGGTTAGCTTTGCTGCTGTAGTCAAACAGGGAGTCAAACTGAATATTTGTATTACAAAAATATCAAAGAAAAAAAACAACTCCCAACCCATGAAGGACTAACTCATACCACCTTGCTGTTGTAATTGTATAAACCATAAACCTGGTGATCTCGTCATTCCAGATTCCTCATACTGAGGTCTTATATACCTTAGTCTCAATAAGATCCCCCAAAACACCACCTAAATCATCATATTAAAATACAGAGATTCTATCAATATACATTTTTGCCAATCCCACAGTAAATATATGATACATAATACGATGTATAATAAATATGTTATAATGTGCCAGGGGGTGTCCTATGAAGACATCTTGGTGTTGGGTCAAGAATGTTCCGGGTTCATAACCTTTCTGGGTGCCAGATATGTACATGTCCAAATAAATGATGTAGCGCTAACTTATGGTGCCTGGTTGGTCAGTGTGTCGTTGAGGGTGGGATACATTGGTAAATAGTTTATAAAAAAGGAACCATTAAGAATGATATTCATAAATGATCAATTAGCCTTTATAATATATTTATCATACATGAAAAATATTGTGAAACAAAATATTTTATTTCAAATCTTCATGATAAATGATGAATCTAATATTCTTGCCCATTCTTCTTGGCAAAATTGTTCAAGCTCTGTCAAGTTGGATGGGGATAGTTGGTGGACAGAAATCTTCAAGTCTTTCAACACCCAGTTTCACCCCAGTTTTAGTTTTTCAAAACTGCTAACACACTAAAACAAACTGGTTCTATGAATAATATAAACAACCATTATGCAAAGTTTACACCAACCCATAAGAACTATTCACCTGCTTTCACACCAATTACTGTTTCATTCTAGTTTATTTGCAAAACTCTACACACACCTCTCTTTGTAAAGCACAATTGTCACCAAGTTGTCAAGTAGAAACACTGCCATTCAACATACCAACTCACATCATCACAATTTTAACACTCTCAACACAACATTGTCCAGGAGTAAACACTAACAAGCATAATTAGTCAACAAGCAATCGTGATGTTGGCATGAATAAAAACATTGGAACAACGGATGACATCAAAGAGAGAGGTAGAGAGAGAGTGAAAATGAGAGTAGATGGACGAGGGAGAGGAAGTACCACTGTACTTGACCATGTTCTTGTACATGGTATGACAGTGGAGAAGCTGAGCTCAGAGTACAGCCAAACAATGTCCTTTTTTTAAGGTATAGAAAGAGTCAGTCTATCCACAATGGATTGCATCCTTCAGTGCCACCGTATGAGCATGAAACAAGTGTACCGGGTTCCATTCAAGAGAAACTTGAATGAGTAAAAGAGCTGCAGTTCTAATATGTGCAAGTATGTGTTTTTGCAATAATTTGTGTATAAGTTTCCAATATATAGTGTAGGCTACACAATAGCCTACTTGTTCTGATATGGTCTGCTGTACTTTACTGAATTGGCTGCATTGAAATCTAGTGTAATCACATCTTATTTAGAGAGTACTCCAGCTTGATGCCAGTGAGACCTTACAGAGTTCATCATGGTTAAACCTCACAAGGTGAAGACGAAAAGGTCACAACATTATTGGCCACCGTGCTCTTGTGGATTTCCCTGGTCAGTGTGGGGGCAATGTTACACTTTGTGCACCATCAGCAACTATGGAATCCTTCACCTCATGCTACTCTTGGCCCATACAACACCTGACATTCCAGGATGACCTACGGGAACTCTTTAGCACCATAGGCAGAGATGAGAAGTGCCACCAGAGCAGCCCTGTTACATTGTCATTTGAGACAATGTAAGTTTCCACCATGCTATTCTGGTCCATAACTGGTCCTCCTACCATACTCCCCTTTCATCAATCCCATAGAAGAGTTCTTCTCAGCATGGTAGTGGAAGGTCTATGATAGAAATCTCTATATACAGGACAACCAGCTCCAAGTTATGAAGGAAGATTTTGGGGTCCTATCAGGGATGGGTCAGGCATGCCAGGGTAAATTTCAAGTGTTGGTGAATTACAGTGCAAAAGAAACTCCAGAACTGAACAATTATGGCATTTGTGTATTGTCTGTACACTTCAGTATACTGTCTGACATAATTTACAGTCTATAGTAGCATGCAAAGTGCAAAATATATTGGGGGAATTCTGGAACACCTTATGGTTATTGATTCATTATTACCTATAGTGTCTTCAATTCCTCTCAGTGTGCAATGGATACTTAGTAGTGTCATTGTATTTGATGTTTTTGTGTGGCATCTGAGAGTAAAGTTTCATTTATATGACAGATAATATAGTTTTGAGTTATAGGTTTCATTTTGTGCGAGAAGTCTGTGGTTTGGTCAATATGGTGTGAGTTAAAGTTTTAAAAAAATGTAGTACACATTCAGGAAATGTGTGTTAGCAGTTGTGAAAAACTGTAAGTTGTTAGCAGACTGTAATTGGTTTTCCTCTAGTATTTGCCTGTACTTTGCTCTATGAAGTTTTCCATCAATTCTTATAAGCTTTTCAGTCTCTGCTGAGGAGAAGCATCCCCACAGCATGAAGCTGCAGCACCAGGCTTGACTGTAGGGATGGTGTTGACTGGGAGATGTGCTGTTGGGTCTAGAGCAATGTGTGAGTATTTTAAACCTCATAGTGCTTCAGAATCCTCACATTCAAGAAATCGCTTTTATGCAGGAGCCGGACAATCAGGGACGTCCTGTTGGTCAGGTGCTTCCCCTTCATGATTAATTTTAATGCACGATGCTAAGATTCATATGCTTCAGACCACCTGTTGTTTTCATTGACTTTAGATTTAAAAAGCACACATGAAATTCAAAAGTATATATTAATGACTAAAATTGTGAATTACATATTGTATTATTTATGTACTTACTTAATTATTTAATATATGTTTTTCTTAGTAACAGATCTGGATCAAATATATTTATTTTTAATCTTATTTGAAAACACAAGATAGTTTAAATATTTTCATGTCTGCTCAGATAATTCTATTTTATATTTAAGTTAAGCAGAATAAATAAATGTATACACCAAAACATTTGATTTGATTAAATATGTCAGATACACAGGTAAGTGTGACTTACTTTTGTATATTATTTGATAGCACTGCTCCCCCAAAGTATGATTTGATTTTGTTTGATTTGCTGATTTTACAGTTGTTTGAGTACGATTCGTTACTGTGACAAAACATTGACCTTTTCATGGAAGTCTGTGCAATTTTCAAATGTATCCCCAAACTAACTAGCTTTTGGTTGAGTCTCCTGCTAACTGAGGTACAGCTCACAGAAACTGTGAGTAAGGACATTTGTCTTGTTTACTGGGCCTAAGTGCACCAGGAAGAGGAACACGTTTTATCTGATCACAATATCTAGTGTGATATCGTGAAAACTGGTGACCTTGCTGAGCATGCAAAGATAATTAGGCTCCCATTGTTTGTGACCCAAGGGGACATGTGATTGACCCCTGACATGCAGGCCTCCCTACCAGGCCCAGAATCGTGGTTAGAGAGGAGAAACTAGTTTGTGACACGCACCAGTTATTCCTCAATAATTACGGGCAGCAGAACACACTCTCCCTCGGGCCAGACTGCACGGCGAAGGCAAGAGAAAGGACAGCAGCTCTCTTTCTAATGCACATTCTATTCACATGGGCAGGATTATCATTATTGTATGTTTGTATTGATGATTGATTCTTTAACTCTCTCGTTAGCAAGGCAAGAGCTTGTGTTATTCATTTATAATTACAGTGATGCCCATCTCTGCTAGTAATTAATTGTACCGGAGGTCATGTGCTGTGCTGAGTTTTGTCCATCGCTAGTGTGTTTTCTGATATTTTAGACATGATTGTCCTGCCAGCATCGATGGAATATTTACTTACATGATAACATCATGTGAAGGAGCTGGGAGTAACACTCACTGACTGCAGCAGACCTGACCTCAATCCCATACCGAGGAACAGGAATGGCCAATGAGGAAGAGGCCATCGAGTTCTGTTGTGCTAAAAAAACATCTGTCAAAATGTCAGTTGTCTTAAGGGTAGGAATACATCCTGTTCAATCTATTACGAACAGTTGCCTTCTGGTAGTCCTGTTTTGTCCTGACTGTTTGGTAATTTAGTGTACATTTTACTCCAATATGTCTATGAGGCAAACTGATCCAATGAGGTGAACGCCAGCTACACAGATTGAACAATTTCTAATTTTATGTAACTGTGGTGTTTCCATTTAACTCTCATTAAATCTTACACTGTACATGCACAGATAAGAAAAAGTAAACAGGTGCCAGTTTGGAAATAACACCTAATAACATTGCTGAACTGAACACAGATCCACACGCTGGCGAATTTTGCGTGGGATTTAATGCTTTGAGGTACCCTTTGTTTTGGCTTTACACAAGGCACATTGCAAACTGTTGATGAGATTGGTAATGCTGGGATCACAGCCCATGTCTGGCACAGAATCCAATTAAGAGAGTGCAGAGATGAAGGGTTATTGGGATTCCTTCCAGGAGACTGACTGTTGATTGGTTAGCAGCACCCAAAGAGGTCCATGTTTATTATTTGTCCATGTCATGGGAGAGTGGCGACAGCCTGCGTCTCTTAGAGGTAGGATGTGATTTTGGGCCACTAGATGGGCTCAGCTGGTTGTCCTTGTAGGAACTGTAGTCACTGCTTGATCTGTCAAGATTCACTTGGATGGTCTTCAATCTTGAAGAAAGCTTTATTTCTGTGGGAGACTGAGCCTCATCTTACACTACCTGTGCAAACTAGGAAAACAGAGCAGGGCATTGCAATTTAGGAACTGATTTTCCATCCTATTAGCTCAGAAATAAAAGATGTACAAATGCAGCCCTCATGCAACTTTATATTATAATGAGTCAGGCTTACTCAGTGAAGTGAATGTTGATATGAGGTTTCAATGAGATGGAGATACAAACAGAAAAGGAAAAATAATCAAGATTCACAATAAATAACTGTGAATCCAGTGTACATGTGTAATCCATCATACATGTAGTGCAATGATCGAAAGGTTATTGAATGCTTTTTCAGTTCCCGACTCTAGAAACAATATTGTTTTGAATCCCAAATTATTAATTGTTATAATGTTTGTGTTTCCTATATTAGGTTTTGGTTATTAATTGCACAAGTGTATTATTATTATGATTATTTTTATGATTATTATTATTATCATCATCAGCACAAGAGTTTGCTGTATTTTGCTTTTACTTTATATCCCTAAACTACTTGTCTTCGACAGGGAATCTCCTGTTTATTTTATATTGAGTGCATGTAGGTGTTGTATATTTTATTATTATTTTTGGACTGCTGTGGGGCTTTGTCATTGTTTCAATTGAAAACAGCTGGTAATGTTAATGATTGCAATATAAGAAATTAATAGACAGTTTCAGTGGCTCTGAAAAGTATTCACCACCTTTGGACTTTTCCACATGTCATTGTGTTACAACATGAAATCAGAATGGATTTAAGTTTTTGCCACTGATCAGCACAGAAAATGTCCATAATTTCAAAGTGAAAAATATAATCTGCAAATTGTTTTAAAGAATTACAAATACAAAACAGAAAATAATTGAATGCATAAGTAATCACCTCCTTTGCTATGAAAATCCTGATTGAGCTGTGGTGAAACCAATTGTCTTTAGAAGTCACATAATTAGTTTAATGGAGTCCACCTCTGTGCAATTAAGGTGTCACATGATTTCAGGTTAAACACACCCGTCTCTGGGAGGTCCCACAGTTGGTTAGTACAATTCCTAACAAAAACTACATCATGAAGACGAAGGAACAGTCAATGCAAATCTGGAATAAGGTTCTTCAAAGCACCAATCAGGGGTCGGATATAAGAACATTTCCAAGGCATTGAATATCCCCGGACCACAGTAAAGTCCATTATTAAGAAATTAGAGAGAATATGGCACAACTGTGAATCTGCCTAGATCAAGCCGTCCTCAAACACTGAGTATCTGGGTGAGAAGGGCACTAGGCTGAGCTGGGAGACACTGTGCAGACTGCAACAATAGTGGGAGCCAAAGCCACACTGGAGTGGCTTAAAAACAAAAAGCCCAATGTCCTGGAGTGGCCCAGTCAAATCCCAGACATCAATCCAATTGAAAATATGTGGAAAGAGTTGAAAATTACTGTTCACCATATTATTATATTTTTCACTTTGACATTATGGACATGTTCTGTGTTGATCAGTGGCAAAAACTCCTGATTAAATCCATCCTGATTAAATGTGGAGAAGTCCAAGGGGGGTGAATAGTTTTGAGAGCTACTGTATGTGTGAAATATTTCACTGTAACTAGCTGGACTATCTAAATATAAAGAATTGATTGTTTAAGTGACATCTTTCACTGTAACTAGTTGAATTGACTGTAACTACAAAACATTGAGATATAAATCTGTTCTGTACACTGTCACCTGTGATTAATACAAGTGTTTTGTATTTTGACACCTATGTTTTATTGGGGAAAAGTAACTTTTTATTAATTGTTTAAAATTAGACTCAATAAATCCTGTAAATTAGAACCTTGGTGTATGATTACTTGGCTTCCTCTGGATAAAATAACTGTGTGGGGAACCAATAATCGCAGGTCATTGTCCTCGGTAAACTGAAGGTGGTGTAGTACGGCTACAGGCGCCCAAGTGCCGGCTTACCTGCTACAGCAACCTTGTGCGCACTTGCCCTCTGGTCTATTACATAAAGCAAATATTGCTATAGCAATGTTAAACAGTGAGGTCAGAGGGCAGCTTCCACAGATCCTCGGTGGGGACACATAAAGTGCTGACTATTTGCTTCCAGATCAATAATGTTTGTGTTGAGAGAGAGCAGTAACAAAAGGTCACCGAGCTCAATGACGACACGCACAGGGACACAAATAAATGTTCAGGATGCAGACAGCAGATAAATGAGAAGAGAAAAGGAGGACTTTGGGTTTCTCTACTTAATCACAGACATGAAATTAGCTTATTTCATCCTGGCTGGGCTGCACTTTCTTTGCTACTCAGGTAAGTCCAGTTTGATATAATCTGTGGCCTTCTGGAAATGTCCAGTTGATTGAACCAGTCCATATTAGCGATCGTCACTTATATAAACTCTACTAACATTTCTAAGTTTGCAAACAACCTTACTGATTCATCTTACTTTCTAGGCTGAATCTAACATGTTTGAAAATATATAATTAGTAAGATGTATAGTGGGAAGATCAATATATTAAAGTCATACAGGAATAACAGGCTGTTCATCAATTTGTATGTTTTGTTTGTCTTTTTTAAGTCTATAAAGTGCTCTGTGAAGGGCGCTATACTAAATTATAAATAAAAAATGATTGATTGATTGATTTGTGCTGATAAACAAAAAAGAGAAATGTGTTTTTCACAAACTCTAATTATAATTTTCCAAAGTATTACCCTGTTGGAGCACTTTTCCTTACCAAAGAAATACCATCAGACAGAGCACACAAACACACATCGTAGAGAGTGGATAATTATTCCAGGGACACTGTAGATAGATTGCATAGATCCAAAGGCAGTTTAATATTGTACATAATTTACATTTTATATCTCATGACACCCATGTGCTGCCCATCAGTTTATGATACACTACTGCATACTCATACTATTACTGCTATTTATTATTAATAATACTGATATAAAGAAGGCATTTTCCCATTTCACTGCTCCGCAGAATGTTAAAACATCTACTTAAGCTTGTAATTCACATTGAAAGCAGAGCCATACAAATTGAGAAATGGCTTTTATTAAGATATTTTCCAAACACTTATGTTCCGGTGTCTCTCCTTGTAACTGAATCATAGCCAAGTGCTGTGAATAAAAAAACAAATACAAAAGGAAAACTTGACTATATTTCTTATCATTCACAGTGGAGAGTTCAATTTTTTTTTCAATAAGTCTCACTGTGGCACAGATGTCCGTGATCAGGTTATTTATTTGGTTTTTGGTTATTATCTTTTTTGTTTTATTTTCTTCCAAATGACGAAGTTTAAGATCAGACACAGGGAAATTATAAGTAAAAGTCATAATTGGAGTATCCCTAAAAACAGGCTATGGGCAAATTGGAGCTTTCTGTTCATTCTCAGATGGAAAGAGTTATATTTGACAGTGTATGGCAGAGCATTATTGAGTTAGACTGCAGCTGCATAAGGGTGTGCTGTGGTTGTGACATTGCAGTGGTGTTGGGCTTCATAAGCACTTTGCGTTGTGCGTCACAGGTCAAGAAAATGAAACAGCTGGAGGATCCTAATACAGCACTACATTATTTGATAGCTGATATTTTTTTAGCATTTTATGTCTGCTCACCCTGTTCAATGTGCTGGAGCAGGCATTCTCACACAACGCTGTGCTTTCCCCAGGTTCTCCTGATGAAACGAGAGCTACTAGTGGCTCGAAACTTGGTTGAAGAATAGCGGTGTTGTGTATTTTGTCTGCTCATACACTTCCCTCTATAACCTGCACTGCTTGGCTCCTACAGGGCTGCCTGCCTTTCCTTTGGACCAGCCGATTGCAGAGCAAGCCCTTAATGTCTCCATTACGCAGGTGAACGCTCGGTCTCGGGGGCTGAACCTGTATGGAATAACCAAGAGCTCCATAAAGAAAGTAAGTAGAGTAATCCCTGCTTACATTAGGCGAATTGCAAAGAAAAATCTAAAACAGTTTAGTACATGATAGCAGTGATTTGTCCCTATTGTTTTTAATATGGCTTACTGTAGATAGAACTGTGCTATTTATAAAACCATGTGATTATTGATTAGACTGGCTTACTACAGCAGCAGTACAGCTCATACGGAAACACACAGATATATCTATATATCTATATATCTATATATATATATATATATATATATATATATATATATAGTTCTCCTTGTATGTATCTAAAAAACTAAAGATTCAACATGAAATTGGCATTTATATCAGAAATGGAGAGGTATGCATTTATACATAGGATAAGTTACACATGACGTTTGTGCACAGTAAAGTTTTTCAACTTTGAATGAATGTCAAACTGAAAAGGTGTTAAATCTACAAATATAAAATGTAGGGGTGGAAAGCAAAACAGAACTAAGCTGGATATTGTGTAAAGGTCAGCAGAAGAGGAGTTTGTACTGAGAAATAGCTCAGCTGTCACCTCCAATGATAAAATAACGAGACTAATAATAATGAATCATAAAGAAATCACAGTTGTTCTGACATGCTGTTAATACCGAGTCAGGCAAGACCAGGGAATCTCTCACTGCCCTTTTAGGACAAGGGACACTGTCAAATAAAAGTAACTATCAGAAAAGTGAATATTTTGTGTGTGTTCAGTGTTTTTTGTGTAAATATATAATAAGTGTCCTCTTGTGGTCACTGTCTTGTGCACTATTGCCAAAAGAACGTCAGCAAAGAGGCATGCCTGGTTGAGGAGCAGATGAAGACCTTTGCCATATTATCTAACTAGGCCTGACCTTACCTTACATGCTATTAAACCTGAAAGAACAGTAGTGTAATGAAAGTGAAAGGCTATCTTGAAACTTGTACAAATGCCCTTGAAAGATCCTTGCATTTCCTTTACATGCATAGCTGAGGACTGGAGAATATTACAAATGTATAAGAAACCTGATTTATGTTTAGCACAGTAGTAATAATAATAATACATGCAATGGCACGTTTCGGTTTTATGACGGCTGTATATTTAAGGCCAGAGAACCACATGGGAATGACATTAGCATTCCATTTATGACAAAATCCATTGAAAACAAGGGATTGCAGAAAATGTATTAACTTACAAATCATGGAGTCCTTTGTGAGACTACAATCCATCCAAGTCCTGAGGCAACTGCTGACAGGAGAGTCCGTGGGAGAGAAACACAGGCTGTTTAAATGCTAATGTGCATTTGAAACGATTCCTGCAGCTGGAGAAACAGGCGATTAAGGCATCTGGACATCTTAAACCCACAAATAAAGCCACATGAAGCTGTATCATTATTTATTTATCAGCAGAAAAATACCTTTGCTTTTGTTTTAATGTTGTTTATTAAAAGGTATTAAAATGCTGCAGATGAACTACTGAAAATAGTAATAAACATTGTACAATGCAATGGAACAGAGAATGTGAGTCACTTTGCCAAATAAGTACAATTATATTTATATTGTCGAGATTTCTACTATGATAATTTGAGGTCAAGGAGACACAAGCCACACAGCTGTGGGGTGTCAGCGTATGCGAGCTCATTGTTGTTCACTGATGTATTAAGCGTGATCCTGGAGGGGAGAACTGATCGCATCTCAGGCACAGCGCCGTGTGATTGTCCACTTTCACCGTGTTTCCTCCACCACACTTAAAAAAAAAAACAAAAAAAAAAAAACAGCAGTCTCTGGTTATCTCCCTCCCAGATAAGAGGAGACTGCTTTTCAAAACAGTCTTAAATCCATGTCCTGTAAGATTAGTGTGACACTGCACTACTTGTATTGTATTATATTTAATGGGAAAATACAGATTTACACTAACATAGTGATACATGCTTTATGAATATGGGCAATTGCTCTCTTTTATCTACCATGTTCAAAAAGGCATAAGAATGAGAAGTAAGCTACCTGATAAGAACAGAAAACAGTCCGTTATTTTAACACATCAAGGCACTTAAGTGTTCGCTCACAGCACTAGTGCACAACAATATATCACAATAAATTAATACAATAAAATCTGTTTCATTGTAATTGTTAATGTTTTAACTGTAAATCTAACTTATCACCATTTAATTCTTATTACCAAATGTGGATAAACTTGTTATTGTTTGAGAAAATTAGGCTAATGTGTGTCATATTATGGGGTATTAAATTCCTCATTCTTCCCTTAACATAGTTGCAATGCCACAGTGGGCACTGATGAGTCTTCTCCTCTCCTTTCCTCCTTTCAGCTCATTCCAGTGGGGCCGGATTCATACAACATGCTCCTCAGTTTCACCATTCGAGAAACCGTCTGTCCTAAAGACTCGGGACTGGACCCTGATAGCTGTGACTTTATGAGGGGGCGTTTCGCGGTAAGATGGGAACCCGAAGTCTTTTGAACTAGCCACAACTTTAAAACCTGTCACACAAGCAGGAGGCACATTGGACCACACTACACTCATTATTAAGGCTTTGTATGTATGGAAAAAAGGACTACTGAACATAGCTACTGGTAATGTAGAGTAGGCCGCAGACTGGGATCTTTAAAATAGGTCCTGAAGGCCAGTGTTGAAGTTAAGCCACTCATGTTTTTTCCTCCAGTATAAAGCACAGAGCTCAGTAAATGTGCTTGGTACAGCTTAAATAAGTTTCCCTACCAGATCATCTACACTTTGACACTTCCCCATTATTTATTAATTGAATATTTTTAGTTTAGAGATCATGCTGGTGTTATTTTAAGATTCACACATTCATTGTAAAGCATCAGGTTAAAAAAAAAAAAATGTCAACATACATATATACTTTGCAGTTAATCATTAGTTATTTGGTCCCTGCAGTATTTGGGGGGTCAGAGCTACGGTTAAGAAATGCATACATTTGCAAAAAGGGTTTGTCTTGCTCTTATCAATAAAGGGATTAATGGTTCAACTTTCAGGGGGGAAAAAAAAGTAATATTTATTAATGTGTTTTTAGAAAATACAATACTAAAAAAGCAATAATAAAATGCCTAATATACACCGATCAGCCATAACATTATGAGCACTGACAGGTGAAGTGAATAACACTGATAATCTCGTTATCATGGCACCTGTCAGTGGGTGGGATATATTAGCCAGCAAGTGAACATTTTGTCCTCAAAGTTGATGTGTTAGAAGCAGGAAAAATGGGCAGCGTAAGGATCTGAGCGACTTTGACAAGGGCCAAATTGTGATGGCTAGACGACTGGGTCAGAGCATCTCCAAAACTGCAGCTCTTGTGTGGTGTTCCTGGTCTGCAGTGGTCAGTACCTATCAAAAGTGGTCCAAGGAAGGAAAAGCGGTGAACCGGCGACAGGGTCATGGGCGGCCAAGGCTCATTGATGCACTGGGGAGCGAAGGCTGGCCCGTGTGGTCCGATCCAACAGACGAACTACTGTAGCTCAAACTGCTGAAAAAGTTCATGCTGGTCTGATAGAAAGGTGTCAGAACACACAGTGCATCACAGTTTGTTGCGTATGGGGCTGCGTAGCCACAGACCAGTCAGGGTGCCCATTGCTGACCCCTGTCCACTGCCGAAAGCGCCTACAATGGGCACGTGAGCATCAGAACTGGACCACGGAGCAATGGAGGAAGGTGGCCTGGTCTGATGAATCACGAGTTCAAGGTGTTGACTTGGCCTCCAAATTCCCCAGATCTCAATCCAATCGAGCATCTGTGGGATGTGCTGGACAAACAAGTCCGATCCATGGAGGCCCCACCTCGCAACTTACAGGACTTAAAGGATCTGCTGCTAACGTCTTGGTGCCAGATCCCACAGCACACCTTCAGAGGTCTAGTGGAGTCCATGCCTCGACGGGTCAGGGCTGTTTTAGCGGAGAAAGGGGGACCTACACAATATTAGGCAGATGGTCATAATGTTATGGCTGATCGGTGTATGCTAACTTATCACAAATTAAAAAATTGGTTTCCAACAATAAATACTTAACTAACACTTAGTAAACAGTAAAAAAAAGCGGTTAGGATTATTTAAGACCAATGTACAGAAAGTCAGATGGACAGACAGAACATCCCTTTTTGAGACGCCTAAATCCTTGCCTCTCTAACCCTCCTGGCAGCTGGTGGCCTCCTGTTCCAGTCGGGTGCTGTTCACAGCCAACGAGGTCCAAAGCGCGTCTGTACGCTGTTCCCAATCTTCCAGCAGCTCCAGCTCAGAGTCATCCAGCGAGGAGGTAAGAGCCAGCCGGACCTGGGTCCCAGCAGCCCCATACGCTGAGCCAATTTCCCCAGTGCGTGTGTGTAGCTCCATGTAGTTCAATGCACAGAAAGGCACATATTAATAATTAGGGAGACTGCAAGAGGCGGTTTTTGTCCGTACAGAGCAACACGCATGATCTGAAAGCGAATCACTCTCTACGACCAAACACACGCTGTCGAACATCCAAGTTTTACTTTCTCTCAGCCACTCGCTTTATGTGATCGGATGAGTCCTCTGTGAATGATCTGTGCCTGGTGGTTTCCTTGCAGAGGTATGAACAACCCCTCTGAGATCCCCAGGAAGTGAATAAATCAGTTAAAATAAAATAACAAAATGCTCTGAAAGTCACACTCAATAACTCATTGTGTATTGAGTTAAACAGGCACTAAAAAGATGTACCAATCTGAGACTTAGGTCTGACAACGAATGTATTTGGGCACAGTAACTATTCTGGCCTTACCCTTAACGACTCCATGAGAGGTTCTTTGGTCCATATGGAAACGTCTACAGGATATGCAAGGATATGCAATCTAAAACATACATACCATATCATAAAGCAGATGCTGTACTTCACATTTTTATATGGTATCATTAATTCCCCAATCTAATATACAAATAGAACATTTCAAAAGTGGAATATCAATAAAATGCAGAGGGCACGAGCTCACAGCACTATAATCACAATAAATACATTATATAACTCTGGATGTCAGAAACAATACTGCATTAAATATGAAGACCTTGGATCTGCATTAAAATCATGAATGTTTAGAAGGAGCTGTGGGTTTGACAAAATGGAATGTTAGTAATCATTTTTGTTCCAACTTTTTTGTGCATAAGAATGAAATTCAAAGACAGTGGATGCATTTGTCTTCTGAAGTGCTTTGCTGATGTTTAAAGCTGTTCTTTGCGATGTAAACCACATGGGTTCAAATGTAAAAAGGCATGGCTATTGTGTTTATGCTTCAACATAAAGCTAATACCTTTCTCACTACTGTATGAGCATAGGTACTTTTATGAAACACACGCTTTCTGATTCCAGATGATGCCAATGTTCCCCCGACGGCAAGGAAGACGCCCCTATGCAAATCAAGGTACTGAAGGAAATGTAATTGCAGTGTCACCATCAACAAAGGCTTTAATATTCAAATTATAACTGTATACTGTACTCTGTATAACATTATAAGCCATAGAATTGCCCACATGCATGAAGCAGATGCCTTTAAAAGTGTATAAGATGCAGTGCACATGTTCTTTTAACTTTTTTAGTTTAGTTAATCTGATGACCGACCTGCATTTACAGGGGAGCTTTTTCTGTACATTTATAGTGAAGAAGCAGAGCGTTCGTGAGAGAATGGCAACCTCTTGTGGGAAAAACGATGCAGGATAAAACAGGATTTAAATGAAGGATTTCCTTGTGATTATTTTACACCATTTCTGCTAGAATTATACTCGTATATAATGTAAAGGTTTTGTCATTTTAACATGCAATTAAATATGTGATTAATCATGATTCATTAGTGGGAATTTGAGATGAATCACTTTGACAGCGCTTCATAAAATCAAACTGGATTTCTCTTCTCTTCAGAACCAGCAGTGGGTTTTCCCATGCAGTCTGCACCTGTGGAGTCCAACATATACCGGTCTAACCTGCTGGAATGAGAATCCACTGGTAAACGTCTTTGAATTTCCTTAATAGGAAAATTAAGGGTGCTAAAGAAGTGTTTTAAAAAAAAAAAAAAACTAAGAAGCACTGTGTATTGGACGACAGTACAGTGCTCGACTTAATGAGTTTCCCATTTCCAGTCTCCTTGCACTGTATGCTAGGGCACCTATTCACAGTAAGGGTCCTAAGTGCTACAGGGGTCAGGGGTCACAATTGGCCATTTGTGTAAAGCACACTGTTGAAGATCAGCTTCCTTCCTTCAGTGTTATTGACTTCAGCAGAATTCATTCTTCCTCCAGCTGTTGGGCTGTTCATAGTTCACGTTTTGAGGCCAGCTGAATACAATTATGTGAATGAAACGCATCTTAAATGTATCTTTTGCCACATTCTCTTAGTTCCTTATTTATTCTGTCTGATTGTTTGTTCACATGGATTCTGTTGTGGCAAAACCCTGAACTCCGTCAATCAATCAAATTAACAGTTTCCATCACCTAGTGTCATCCCAGTATGTACCTTCTGATTCCATTCAGGAAATGATGCCACACTGGAGCCCATGTCCAAGTGCAATTTACAAGCAGAGACACTGGAATGTCTCTAGACGTGTGAAATATCACTTTGCTTTCCTTACAAGAAGTCTGCCTTAATGTTCATCATTTACAACAGTTACAACTTCATTATCATTAATAAACGTTTGATACCATTAGCAAAAATATAATAAATTCCTGTTGGTGCTTCTTTGTTATTCACTTCCAACCTAGAAGTTATTAAATACATCAGTGTCTAAAAATAAAAAAAAGTGTCTGGTCTTCTGTACAGTTTGATTTATAAAAAGAAAACAAAGCCTGAATCCATACAGGCTAAAAAAAAGCATTCTTGTAAGGCATTGAAGCTGAAAAATACTGAAAGCCATTTCAGACAAAAGCATGCTTGTCAAAACATTTTGTGATTTGCAGAGGATTGATCCAGAAGACTCTGCAAGACTAGAGGAAAGTTCCAGTTATTCTGACATCTTCAGACGTCATTGTAAAACAGCCGTGTCCTGCCGAACTTTTCTGTTCCTCCGAATAAGCAACACTTACCACCAACTGGTTCTCAGCTACTACTGGCCACCCATACTGAAAAATGAAGAAATGACTATTTCACACAAGGTGAATCATAAAGCCTTTAAACATGCTGATCCTGTGCCACATCTTATGAAGAATAGATATGATAAATAAAAGGTGTAATGAGTCAATCAGTTATATCAGATGTTTGGTACAATCTTCCCACATTGCACCTCCAAGTGTGAGAGAATCTCTAGGATTTGCAATTAACTGGGCTGGCATTATACAAGGGCAGCTATTCATTGGTTTCCACAGGAAAGCTGGCAATATGTGGATACACCTGTTCAATTTCTCATTAATGCAATTATCTAACCAACCAATCACATGGCAGTTGCTTCAATGCATTTAGGGGTGTGGTCCTGGTCAAGACAATCTCCTGAACTCCAAACTGAATGTCTGAATGGGAAAGAAAGGTGATTTAAGCAATTTTGAGCGTGGCATGGTTGTTGGTGCCAGACGGGCCGGTCTGAGTATTTCACAATCTGCTCAGTTACTGGGATTTTCACGCACAACCATTTCTAGGGTTTACAAAGAATGGTGTGAAAAGGGAAAAATATCCAGTATGCGGCAGTCCTGTGGGCGAAAATGCCTTGTTGATGCTAGAGGTCAGAGGAGAATGGGCCGACTGATTCAAGCTGATAGAAGAGCAACTTTGACTGAAATAACCACTCGTTACAACCGAGGTATGCAGCAAAGCATTTGTGAAGCCACAACACGTACAACCTTGAGGCGGATGGGCTACAACAGCAGAAGACCCCACCGGGTACCACTCATCTCCACTACAAATAGGAAAAAGAGGCTACAATTTGCACAAGCTCACCAAAATTGGACAGTTGAAGACTGGAAAAATGTTGCCTGGTCTGACGAGTCTCGATTTCTGTTGAGACATTCAGATGGTAGAGTCAGAATTTGGCGTAAACAGAATGAGAACATGGATCCATCATGCCTTGTTACCACTGTGCAGGCTGGTGGTGGTGGTGTAATGGTGTGGGGGATGTTTTCTTGGCACACTTTAGGCCCCTTAGTGCCAATTGGGCATCGTTTAAATGCCACGGCCTACCTGAGCATTGTTTCTGACCATGTCCATCCCTTTATGACCACCATGTACCCATCCTCTGATGGCTACTTCCAGCAGGATAATGCACCATGTCACAAAGGTGGAATCATTTCAAATTGGTTTCTTGAACATGACAATGAGTTCACTGTACTAAACTGGCCCCCACAGTCACCAGATCTCAACCCAATAGAGCATCTTTGGGATGTGGTGGAACGGGAGCTTCGTGCCCTGGATGTGCGTCCCACAAATCTCCATCAACTGCAAGATGCTATCCTATCAATATGGGCCAACATTTCTAAAGAATGCTTTCAGCACCTTGTTGAATCAATGCCACGTAGAATTAAGGCAGTTCTGAAGGCGAAAGGGGGTCAAACACAGTATTAGTATGGTGTTCCTAATAATCCTTTAGGTGAGTGTATATATATATACACATATATATATATATATATATATATATATATATATATATATTATATATAAATAATGTGTGTGTGTATATATATATATATATATATATATATAAATATATATAAATAATGTGTGTGTGTATATATATATATATATATATATATATATATAAATATATATAAATAATGTGTGTGTGTATATATATATATATATATATATATATATATATATACACTCACCTAAAGGATTATTAGGAACACCATACTAATACTGTGTTTGACCCCCTTTCGCCTTCAGAACTGCCTTAATTCTACGTGGCATTGATTCAACAAGGTGCTGAAAGCATTCTTTAGAAATGTTGGCCCATATTGATAGGATAGCATCTTGCAGTTGATGGATATTTGTGGGACGCACATCCAGGGCACGAAGCTCCCGTTCCACCACATCCCAAAGATGCTCTATTGGGTTGAGATCTGGTGACTGTGGGGGCCAGTTTAGTACAGTGAACTCATTGTCATGTTCAAGAAACCAATTTGAAATGATTCGACCTTTGTGACATGGTGCATTATCCTGCTGGAAGTAGCCATCAGAGGATGGGTACATGGTGGTCATAAAGGGATGGACATGGTCAGAAACAATGCTCAGGTAGGCCGTGGCATTTAAACGATGCCCAATTGGCACTAAGGGGCCTAAAGTGTGCCAAGAAAACATCCCCCACACCATTACACCACCACCACCAGCCTGCACAGTGGTAACAAGGCATGATGGATCCATGTTCTCATTCTGTTTACGCCAAATTCTGACTCTACCATCTGAATGTCTCAACAGAAATCGAGACTCGTCAGACCAGGCAACATTTTTCCAGTCTTCAACTGTCCAATTTTGGTGAGCTTGTGCAAATTGTAGCCTCTTTTTCCTATTTGTAGTGGAGATGAGTGGTACCCGGTGGGGTCTTCTGCTGTTGTAGCCCATCCGCCTCAAGGTTGTACGTGTTGTGGCTTCACAAATGCTTTGCTGCATACCTCGGTTGTAACGAGTGGTTATTTCAGTCAAAGTTGCTCTTCTATCAGCTTGAATCAGTCGGCCCATTCTCCTCTGACCTCTAGCATCAACAAGGCATTTTCGCCCACAGGACTGCCGCATACTGGATATTTTTCCCTTTTCACACCATTCTTTGTAAACCCTAGAAATGGTTGTGCGTGAAAATCCCAGTAACTGAGCAGATTGTGAAATACTCAGACCGGCCCGTCTGGCACCAACAACCATGCCACGCTCAAAATTGCTTAAATCACCTTTCTTTCCCATTCAGACATTCAGTTTGGAGTTCAGGAGATTGTCTTGACCAGGACCACACCCCTAAATGCATTGAAGCAACTGCCATGTGATTGGTTGGATAGATAATTGCAGTAATGAGAAATTGAACAGGTGTTCCTAATAATCCTTTAGGTGAGTGTATATATATATATATAATCGGCACATCCTACCCCACAACTTTCAAGTGATTTCATTTTTTAAATCAAATTAATTAGATCCTGTGGGTTTCTCTGCTGGACAGGGTAATGTATTTCAAAGCAAAGACTCAACCATGAGCACCAAAGAGCTATCAAAAGAACTCCAGGACAAATGTTTTGAAAGGCACAGATCAGGGTATAAAAACTAATGCTAATAGAGTACACAGCATTGGAATACATATGGATAATAGAAATGAATGTTATATATTACAGGAACCTAGTGATAGGAGTCACATATTGGCTGGCAGGCCTGCACTCCCAAAAGTCCTTTGGAGGATAAATGATTGTGTGGAAGCAAGAGCCCTACACCTTGACAACAGTTATATCATGTAGGCTATAAATTAATTGATATACATTAGGAAATTAAAAAAGCAGATTGATGATATATGTTCACTACCCAAAAAGTTGTCTGACCTTTTAAGATAGGGACTGGATAAAACCTGGATAGTTTTTTTTTTTTTTTAATCTGTGATCTGCTATTAAATGCAGGTGAATTAAGTGCAAACTGAAAACTCTCCTAAAAATCAAAGTATCCATTTGTGGTGTTCTTTATTTTTATGAAATGCATTGGTACTCCTCCAGGAAAACAAATCTCCATGCACTCGGTCATGTTTAGCAACAGATACGAAGGTCAAGATTGGAAGCACTAAGACTCGAGCACAGTTGAGGAGACCTTTTACTTTTGTGCTTCCTTTCATTTTATCTTAATTTGGTTTTATTCTTGATAGAAACCTACACCCCCCTTGAAAAAACATGTCTGCTGAGGAGTGTTAAGATCCAGTTGAACTATTTGAAAATCCCAAAACAAATGGTGTGGACGGCCCAAAATGGTCTTCAATTGAATCAGATGTATATTGGAGACTTGCATTGTAGAGCAATTCCCCTGGCTGACTTTTTAACAATTCATACACTCGGGTCTAAATAATCTCCCCTCCATGTACATTTTCCAAAATCAGTGCCATGACGTGTAAAGCTAGTGCAAGGGAGACCTCTGCTGGCTACATACATCATAGCATGTGTGTGTGTGTGAGAAGAGACTCCACTCAACAAGGCCTTGCCTCTTCCACAGTCTGTCAGTGTATTAATATATCTACATATACAGCACCATGGATACAAACACTATTTCCCCCCAAAACAAAAAGTCAACACGTGGGCAGCAAAATGCAGGACTTACCTTTGTGATTATGGGGGCTTGACCAGACCATAGCCACTGCAGAAACCATTTTTTTATTGTAATATTATAAATTATGAGCCACATCTTCCATCACAGACCACTGCATGAAATAAAGGGAACATGGAACTGCCAGTCTTACGTGGAGGCCTTCAAACCACAAGCATATTCACAGGGCCCGAGAGGACTCCTTCCCATGATCCCTCACGGTGAGCCCACATGGGCAGACGGTGGGCAAACACTGGCAGCTGTGCAAGTTGAAGACCTTACCAACATCAGGAAGCAAAATGTAAACAAAATCCATTCGGTGCTCTCGGATGACTCATGACATGTGAAGAGGTAGTAAGCAATGAAATGCTGAGAAAGGAGAAACAAATACAGGGTGCAATTGTGTAGAATATATATGCGACAGCTACAGGTAACGATCAAATCCAAAGCAGCTTCATTGGAAAATTAGATATTTTTATGTGTATATAAAACTTTGAAATAATTCTAAAAGTAATAAAAAGAAAAACCAAACAAACAAGGCTCACAATTTATTATAATATTCTCTCGGAAGGCTCAACAGTGATTGAAAGGAAAGATGACTGCAGGCCGCTTTCTTTGTAGCTGCAGCTTGTGATTTCCAGACTCGCTTCGCCGTCTCATACTATTTCTGCACCGATATGCTTGGGAAAATCGGTAAAGTATGTCTGACCTAAATGTATGTACTTTGCATTAACTAAAAGGCTAGAGATGTTAATTCCACCAGTCAGAAATCAATTCCCTCTGTTTTATATAACCGTACCCCTTTGAAGAAAGAGTCAAGAATGGACAGTTCATGCTGTTGGAGCTATTAAGCACTCAAGAGGTTTCATTCATGAAGACTTTTCAACCTCTAAATAATTAGAAGAATACAAAAAGAATGGTCTAAAAAAAAGAGAGAAGGTTCATGTGTTTTTTACCCCATCAACAAAACGGACGTGTTAAATATTTAAGATAGGAGTGAGTAGCATTACACTTATTGCATTTTTCTTCTTCATTGTTTAATGTAATATGTGCTTCCATGATTAAGGTTTAGCAGTACACAATGTTTGCACACACTGTACAACAGATCCCCCCCTCCCACCCCCTCTCGTCCTGTCACCTCATCCGCTGCGACGGTGACGGCCGCTGTCCATAGCGCTCAGGGTTTTCTGCACAGCGCCTAATGTGAGCACCAGGAAGCATAAACGAACGTGACAGGCATCCTGAAATGTAGGTCGTGAGGCCCGATGTGTGCTTTTAAGATCGATTTCCACGTGGCAAGCTGCAGGAAGATTAATATTATCTAAAAACTATAGAGCTCTGTAAGATTGTTTTGTTTTTCTTTAAAAGGAGACAAATGATTGCATTGATACTCAAAAAATTAAAAAACAGGCATTGCAAAGAAAGAACACTTCTAGAAGACCACGTACAATTTCAACAGTTATATTGTGATGTTTTAGCGTAAATGCAAGAGACATGATTTTATTCATTTATAATTCTTTTTTTTTTTTTTTTCTGTCTTCCCCCATTTCATTATATATTGGAGACATTCCTGACATTACAGAGCTCATTTGGCCAGCTTCGCTCGGACTCGACAGTTCAACGCAGGGATATTTCAATGCATCAGAGATATTGAACAATCAGGAGCTGCGCAAAATAAATATTGACCTGTCCTCCTCCAAAAAATAAAAAATGAAATATGATCTATTGGTCACTATCTAGTCTAGAGGGTATTTTTTTATACTCAAATCTTATATTTGAATGCCTTAGTAGTGTAAGTAACTGATAGGCCTATATATCCAGTTTTGAGCATGATCCTCCTTGGCAAATGACTTTTACACAAAATATACCAAATCTAAAGAGTATTTAGCCGACAATGTCAACAGATGCACCAGATCACCTACAAATCTAGACTTTATATACAAAACCAAGAGTACTTCAACGAAATTGAATTCATGTCCCAATAGGTCAGGAAATGCTATTAATACACTTATTCCATTCAACCCGAGTAAAACTAAACAACTGCGGCTGTTTGGTCAGTTTAAATCCGAAAAGGATAGTTCCTTGGTCAATGAAAGGACGTTTCTCCTCCCCTCTTCTCTTAATCCTTTCTATTCAAATATTCAGAATATAAAGAGAAGTTTGAGCAGAAGCACAAGGCAATCAAATCTTACTCTCTCTCTCGGTCTCTGCTTAACCATACATGTTACCTTTCAAAGCACAAAAACAAACCAGCACCTCAACAACCCAAAATCAAGGTCTTTCCAATTGGGTACAACGCATCAGACAAGATAATTCTATTGCTGTGCCCGATTTGTTCCCAGATTCTAGACTGAAATCTAGAGCAGATCGTATTATTCTTAGCATGACTTGTATTTTATTTTTTATTTTTGAGAGGACATTGTAGCACCCTTCAGTGTAGACAAGGCATATCGTGTGGTCCGTTTACCCTGAGCCTCGCTGGCATCACAACAGATTAAAGGATTAGACCCGGTGCAGTTGCATGCAGAGGTGTTGGCAGTATAGGTGCTTTAAGACACATAACCCCCTGCCCTTCATTTTCCCCCATAACAGTGAACCGATCCCCCAGTGTAGGTGGCAATCCACTGAGGGACAGCAAGGCCAAAGTGAGCAATTAAAGACAAGAATAGCTATGTACAGACAAACGGCAAAGTGACATTCGGAAGCAGTGACAGCAGTTCTATCCAATCACAGATCCAGTTTGCAGAGGTGGGAGTTAGTGTGGTTGTTGATTTGTTTTTTGGCTCCAAACAGTCCTTTTTTGATTTTTTTTCCGTACAGAAACAATTTGGTCGGGTCGTTGCTCGTTCCAGTTGTACAGCGGTCACATCATTAAAGGTTCTCAACCATTTTGCATCACAGTAAACGTGTCACACACATGTGCACTTATTTGCAAAAGAAAAATCAGACGGATGGTCGGGGGGGGTGGGATTCGTACTGAAACAGACGTCCGCAGCAAGCAAACCGCTCTCATTTGATAACAAAAACCAACTCTCGTCTGCATAGCAAGCAGAGGGACAGAAAAATGCACTTCATTCCAGATCATAAAACCAGTCTTGTAGCACTTGATCTCCCTGCTGATTCTTAAATACAAACATCTTCCAGAAGACCATATTTTTTGTACATACATTTTGTGATCAATATGGGCAAAACCTTCCCCTCCCCGTTTTTAAAACTAAATTCTAACAAAAAAATACTTTAAAATTTCCGTATTAAATAATTAAAAAAAGAAAAAAACGTTTAAAACTATTGCCCCACTCCTTCCACCCTTTCCCGAAGCTTCTCTTGTTTACATTGTGTCCATAAAGTAGTCCATGCAGTACCATTATATATAGAGACAAAAAGTCATACTTGTTGTAATTTTTTTTTTGTATTTTTTTTTTGTGTTATTTTCATTTTTTTTTTGTATTTTTTTTTATAATTGCCTACGATACAAGCGGCACAAAGACATCATCAAATAGCGGAAAAAGGTGTTTTGGTCTAGAGAGGATTATTGAAATACGAGGATATATCTGCGGCTGAAAGAGTTCTCGATCGGGCCCTTCGCTGGGCCTACCACTCTCCGGTCAGTTTGGTGCTTTGGTCCCGTTTTGGAGGGGCCGGGGGGGGCCCCCGTCGTAACGTTGCATAGCCTGAGATGTTGCCAGACATGTAGGATCCCTGCTTCTGCTGGTCGAGGAGCAGCTCCGGTGGAGGCGGGGGCAGGACCATATCGTCCATAGTGGCGGTGGGCTCCAGTTTGGACATCCGCGACGAGGAGAGGGAACTGTGCCTGGTGATTGACTTCCTCTGCAGAGTCCGGTTGAGGTCAGCCAGGAAGTTGGGCTGCACGGCAAGGTTTCCTTTGGGGGAGGTGGGCGGCTGTGGGCTGAAGGGAGGGGGCGGCTGCTGCTGAGGCGGAGGGGTAGTGGGCGGCTCAGGACCCTCGCCCTGCGTCAGACGGGTGCTGTCGTTGCGTCTGGGTAGTGTCGGAGGGGGCGTCTTCTTGAGAGAAGCTTTGTTCCAGGCTTGGGGCTGGGGGTTGACCACGGCCACCTTGGGGGCCCCGCCACTGCCCAGGGGGTCCCCCAGGGGCGGAGGCAGTAGCTCTGAATCCGGCGGGGGCGGGGGGAAGAAGTCGAAGTCGGAGGGTGGAGAGGGGAAGTCGGTGGTGACTTCCTTAGCGCCGCTGCCTGCCCCTCCCTTGCCCTGTGGGAATACGATGGGCAAATTGGAGAGGTTTAGCTTCCCCGGTTTGGGAGGAGCTGGGGGTCCGGCTGAGGGGTCCTTGGAAGGGGACCCTGAGGCAGAAGGCGAAGGTGACTCAGGGGGTTGCCCGAATTTGCTGAGCAGGCTCTCGACTTTCTTGGACTCCTGGTAGTCGGCCGAAGAGGTGGACTTGATGCTGGAGTTCCGCTGGGGTGTGGGAGGGGGCCTCTTTCCTCCGGGGCTGGACGTCTTGGAAGATTTCTTGGGAGATCCCGATTTCGTCTGGGGGGGAGGCGGAGGAGGCGCGGGTGTTGGCATTGGAGGGGGTGGGGGAGGGGGTGGGGGAGGGAAGGCCAGGCTGCTTTCGGGAGGGGGAGGGGGAAAGTCAGGGGACTGGGACTGCGGGGTCTGCCCGATCGGCTGCCACTTGGGTTTGGCTTTGACAGCAGGTGGAGACTGCGGGGGCGGGACTTTGGGCTCTGGTTGCAGCGTGGTGGAGGGTGAGGAACCGGGGAACTGGTTTGCCATTTGCTTCACCAAGGAGGGGGTGGGCAAGATTGGCATGGACATGGGAGGCGCCTTGGAGGAGAAGCTGTGCTGCTTGGGGAGAGTGGGAGGGGGCTGGTTTGAGGCATGGCTGGCTGAGAAGCTCTGCTGCTTCTTCATGGGTGGGAGGGGCGGTGCAGGAGCTGGGGCCGGGGGCTGGGGGGGGATGGGGGACACCGGGGAGGTCGCACCTGGCCCGGGAGATTTGGAGCCAAATTGTGGAGGAAATCCAACATAGAAAGATTTGGCTGGGGCTGGTGGGGGTGGGGGTGGAGGAGCTGGGACAAGGGGTGGAGGTGGGGGGTGGTGTTGTACCAGAGCAGGAGGAGGTGGAGGTGGAGGAGGTGGCGGAGGGGGTGGAGGAGGGGGCTCTGGATGGCTCTCGGGCACTATAATCTCCTGGGGAAGACTCGGGAACTTCTGGGCCAGGACTGCTTGGAGGCTGTTGTTGCTCAGGGGTTGATATTTGAGGTGGGTCAGTTGCGGGGCTGGGGGGACGCCATTGTTTTGCGGGTGGGACAGCTGCTTCTGAGGGGGCGGAGGGGGCGTGAATTGTGGCAGGGCTGGGCTGGGCGGCCCTGGCTTGAGCACGGCCATCGCAGAGCCAGGCACTGGTGGGGGCGGCGGCGGAGGGGGCGGAGGGGGTGGTGGCACGTTGGCCCCAGGGGGGATGATCATGTGGGGCTTTATAGACTGACAGGGAGGAGCAGGAGGGGCCAGTGGCACCAACGAGGGCGGTTTGAAGTGGTTGCCCATCTGGGAGGCGTTCTGTAGCCGGGTGATGGTGCTGTACTTGGCAAACATGGTGGGCACTGCCTGCTGTGGCGGGTTAGGGGGTGGAGGTGGGGGCGGAGGGGGAGGCGGAGGCGGGGGAGGGGGCTGTGGGGACACATGAGAAATGCTGATTCGCGTCTGAGGGGGAGGCTGAGGCAACTGGGCGGGGTAAGGCCGGCTGATGGAGTCCAACCTCGTCTGAAAAAGAGAAAAGAACGGGTTTGAGGTTGTGTCACCGAACCCTGTGAAACTCTCACAAGGCCCTCAGCCGCAGGACAGCCAGAGAAGGTTTGTTGTTGTTGTTTTTGTTCTTGGATGTGATGTAAATGTTGTGGAGCAGTGGCTGACTAGAGCTAAAATACACATTACAAATGTTCAAAATGTGTAAACTGATAATTTCACATCATCCCAGTAAGAGTAACGTTGATGACCAAGGATTAGAGTTATTCAGATGTGCCAAGTACAACACACCAAAATGCCGATAAAGCACACACTGACATAGCACACTCTTATTTAGCCTATCATTCGGGAACAAAAAAAAAAAAAAAAAAAAAAAAGCTTTTGTTATAAAGCATAGTATATTTTCTGGCAAAATAAAGTAAAATAGTCTGTCAGATTTAAAGCAGTTAATAAAACGTACACACAGTACCAAAAATATATTGCAGCTAAGAGGGAAATATTTTCCTGAAATAACAAATCTGTATACCACAAAGAAACAGAAATAAATTAACAGGAAGCCTCGCAGATTGCGCTTGTCTAACCGTTATTTATACAGAAAACAGGAGAAGACAGTGGCAGATCAGAAAGCAAGCTGGGTGAAGTGATAAATCTCTCACCGAGTTATTGAGAACGCAGCTGTTGTGTTTTGTAAGGCTTCCAAATGGCTTAAGACCTCAACACTTTTCAGTTGTTTTTATCCATCATTTATCACTCAATTCATCATTACCGGGGTGTCCAAAACTCAGCTGAACATTACGGTGAGCAAGTGTCATGCTAGAATTACATTGACCGACAGTTAAAACCATCATTAACACCTAACAGTACAGTAACACAATCAGAGCATTCACCAAACTGTTACACCTTCTAGGACAACAATGCTTAATTTGTAAAATGGGAAGCTTATGAGTAGAAAAAAAAAACCTGCATCTCCACAAGATCAAACCACAGGTGCTCACATCAACAAGTTCACAACTGGACGTTTTGCAAACACAATCAGAAATGGAGAAACGAACACTGACCTTGCTTTTCTCCAGAACAGTAGGTCAACACCATCCTAGACAATATTAAATCATAACCTTTTTCACAAGGCCTTGGACTTTCTTTTCTGTTGAGAGCTAAATAACAGTGAGCAAGCTGCACTCTCCTATATATTAATTCCTAACTGAAAGCTTCACAGAGACAGAGATATTGACTTACGTCAGCCTCTATGCTGATGGCACACCGAGCTCGAGCCAGAACTAACCTCGATATAAACAGCCCGTTAATCAATCCGCACCACTTGCAGCCACCGCGTTTGGTGCCCTCCTTGGAATTAAGAGGCGGGAGGAAGCCGACATCACAATAATAGGCCACTTTGCACAGGGAGGAGAACGCCCATTTCCCTGCCTATTAGGCCTTTCATTTGCAAGGGGTTCTTGAGTCGAATGCTGTTCTCCTGGAGTGCAGGAGTTGTCCTACAGACTGGAGCTATAGCTGGAGACCAGTGCTATGCCCAAATCAATCAGTCGTGTGTTCATGGTGCCATGGATATGTGGAAAAAGATGCTTCCACTGAAGCAAGCAAGCTGCCTCTTAGTGGGTTAGTACACATCCACATCACAGCTCCTTTCTCAGGGTCGCTGCCACGGTATCAGGCCCTGGACAACATTCCTGGTTCATGCGGTAAAGAACTGGATTGGCCTCACTCCCCAAAATGTATATCCCACTTCATTAATCTATCCACATCCAAACACCACAAACCTATATTAAGTAGTGATGCTTTGGGGTCAGTATAAGCTATTTATTTATAGGTTCTGGAGATTTTGTTTGACCGACAAACAGCCCCTCTCCTCCACTGACATAATGTAGAGTAGGGAGAGTTTATCATCTCTTAGTGGAGGAGGTTAAAGTGAAAGCGCAGCTCTAGATACTGAATTAATTACGACAAACAATACTAAACTTCAACTGAATACACTTTTACACTTGTCTGCACTTTTACCGGAGAATCTATAAAGAAAAAAAGACTGGCAATAGTATTCCTTGTGTTTACCCCCTGTGAACGATTCAAGAAAAAACTGGAGCCCCAAAGTAATTTGCCATTTGTGACTTTTATGTAGCTTTTATGACGCTCATGCCATTTTGCATTAATAATTTTGTCCTTGGAAAAAAAATTAAATGAATGCATGGAATTTATTTTGGCTTTAACACCAGTCATGAATCCCAGCTCCAGGACAGAAAGAGACTTGTATTGTCAGACTGACTGCCTCCCAAAAACAACACGTTTCCAAACCTCACGATACACACCCAGAAGAGAACCGAAAAGTGACAAGGGAGAAATAAAAAAGTGAAACACTGGATTAATATACAAGGTGTGACAATTACGTGCCAGGACTGAATTCCATACAAACATCGGAAGTACCAACTGCATAGCAATGGAGACTTCTTGAATGAAATTAACTGAGACTGTATAAAAAATAAAAAAAAGCATTCTTAAAAAAAAAAAAAATGAAGACGACAAAAACAAAATACAGTCCTGGAAAATAACTATCACACCTCATAAGTGCTTAGAACAAAAAAAGATCAGAAAATCAAAATCCACAAGAAGTGCTCTATGGATCGACTCAGTTAATTAAAAAAAAAAAAAAAAAAAAAAAAAAAAAAAAATCAATCACAGGTCACAGGAACCCACATTCACCATTAAGAATTAAAGGCACGGTAACAATTGCAGGAGTTAGTTTCTTTTTTTAGGTGTGCGGTTATGATCAACTCAACCGTGTTACATCTGTAGGGCTGACAACCCCCTAACCTTATTCCGCCCCATTTCACAGCAGCACAGCTTTGCGAGGCTTGACCTCCGACCCCTGGATAAGACGAGGCAACAGGAGAAAAATTGGACAGTAAGACACATGGAATGGACAGACTGTTACAAACCACCCAGCTTCAAGTTCGCCGACTGAGACGCCTAGCAATGTGTCTGACAGCATCATCAGCTCAGAGACTGAACAAGTTCCCCCGCAAAAGGGGGTTAAAGCTCTGAAGTGCCTTATGAAGTGTACAGTGTTAGCACATTTCTTACTAGACACGTTGAACTCTCCCTTCCAAGAGTCATATTAATATTTAGTGTTGAAACATCATTAAACAGGAACGCTGGGATTGGAGACCAACATTTATTTCTTCACTGTCCAGTATCATGTCCAAAAAAAAAAAACCCTAAAAGGTTTTCCATCTCATGCATCCCTCTGTTTGACAATTCATGCCACAACTATCTGGGTTAAAGCATAAAGGCACAACACAAATAAATAGGACAAACACTGAAGGCCAGACTGAAACAGCAGTTGCTCGATCCATCAAAACTGCCTTTGGACTATGAACTGATGCTGGAGAGTGAAGTAGAAAATGAGACTGAATATTGGGAAGGCCAATAAAAATATCAATTTGATATCTAGCAAGACAGCTACTGCACACGTTGGTAGCTGTAAATGCCACTTGGATATATAAAACCCCCAGGTGCCTGCCTTCCCTTTCCATGACTCTTGATAAACCGAAGAGTGTGGATGACATTGACATTTTTATGGATAGAATGACTTGTTCCTGTATTAAAATTTCCCCCTTTCCCTGCTTAAACAAGTTAACAAAATACAGGACCATGACTTTGTGTCACCAAACCTTCTGATACACCCTGAACTAAACAAATCAAAACTATTTTTGAGATTTTAAACCGATTTGAACAAATCCTGAGAAACAAAGTTACATACCTTTTCTTTTCGTTAGGTTTGTTCATGAAAAGCATGATAAAATTACTGCCATTGAATCTTAGCCTTTACTCATAATTGACGGAGCAGGTAAGGTGAGGTCCAGAGGAGTGGGCTGTGGCCTGCAGGCTTTAGCCTCTGATATTTAATTTGTAGTCATCCTGTGCTGTTTATGGACCCCTTTCATATAGGACATATATTGTTTTACATATATTTGTTATTCACTGTTAAACTAAACTGAAGTGAAAAAGTAAGTTTTGGGGGAGCAGTTGTAATCTCATTTAAAAACAAAAACAAACACCTTTTCCTTTGTTAAGAAAAATGCATCTCTCGTGTAATATTGACTCCTTGATCTTCAGCCTGGCTACACAATAGTTAGGGGGCTCTGTCAGTCAGTGCTGAATTAAACATTAGTTTTCACACTATCTTCTTGCCAACATTAGCATGAGATGCACAAGCTCTTCTGTGCATCTGTTCAGTGGACAGAACCAAACTCACTTACCATTTCCAAGTGTGCATCGCAGGGGTCCCCTTATTATTGTAATTCTCTAAGTTATGTGAAAATAATGGTTAATCCTACATGTAACTCATTAAATTAAATTAACTTGCAACAACCACAATAAACTGATATTGTTGCATGACTGAGTTGAGTTACATCAAGTGGCGTCCCTGTGGTGAATACGTTGTTCCAGAGATGCACACAGAGATGCTTCTTACTGGAGTGTAAAGGGGAAAAGGTCTACCTTGCTGCTCTCCTCTATCTGTGTCCCTCGCTTCCAGGCCTCCGAGAAGATGGAGCTGACGATGCTCTGGGAGCGAACATGGCCCGAAGACAGGGTGTCCGAGACGCCGCTGTCAGACTGGTTCGAGTGGTTCGAGTGGGACTCTGCAGGAGACATATTATTAGCACACAAATGTCCTATTATAAATCAGTGCATTAAAAAAAAAACAATAGGACACTTTTGACTTATTTAAAATACGTATTGGATAACTGGATTAAACCTTAACATTATGTTTTCACTCATGTAGACACTACCACTCTGCGGTGCATTGACATTATGAGATGTCTGTCAGGGGATGGATTAAAAAAAAAAAACTAAAATACCAACTTTGCAGCACGTGTCCCACGTTAATAGGAAAAGCAAAACCGTGCTTTGACATAATGGCAGATTCATGGATGGAAACAAAGCAGGCATGTGTGGCGGATCATGAGGCCATAGTCTGAGTCTCTGAGGAGAGGAGGCAGTCTTGGCCATGCAAGAACCAAAACATTAAAGTGCCGAAGAGCTTCAGGGCAAATGGCTGAAAATCGTGGGCAATGGCCATGGCTCACCTGGTAGGCTAGAGGAACTGGAACCCGATTTAATACTGGAGCTGGAAAGGGATGACCAGTCATACGCCGCCTCCGTCCTTTTCATCGCCTCCTGGTAGTTAACATACAGCTGCTTCCCATACTGCACAGACGGAGGGAAGCACAAGACATTCAACACTAGGAAACCAAAGAACACACTATCTGTGCTTGATTGGTCTGGTCTTCCAGATCTTTGAACATCAGTATGCAAACATTTCCCATCGGTGCAAGGTATGCTAAGGTAATGTATATCCACAAAAAACAAAAAAAAATATTCAAAAGTGAAGCAAGGCATATGTGCCTTCCAGAAAGAATGCTTTGTCTTAAACTACAGTCTCCTCCCTCAGCCCGGAGACCAGCAGGCAGCGAGGCCGTCTGCTTCTCGCCTGCCGTTACCTTGGCGATGCGGATCCCGTTGACCCATTGGTGGAGAGTTCTTACATCATCGCAGCACAGGTACTTGATGTACTGAGACTTCTTCTGGATCTGTGGATGCTGCATAGCGGGGTGGGGGGCGGGGTTGGGGGAGCACACAAGGAGAGAACCATTAGCTCGGCACTGGAAGGAAAAAAATATATAATGAAATAATCACCGAGAGAGGATGGAGGCAAGGAGGCGGTGGGTTGCATTCTGTAAGGGATTCACTGAAAACAGGAGCCGAGGTCCAATGATGGCTTTGTCGGAGAAATGCCAAGATACTCAATTCAAGAATAAAGGAAGGGTAAATGGCAGTCCTACAAAAGCAGTAAAGCTAGCATGTTTGACTAAATGTTGCACCTTTGCCATACCTTTGGACACCAAAATAATAAGCTATAGGCAGTGAGGGTAAATGAGTACACACCAATTCAGGATGTAGGTCTTTCTTCATGCCATAGTAAATTAGCTGAGCAGTCTATGTCCTAACATCATTCATGTTAGTGTGGAATATATGGACTCACAGAGGAGTATTCGAAAGTAATCACCCTTCATTTGAAAAGATGGCTACATGTGTTGTTGACATGCTAGTAAAAGGTCATTACTTTGTTTAAGACTATTTGACTGGATTACAATTGGAATGTTTCATTTACTTTGTATTCAAAACAACAACAAAAAACTTTCACCATGCATAACCAACTTAAACCAGTGATGACAGGACCTTAACAGTCTTAAAAGTATGTACCAGAAGGTTTATGCAGCCAGTGTTATTCAGCGATTGATTTTGTTTAATGTTATTCCTTAAACTATACTTATCAATGATATCTTTGTTGAACACTGATTCAGACAGTTACACTGTTAAGAGTGCAGTTGATTGAACAGTTTTTCCTGAGGACTTCTCTCATTGCTCAAGAAATGGGCCCTTCAGACATTTAAGTGGGAAATGAGACCCAACTAATTTAGGAGAACCAGGTTTCTCATTAAATGACAAGTTTTTCTTCTTCTTCAGCACCATAAGTGAAGTGGTCCACTCGGGCAAGCACCTCTCATTGAAGGTTAACATCCAGTTTATAGCTTGACAAAGTCCTGGCTCTGTAGTAGCCACACAATGCCAAATAAACACAAACATGTTTAGAAGATCTTGGCTTTTTTTTGTGTGTGTTTTAAAGCATCATGTGCGTTAATCAGTTATGAACTTCAGTCATGAAGTATGTGGGGGAAAAAGCACGTCTGTTTTTGGATGCGTTTTTGCAGTGGAGCAGAAAACGAACGCGAGCTCAATTTCAAGTGATCATTTATGATGCACGGTTTCATTTTATCTGGTCTTACTTTTTCAAAGGAAAAGTTATAAAGTGTAACACAATCCGTGCAATATTGGTCTTTACACAGTAATTGAGTTCTAAGTAAAAATACCATAAAGTAATATAACTTACCTTCAAAGGAACTAAAGGGTAGTAAGGCATTAACAGACAAACCATACCTATTTTAATACCACTCCAAGAAAAATGCAAATCTCTTTATGGCCTATATAGCAAAGGTCATCTACATTTGAGATACAATTGTGGTAAAGAGCTCAGGGCCTGGAAGTCTCTCCTTAGACCACAGTGGCATGCCGACATATTTGACGTGACACTTCTGCCCAAAGAAACAGCACACATGGGTTAGTATGCCAGCAACTCTCTCTTTAGCTTTCATTTTATTCCTACTGACCTGGAATCGCATCACCCTTGCAGCTTTTCAGAATCAGGCCAACTTCTTTCTCATGGCTGCAAGGAGAGAGTTTCCCTCACACTGAATACAGACAGCGTAAAAACTTGATGTTGCTTAATTGTTGCTAACGCCTCAGATATTCTGTAATAATTTACAAACATTTTTCCAACATTACTGTAGACTACTCTCCCACCACTAGATGGCACACCACAACCACGACTTGCATGTCTGTACAGGAGTAGGGATTTATTTTACTATGCATTTTCTGTGATGCGTTTTGCCCCCCCACCCTCTCGTGCAGATCCTGGTGCATTTAACTCAGGCCTTTCTGATCCTGAGAAAGAAAAAAGTTAAATCAGGAGGAAAACAGATCAGTTCTCTCTCATAGATGTCTCAAAACCATAAGAAAAGGATCAATTACACTCCCTCCAACCTCCTACAGCACAGACAGCCCCTCCCCCCCATCTTTGCTCATTCTGATTCACTCAGTGTCACCACACTGCTGACAAGTTGCCTAAGAAACAAAAGGACAAGGACAATTTTCTCACTCTCTGTGCTGCGTGACATCACCTAGCGCGCACACAGTCTCCTACCTGCTCTCACAGCCAGGCCACTGCCAGCTTAAATAGACGACAGCCTTCCCAAGGAGGTGAGGATCAGTGATACCCACACAGACAAGCCACAGTGAAGGTTTGGAAAAATGGTACCTGAATATCTAACAGGAGAGAAGGCTTTTTTTTTTTTTCCTTCCCTCTTATCTTCTCCCCCATCAGTAGTGCTGCTCCCCCTAGTGGGACCCTCCTGCCACTGCACATCATGAAAGCAGCTCAGGCCTCGGGCTGATTTGAACACAGAGACAACCCTGTGAGAGCGGCGCTTATTCCAGAGCTGCAGATGTTCGCGAGATAAACTGCTGACAGAGAGCTGTAATCAGGCACGCTATATATAGCCGAACGGCGCCCTGTCATGTTCGCGCCTGTACTGAGTTTCTGAGGGCTCCAGTGCTGTGTCAAGAAATTGCTTTTCATGTAGTACTCTAACCCTGCTGCTCCAGAACTGACAGGGGGCAGGACCTTTCTGGACAACAGGTTTACTTAGAAATGTGAGCCAACGCAATTTGGATGCTAGGATGCCACACATTGTGCTACCTGCACCAAATGATGCTTGCTTTTTCAGTTTAGCAACCAATTGGTTTCAAAATATGTAACAGCTCAGGTGGAAGGAACATGAGAGGCCCTACAGACATGTGGTCACCTTGAATGGACCTACATGGACCTAGAAAAAACTAAAACAAAAAAAAAAAAACCTTCCTGGATACAAAAGCGGTTACATTTCCAGGGTGACTTGTGAAATCAGTGCTGCACAAATGTTAATACAATCTGAAGCGACACAGACCTCCAGGAACCTTCGCATCAAGTGCCGAAACGGGCAAGCAAAATAATGAAAGGGCGGCCCAACACAGTACTAAACTGATGGATTGAAATGGCAAGCTAAAAAGAGATGCAATAAAGAAACAAACAAACATCACATATCCCAGCTGCCACCCCCAGGCCGGGGGTGGTGTCAACACTTTCATGTATTTTATTCGAAGTTCAGTGGTGTGAAGGCTTAATTACAGTGTTACACATTTAGACCCACCCCCATCTATAATTGTTATCCTGATAAAGTGTAGTGTCTGTGTTGGCTTTAAAGAACGAACATCAAAAAGGGCCGTGTGGTTTGAAACATTTCGAATGGATTTCAAAATGATGCGTGTGAGCGGTCCACCTGTCCACCTTTCTGCACAAGAGCGCGGCTAACTTCAATCAGGGGAAACAAAAACAACCAAACAAAACAAATGAACGATTGTTGTGCTATTCTTTGTTTAAGACTCACTGTTGCTGAACTCGATTTTGAAGCGAACAACAACATGCTTCTTGAAAAATCCAGCACACGGGGTTGCAAATAATGCAAATTAGCAAGCGGGAGAATTCATGAGCTTTTTTGATCAAAGAGTGCCGTTGAAACACTTCTGGGGATATGGAGGAATTTACTTGTTAACTCTCTCACTCTCAGCTAATATTGCTCCTCTAACAGTGTGAGCGCTCCAGCAAAAGGCAAGGCCAGAATCTAGGCTTCAAATCAACTCTTAGTACTAATATTTTTTTCCAGACAGTTTGTCCAAGAAATTGTTTTTTTTCTTTTTTCTTTCTTTGCATCGAAGCGGTCGGTTATGGACAATGAACGTCTGTCTGGCAGCAGCAGAGCCATCTTGGCCAGTGCTTCAGAGATTCAAAATCCAGAGCTCTCACCAAAAATGAAACGGACACCACATTTCGTCTGAGTCTGGCTGCGTGCGTGACAGATTCCTTCTGCAATTATCTTAAATTTTAAGATTGGGGAGGACACACACACACACACTCTCTCAGATTGTCTGCCCAATGTCACTCAGTCTAGGCAGACAACCATACAAACAAAGCAGCGTGATCTGGACAGGGACGAGCTCCTCAGGAAAGCTAAGCAGGCTTGAACCGGATCCAGCAGCTGCCATGGCAGGCCTGTCAGCTGGGGCGCTACAGGGTCCGCGGTGACATGCTGGAACCACTTATCTGCACCACATCCTGCCAAACTGCCAAACAAGTGGTGTCGCTCAGCTGCGGAGACCGAACAATGGGCGGCAGTACTGACTAATGAACTGAGGAGGGTGGCTGTGTCAGAACTGGGACTGCTGATGCCGTCATGTAAGCTAATGATACAGCAGAATAAGGATGCCTTTGTATTCGCTTTTTTTATTAACTAGATATAGCTCTCTCTCCCCAAGCGCATCATTGGCAGGCAGGCGTACGCTACACTTCCAGCTCTTGCGGTTGTAAACTTCACAGTACTTCCAAAGCCCATGATTAATACAAGCAGAAACGAGTGATGGCTAAGCAAAAGCAGATGGCTTCAGCACGCTGGCCGCAATTGATGCAGATCAAAGGTTAGAAAGAACCGTTATTATTGGCTGGAGTAAATTGCGGTCACTGATGATCCAGAAAGCATGTTTATAGAAGCAGTGGATGGACACCGCATGGTCAGTTATATACAGCGTCTAAATCAAATAATCAGGCCAAGCACGAGATTCCTGGTTGTCTTTCATAATGAGTTTCAAAGCGGCAAATTATAAGCCAATTGTTTTTTTAATTCTTTTTTTCCCCCCCTATGTTTAAGTCCTACTCTTCTTCTGAACATAACTCCTCTCTCTGCTGGAATGCTAAATACTAATATGTCATTCACATTCAATATAAACTTCTGCCTCAGAAATTCTTATAGACACTGCAGATTGATATACGAGTCTTCATACTGGATAGCTAATACACTTTATTTTAGTAAACAGGAATTGTGTTACGCGGTATGTTGACAACCTCAGGGACTACATACCAAGAAAAAAATGTTAATGTAAGCCTTAGTTCTACGCCATTATGTGCCTAAAACTGCTGTTAATGAATGCATGTAAATCACTAGAGCTTTTCAGTGCTTTGACAATCTAGAAAAGCTTTTTACAGATGCTGGGCCCTTTCTAAATAATTGACTATTAGAATACGACAGATTGTAAATAATTTACTGTAATAGCACTTTTGTAAAGGTGAGTTTTAAAATGGTTTACCGAGCTGCTAAGAGTAACGAACAATGAAGTCACAACAACAAAGTGCGGTTAATGGAGAAAGCAGGTTTGGAGAAACGAAGCAAAGCAAACACACACAGATAACATACAAATGACTCGGAAACAGAGGTTTGACAATTGCCTTTGGGGACGCCACGGCACGAAATCTCCCGGCTTCTCCACAAGTGTTTTACAGACAATAACATTTCCTTTGTGTGCTGTAAAGTTTGTCTCCTTTGCTTCAGGCCTATTTGCGTTGTCCCCTTGAGATAAAAGCATTCACACACGCACCAAAAAAGGGAGTGTCAGTCGCCAGCCACTGTTTTGCATTGACACCTACTTGGGAGCATTTTGAATCCACCCTGATGTGGGTTAAATAAGGACAACTACAGACAAGCTGGTTCTTGAGTCCAGTTCAGGAACTGAGTGGCGGCCATGACTCAGCTGCCCCACAAACACAACACAGCCTTCATTGCTCACTGGCCCTCCTACAGCAGTCAGCGTCAGGGGCAATGAGTGGTAATGCGGACGGTAATCCTGGTCCCAGTCAGGATACATTGCCAAAAACATATTAATGAGAAGTGTGTTTCACTTTCATTACAGCGCTTTTGAGCTCAACTTCGACTCACTAAGATTGATAAAGTGTCCAACGGACTTGTTAAGTTGCTTCTGCTGCTCACAACCCTCCAACAACTGAAACAACCGTCTCAGTGTATACTTGTGCTACAGACTGAGACCGCTTCTCAGACATGGTAGTCTTTAAAATCATTTAAAAGTTAAGTTATTGGTATATCACATTTGAAAACTCAAGAAAAAACAAAAACGTGACTTTCATCATGGCAAAAACACAGGATTTTCTATTCACTTCACTACAGTCCACATGACGTTCTGAAATAAAATACTGTTGCTGGCTCTGCAGTTGTTTATGATAACTGGATTTCTCGTTCTTGGCAGGGCTGGACGAACATTTGTATGCAAACTCCAGGACATGTAGCGGACTCTCAAAGCCTTTCAAAATGTGTCTTTGATTGTTCATTTGTATGCAGTTCTGCTCCTATATCATATCCCAAGCATATTTCCAAGGCGGTTAATTAAACACACAACTAGAGTTCAGCAAAACAAAGCAGAAGCATGAAAACTTATTTTGAAAATTGTGAAAGTACACTTTAACTCTGTGGAGCTTATTTTTCTACAAGCATTTCAAGCCTGATCTGTAGTGTTAACTATTTTTAAACTAATTATGGTTTCCAGCTCTCTTGCACTATATATTGTGAAAACTATTTGTTAAAAAAAACTGTTGGATTTTTAAGGGAAACATTCTAACTATCACATCAAGCGTTACCCTGAAATTACTAGTCTGTCCCCTTAAAGCTACTTTTCAACATCTATATAAATCCCTATGGGAAATCACCTAAATGTACATACATTTTCTTCTCTTTTGTCATTTTGTTTCTTTCCTGAATGTTCAGGCATAAAAGCACAACAAATCAATTGGAATTATTCACTATTATATATTCCTCATTTCAAACAAATCCAGGAATCTGTTCAATCCAAAACAAGTTTAAAACAGGAAACATTTCTTAGCTTTTTCTTTCCCCTCCCCGTTTTGGCCAAGACGTGGTTGTCTGTTTTTACAATACAGGATCATGAGTTTTAAAAAATAAATGTGGCAAAAAAAGCTAAATTTGAAAAGCTGCTACTAGAAGGGGAAAGGCTTTCCTGTGGGGAAACTCCCTCTTCAACACCCTAAAATAAACCTGAGTGTTTTAAAGTGCTAAATGTGGGTTCAGATCAGGCTGATATATAAATCTCTTCTAGCCCTTTCCCCTGCTAATGAGATGTGCGCATATGACCCGTCAGACTCAGACCTTCTTGTTAAAAGCTCTTGCAGCAGAATTTATTGCAATGATATTGATTCAACAAAACAGCTTAGTGATTTAAAATCTACCACTTTGGCCATGAAAGGACAGCTAATTGATTAAAAGAGGGAGAAACTATATAGAGAAAAATATATATATCTTTCTACATGGAATGGGCAACAGCATCCACCAAGATTCTAGGTCTTTGGATCTTTTATGTAGGTTTGTTCTGTTTCTTTAAAACCCCACCACAAGCTATGGATAAATGTAGTATTAGAGAGGTAGATATTGGAGATAGTTTGTTCTGGGTTGTGGGTTTGGAGCAAGAAAGCAAGTCTGCAGAAATCTTTCTATGAGCCCCTCCCCATGCACATCTTCAGAGCTTCCTGTTGAAGATTGTGTTCCAAGGAAGGCCCAACCTATTCTTAGAACATCTGGGGGTTCTAGAGCAGCCAAATTATTTTTGTTTTGTAAGAATTACCTTCAGGGCTAAGCAGTAGTCAGTTGGAGCTTTGTACTTGTTACGGTAGTCCTGTCCATAATAGACATTTACATGGTCCAGCTGCAGGAAACAGACCAGATCCCTTGAAACCTATGAAAGAGAGAGAGAGGAGAGAAAACAAATTAGACAAACATCTATATCTTTAAAAGCTTTACAAATGTAAAACACTGCCAACTGTATGCATAGTAACATATTCCTTTTGCCTTTACATTATTTGCGTTTGTAATCTTTTAAGACTCTTATCGGTCACGCGCAGTCAAGTGTGCCTGCCAACAGGAAAGCAGAAACTTCTCAAACTTTGATATGGGGCCCACTTCTCTCAATGATGGATTTTAAGCCTGGGCTCTGAAGAATTAATCTTGCCTGAGAGAACACAGGCCTGCCATTTATTTTGCTGCCAAAGGTGCCTTAGTATTCGGAAGGAGATCCGATGGATTCTGGAGTCGTACATTCGCTGGAGGCCGAGAACCCCAAATGGGATTATTGTAAGGAAAGTGTGTGCTACAGTTCTGCACGTTTCCATACGAGTGACAAATCCCATTAGAAGTTCTGCCAGAAACGTTCGTACCATCTCAAGCAGATGGCTTTGTGTGGAAAACAAGTACGGTGTCTCTGGCTTATTTGTATTCAGGTAGTTATTGCTGAATTTCTCACTGAACCCAAGCAAAAACCCTTTTAAGTTAGTGTTTCGTCTACAAGATCAGACAGGTTTTAGGGAAGCTTTTGGAAGATGGGAAGAAAGAGAGGTAGACTACAGGTGTCTGGTTTCTATCTTAATTTTCTATCTACATCTGTAAGCCAGTGATGTTTGTTGGTGTGCTGGTTTAATTTGGTTTTAGGCAGCTCAGGGCTGGATACATGGATAAAAATGGCAAATAAAAAGTCACTTCTAGTGTGAACAGGGGAGTTTGAATAAATGTACAGTTAATCTACATAAGTAGGCTTGGAGTCCTGAGTAGCTCAACCAATAAAAGCCTCCATTTAAAGCACTCAAAAAACTAAGCTGTGGACAAGAATTAGGAACGGGTATTAAGAGGGAATGGCACATTACCCAGGGTAATAAACCCTCATCCAACCAAAACAGTGGTTTATTGAGAAAATGACAGCCAATTGCTTTTCACACAATTTAATGCAAGCAATGAAACACTGTAGTGGTTAGTTAAACTGTGAAAGGGTTTGGCCTTGAAGAAAGAGGTTAATGGTAACCATTAGGCCCTGTAATTAAGTGTTTGTTGGCACAAGCCACATAATTGGAGTAATGCAGGATAAATCATGACCCTGAAATACCCATTAAGTTACTTTATACCCCAAAATTAATAGCATGGTTCACAAATCTGAATAACCAATGGTATACCTATTATTATTATTATCATCATCATCAGGTATTCTTTGTGTTGTGGCTGACTGTTTTGTCACACTACAGAGCTCAATGTCACCAATGTCTCATTCCCACTGCACTGTGGGAAGGAAAAAATGCAAAAGGCCACAAGATGTTTGAAATTAAATGAGTCAAATGCAAAAAAAAAAAACATCTCCAATAAAACAGTCACAACTTTCACTTTTCTTTTTTGCTCAGGTACAAACAGATAAAAGTAGTATCCATCTCTTATCAAAATAAACTACAGCTAAATTTCCAAAACTATGTACTTACAAATACCTGTGGAGTCGTGGCAGCAAATTTGCTTCTGGAGCAAACCGTTATGAAAAGCAGCCTTCAAATGAGCTGTAAATGTAAATGGCAAATAGCCTTTACAGCAACATCCAACATCCTTGGCTGTTCAAAGCAATAGATGCCAAGACAATTTGGAATTTGTAGACCTTCATTAGACAGCCTAGAAGGAAGATGTTCTCCTGGGTTACTTCGATAATGTATCAAATAATGATGCAAAAGCAAAACAATTATTTCGGAACACCTTTAATTAATTTGCATGTCTGTTTCAGCATATAGGCTGTCCAGGCCCAACCAGGTGGCTCAATCACTGAAGACAAGAATCCAGACAGGCTGCCAGCCTGCCTCCAGCATTAATACATTAGTGAGAGCGCTCAGTAAGGCAACGTTCGGTGCCTTTGATTGCAAGAGGTTAAATAAACATTGCATTTACAGCATACTGCAAAGCTGGTTTCCTTGAATGTTTTCCTAGGGGAGAGGAAAGTTCTTCATGAGTCAGAAACAAAGCACAGCGGATGATAAAAGTAGGGAGTTAAATAAGAGGAAGGGAAGTGCATTTCATAAAAAGTCTCCTTCCCCCAGAATCTTTTTACAAACCTCCAGAGCCTCAGAGATTAAATCCACACTTAGATTCAACTATCCGATCACAAAAATATAGCGCACAGAAATAGGGATGTGTGATAGATGGTTTAATATGCAGAAAGACTTATGGTCAAGTCACATTTTCAGTGATTATCACAAAGGGGGTGACACAGGAAACTGGTTGCAACATAATTTGTAAAAGCTAATTTGGTTCAGTAAATACATAACTTTGAAGCGGTTAAAATGCATTGTGCTTCTATGGTAATTTAACAAATATGATGGTATTAAAGGCTTTAAGAACCAGTTTGCTACCAATTTGTTATTTTGGTCCTTTTGATAAATCATAGCATTTACACCAGTCTTCTGTTGTAGGCACTATAATAGTTGCCATAATTATCTCCATGACTACAATTTTCTAGGTTTTTACATCAACCTATTTCTCTATTGCCTTTTCAAAAACTCAAGTGTAGACTAGCCCCATTATACATTTAACTACAGATTAGGTTTATGATTATGATTACCAGATTAAGGACTTTTAGATTACACACATTAAAATCAAATGCAGAATGCCATTTCATCAAATTGTTATCCCTGTAAATGACATAACAGCCTGTCTTAATTAAAAACAGAATCTCAGGTCATTAACAAATTACACAAAAGGTAAATTAAAAAAGGAGCTTAATGGAATCCTTCACAAAACAAACTGTTGATGATACGATAACAAAAGATTAAATGCTGTGCAAAGCATGTGGCAATAGAAAGCAAGTGCTTGGAGGGCAGTATTTAACAAAACATTACATGATGGGAACAGTGTTACTGGTGCTTAACTTCAACAACAAAAGAACTGTAGTAAACAGGAATTTACTGCATTTTACAAGATGAACTCTATCCATACGAGATCTTATATACAATCTTTTAACACTTGAATTGTGCTGAACAAAAATATTACTAAATTTCTACTAAGATGCTTGTAAAGTCCCTTAGAGTATAACGAGAAGGTCTTCCCGATAATGGATAATTCACCAATTCGGTTCTTCAGTCTGAGGGTTGTTAATAGTCTCAGACCCAGAGCTTCCATGTCCTATTAGCGCTCTAATTGTATTTTAAAAGACATCTCTCTTTGCATGCAAAGCATTCACAAGATGTTTGCATCTTCTTTCATTAGCTGAAACACAGCATGACAGGCAACTACCTAATCAGTGAAAACCAGTTTGTTGAGGGAAAGAAAGACTATTCTCTGCTAGTCCATATCACATTATCGGTACCGTTTACGTAGGCCAACATTTCTGATACAGTGAAGGAGAAAGACTGCAAACCATGCAAGGCCACAGTATTAGCTCTGCTGAAATGATCAGATCGACAGGTGTGGGGAAGTATTTACAACCTTTACTTGAAGCAATGTTATTCAGTGATGCATAAATACGTGTTAATTTAACTGTACTGATTTAACATTTTCAAGATAACCGAAAACTAGACATTTCAATTGAGATTAGATAGGAGATGGTTTGTCACTCCAATTAATATTGTTGTAAAATCATGGGTATAAATAGGTGGTATTGCAACTGTATGTTGTAGCATAACTTAAGTGTGTTACTTTAAATGTTGGGTTTTCCTCCTCTTACTGCTTTGCTAACTATTCAATGTGATTCTAAAGTCTGTGTGTGTTTGTGACATCAACACTGCAAAAACAGGGGAACAAGAATAATTGTAACCCTGATTTAATGTGAAAAGTAATTTAACGTTCAAGTATTTCACCAATGCCTGAACGGATTCAATCTTTCCGTCACTTATAAAAGATAGCTTGCCCTTTCGTCCCCTTCAAAACTGTGATACTGACCCAAATTGAAAGAGCTGGCACTGTAGCCATGCAATTTTTACTCTGAGCCCGTGGTTTCCTGTTTGCGGACGGCGAAGTGGCAGCCCTGCAGTGCTACAGATGCCAGAGGTCCTTCTCTGGGAGTGTGAGCTAAAGCCAGAACCGAGGCCAAACAGAGGGCAGGCCTTTCAGATCTCAGAGAAAGAGAGAAACGTGATTTGGCTCCAGGGAGGGCAGGACTGCACCTCACCCGTGGAGTTAATGACCCAATCAAAGCCGCCTCGCAAACAGGCCTGCGTGGTTCTGTTTATGCGCAAACAGGAAATGCCAAACTCGGGATTTGTAATCTCTTCTGCCAAACTATACACTGACCATTACATACAGGATGGGCCATGGGCAAGAAGCAACACACGGGCCATAGATTTGCAGAGACAGTCATCAATCGTGTATGTTTGAAGATGGGATAAACACGCAGGTTTTGCACTCATCCCCGGATGCGGTTTAGAGGCAAAAATCCAGGGCAGAAAGCACTTTGGCTGCGACACTCCTATAAATACAGCGTGACAAGAGGATTCCCCGGGCAGCTGTAACCCTCACATGAACTACCGCAGCAAAGCACCATGCCAGCCTCTCTCACTGCCTTGCTCAGGCAGATATAAGCCTCTCATCTACACTATTAATGGGTCAGAGCTTGGAAAATGACCCACAAATATATAAGTGCAGCAATGAACAAAGGGCCATTTATCCACCATGGTCATAAACAACGGGAGGAGCGACAAATTTGGAAAGCATAGTAATATTTACGTCAACTCATTAGATATTTAAATACAGTAGGATGGAAATGTGTTACAGCACCTCAATATCTGACCTTTATTGTACATTCCTTGCATGCATGGTTCGTACATAAAAACACATGTCAATACAGCACGTTTGTTTACTTATTTTCTAGCTCTGCCACTAGTCTGTCACTCGGAACAGTGTCCTCCTTGTTAAAGCTACATTTAAACCGACATGTCACAAGCTAAAGAGCTGCAAAAACAGTTATGAAGCGTTATAAAAGTGGTGAAGAAAGATTGCCAGAACCTTTAAAAAAAAAATGTCCAAGAAAACGAGTTATGAAATCGGTCAGGCATTGAGAATGATTTAAAAATACTGTAAATGTTTCAATCTTTGCATAATTTCAGGATGCAACAAACCGCTCCATCAGCTCTAACATAATTACTAATTTGCTAAGAGGAAATTGCTGCTTAATGCTGCATTTAACCAACAATTTATCATTTATTTTACTTGAAAACCTGTCCTATTTCATATTGTGGTCTGAAATGGTCACCTTAGGTATTTTACACTGATAATTCTCAAGGCCTGACCTACTTAAAAACCCCAGTCCACTGCTTTCTATGCTATTAGAGCTTCTGTTCACAATAATTATAATATGTATTTATATACCTCTGCTGTGGCAATTGGTGAAGGGGAAATTACCCCAAGGATGTATTCCCTCTGTGATGACGTTACTGCAACCACAGATGAAGCTTTACAAACTAAAATAGGGTAGTCAGGTGATACAGATGGGAAAGATTTCACACCTCAAACATATGCCTACTTAATGTATATAAACACAGGACTGACCAGTACAATTTGGGTGGAAAATGAATCCATTAAAAAGCTGAAGCTGAAGCTGAAAGCTTGGTCAGACACTAACAAGAAGCAAGTGAATAACTGACTAAAAGTTATCCAGAAATGTGTAAAAAGGCTCTGTAAAATTGTATAAATCAATAAATGGGCAACGGTTTGTGACAATTTCTAAATAAGATTTATTCATTATTAATTTGGTTGGTTCCATTCCATTATGTTTTATCTTAGACTCCTGTCAAAACAAAAGGATTGTTTAACTTCTAATGAATGGTTTTAAATTGGATACTCTAACCACCAGCATTCAAACCTACATTGAATCATTTTGTTTTTTTCACCAGTCATTTTGACAACATTTTACACTTAAAGTCAGTATAATAGATAAAATAAGGTTAAAGTTTATTCCTTCATGCTGTGTAGAAAGATCTGCCCTGCAGAATGGGGTCATCTCTATTTTTCAGCCGTGTGAATTTGTCTTTTCACATCCAACCGACTTCAGCCTAACACAGGGAATGCTGATAGGGCAACTTGGCTTTCCATTATCATTTTTAAGTCTTATGTACCAACAGAATAAATAAAAACTCTGAGAAACCCCTTCCTTCCTGTTCCTCTCAGGGTATAGTCTTAAGAGTGCTCTGACAATTGCTCCCAGAATGTAAAACCCGATAGAAGTGAGTTTTTTTGGTTTGATTTTTGCACACATTAAACATCTGGTTAACTAAATCAATAATTGTAAGGGTACCTGGATATCATGCTGATACTCTACTAAATGAATCTGCCTAAATACCAGTAAAAACATATTTTGCTCTTTATTAGGCTGTACTATTGCATCACCTAACAGAATCAACTCTAGCCTCAATCAGCAAAGAAATTAGTATTCATCTAGAGAAGCCATATCCTAGATGGTGTGAGAAGATGAACGACAGGGACTGAAGTCAGACTGAGACTAAGCTTCTTGAGCACGGAAAGCAGACTGACAGACACAGCCAAGAGTTTGAGTTCATGGTAACAGGTCCTCTGGGTTTACAGAGGAGAGGGATCAAACGCACTCCTAAATTAGCCTCTGTCTGGAAAGAAGAGAAAAGGAATCGAGGGCATGTATACTGCATGGGTCACCCAATTGAAGGGAGAGCACTTTTAAAAGAACACGAAGTAGGGGGAGAAAAAACGACTAGACTATCAACAATGTTCTCACGAAGAGAGAACTTCACCCACTACGGTGCTTCACGAACACAAACAAAACTGGTTTCAGGCAATGAAGTAGATTGTTGATCCTTTTGCTGGCAGGTTAACTTTTTCAGTGATCAATATGGTTCTGTATACAGGCTGGTCTATTCCACAGCTAGTGTCCTGTCCCCAGATTAAAGCACAGGGGTCTTGTTCCCATACAGGACTGATGTGACTGATTGGCACTCACCTTGGCCTTTCCCTTGGGCACAAAGTAGATCCCAGAAGCCCGCAGCAAGAAGTAGCGTTTCTTCCATGATTTCTTTCCATCTTCCTTCAGCCACAACACTCCCTCGATCTCCGGGACGGTCACCGAGCTCCCGCAGAAGCACTCCTGAGGGGAGAGGAGCACAATTTGAGTCTTGTCTCAGTGATAAGACTTCAGTTGGACAAGTAAGTACATACTGTAGATATTTCTCTAAATGTTCCTACTCTACAACAAGGACAAATCCCACCCGTTCCTATTTTGTCTCACCTCCAGTAGTGCTTCCTTATTTCTGTCTGCCATTTCTGAGGTTTCCTTTTTGCCAAGCAAGTAGTTCTGGGAAGAAAGAGACAAGCTAATTAATTCTAGAGGAAAAACACTGCATCTCTTGATTTGCATGGTTCACTGCACACAGCTTTCAGAGAAGAAAGCAGTAAGAGAGTCATTTCAAATATCTGAAAGACAAGGGCTTTAAAAATCAGTCTTCCCACTCCAAAGCATTCTTCATAGTTCTCGTATGTAAAGCTCGAAAAAGTAAAAATCAAATCAAACTACTTGGGAGCACCTGCTAACCCTTGAATGAAACTTCCTGGTTTTGTTTTACCTCGTATGTGCTAATTGGATTACATTCAGGGGCACAAATGTTGCTGTTAAAAGCTTTTTTCTGGGTTTGAGGAAAGGTGCTATTCAGTTTGGAGTGTTTTTTTTATGGACACCTGTACCTTTTCAACCAGAATGGTAATATTTTGCTATAGAAGTTTATTTGCTATTCTTTCCTACTGTAAAAAATGGGTATGTGCAAACCACCATAAAAGTGCAGAATTACTGACTGAATTACTATAAATCTTTTCCTTCTGTATAGTCGTCTTAAGGTTCCCAATGCAGCTCTTCACAGCCAATAAAACCTCATGTGCCCTTAACAGTACAGCTGGACTGAAGCATGAGAAATTACAGAGGTACTAGTGAAATGGATAAGTTACTGAACACATCAATATAACAGAAAAGAGGTTGGAGATTAGTAATGTCAGCCAACTATGTGACTGCAAACATTTAAGCTTACAATTACTTCCCCCTAGTTGTATTGGAGAATTGTATTTTTTAAAAGGTTTTTGCTATTGTCTAATCTAGTTTCTATTTTCAGCATTTAAGATGATTCATCAAATTTAACCAGATGCGCAAGTTGATCAAGACCCGATTAGGTTTCTCTTGAGCATCTTCTATCGGTGGTCAACAGATAACGTGGATTTGTTGCTTGTTTAAGGTAATCTAAATTTAATTTTATAACTATAACTCCCATTGTTCACGGTTTAAAAGTAATTCCAAATGTCCAATTAAGCTTTTATAGCATTTCCAATTAAGTAATCTCGAACATAAACTTAAAAGCAACCCTAGAACAAGGATTTACGATCATTAAGGTAGACAGTAGGGATCGGATAATATACCATTTCCATGGTGTGTTAACCGTGAGAAAAATACCATGGTAACTGTAATATTATGGTACAAATCAAGCAACTTATTTCTCTATAACTAGTTACTATACTGAAGAATATAAAAATATGCTCAACTTGTTTAATATACTAATGGAGCTTTTTTTTTTTTTTTTTTACAGAGGGACAGTATAAATAAAACTCAAATTTAGGCAGCCCTCATTACTAACGATTACCCTTTTGCTCAAAAGAACGCTGTGCTGCAGGCCTTGTCATTTTACTTAAGAGCTGTCTTTTTTTTTTTTTTAAACGTCAGATTAAATTGTTACGCTGCAGATGAATCCAACATGCAAATAAAAATTAATCATTAGTAAATAAAGTGCAGTTTGTTTGCTGGTAAACAGAATTAGAAAATAAGCAGCCATACTGCTTAAAACACAAACATTAACTAATATCAATCTGATTGATTTGAATAAATTTGTTTTTAAATGATGAAACATGCCTGGACCTTACTATATATTTAAAAAAAAAAATCTATCTATAAAAGGCGAGAATTTTGAAATGATTTTTAAAATGTCATTTTAAAATTAAGCAATTTGCGCTTTAATTAATCTGTGCATAGATGGGTATACCTCTAGTGTATTTATAAGATACTTTTGAGATATTTGCATACATTTGCATACAAAGGTGGATGGGTTTCAACCACATTCACAAACTTCTACTTCTGCAGCATCTACAAAAAGGAACTCGATCTTCAAACACTACGCCATCTTCTCATATCCAAAATACATCTATGCAGTTAATTGAATATGTTTTGAGAGTTTGAAAAGATCTTCATTGGGCATTGGGCCAATATTTGAATTATCATCATTTATCATTGCTAATGACGACCAACTGAATAGTACTCTTTCCAAAACAAAATTGTACTACGAATTAGCATCAATAGTAAGCTTCCAAAATAAGGGAACCTGCTCGGCGAGTATTATCAAAACTGAATAGGATTATATAAAATGTTATCAATGCAGTTTTTTAAATTTCTAAAGCAATAAGCCCTACTGGTCCTGCATGTCACAGCGCCACAGGAATGGCATCAACAGTGAGGGAAAAAAGTATTTGATCCCCTGCTGATTTTGTACGTTTGCCCACTGACAAAGAAATGATCAGTCTATAATTTTAATGGTAGGTGTATTTTAACAGTGAGAGACAGAATAACAACAAAAAAATCCAGAAAAACGCATTTCAAAAAAGTTATCAATTGATTTGCATGTTAATGAGTGAAATAAGTATTTGACCCCTTCGACTTAGTACTTGGTGGCAAAACCCTTGTTGGCAATCACAGAGGTCAGACGTTTCTTGTAGTTGGCCACCAGGTTTGCACACATCTCAGGAGGGATTTTGTCCCACTCCTCTTTGCAGATCCTCTCCAAGTCATTAAGGTTTCGAGGCTGACGTTTGGGAACTCGAACCTTCAGCTCCCTACACAGATTTTCTATGGGATTAAGGTCTGGAGACTGGCTAGGCCACTCCAGGACCTTAATGTGCTTCTTCTTGAGCCACTCCTTTGTTGCCTTGGCTGTGTGTTTTGGCTCATTGTCATGCTGGAATACCCATCCACGACCCATTTTCAATGCCCTGGCTGAGGGAAGGAGGTTCTCACCCAAGATTTGACGGTACATGGCCCCGTCCATCGTCCCTTTGATGCGGTGCAGTGGTCCTGTCCCCTTAGCAGAAAAACACCCCCAAAGCATAATGTTTCCACCTCCAGGTTTGACGGTGAGGATGGTGTTCTTGGGGTCATTCCCCCTCCTCCAAACACGGCAAGTTGAGTTGATGCCAAAGAGCTCGTGTAGTTCTGGGCTGATTCCTCACTGTTCTCATGATCATTGAAACTCCACGGGGTGAGATCTTGCATGGAGCCCCAGACCGAGGGAGACTGACAGTTATTTTGCGTTTCTTCCATTTGCGAATAATCGCACCAACTGTTGTCACCTTCTCACCAAGCTGCTTGGCGATGGTCTTGTAGCCCATTCCAGCCTTGTGTAGGTCTACAATCTTGTCCCTGACATCCTTGGACAGCTCTTTGGTCTTGGCCATGGTGGAGAGTTTGGAATCTGATTGATTGATTGCTTCTGTGGACAGGTGTCGTTTATACAGGTATAAAAGACACCTGGGAGCCAGAAATCTTGCTGATTGATGCAAATCAATTTATAACTTTTTTGAAATGTGTTTTTCTGGATTTTTTTGTTGTTATTCTGTCTCTCACTGTTAAAATACACCTACCATTAAAATTATAGACTCATCATTTCTTTGTCAGTGGGCAAACTTACAAAATCAGCAGGGGATCAAATACTTTTTTCCCCTCACTGTATAGTGTTATGCATTTATGGTAAACCATAGATCTGTATACCACCCATGCCAAGTAGACAGTTTAAGCGATACAATCACCAAGAGCTTCAATGCCTGTTAAAACAAATTACGTCTCCGACTCATCTGAAATAGAATACAGTTTAAAATAGCCATAACTTCAGGACATGAAATATGGATCTAGCAAGCCCTACTTCATTTAATGATGCCTTTTGATGTCTACAACATAACACTGCTTCTGAAACCATTTTTAAAAATGAATTTTCTCTGTGAAATGTACCCCAGAAACCCTTAATTAAGTTCTTAAGAATTTGGAACCCACATCAGCCCCTGCAAGGCCAGCATGTGGCGCCGAGTCTCTGGAAACTTGTTGGGTATTTTTAATTAATAAAACGGCATGAATTAAACATGTGCATGAGATTGTTGAAGGAAGAGCATTACGGAAAAGAAATGGAAAACTGCTGGTCGAACTTCAGGCCCACAACCTTTCAGAAAGATCAATATTTAACTATTAGAATGTTGGATGAGAAAAGAGTCAGTTCTGAAGGCTCATATACTCAAAGGGATAAGGCAATAGGAAAGTAGCAAATTGCCTGGCAGGCTAATAACTGATCAATTTAATTCTTTCATGGCACACAGAAGGGTGACCTAGTTTTCTGCAGACCGTCTAAGCCTGCCATGCAAAAAAGAAAAATGCAACTGTGCCACACATTAAGTGACCTTATTGTGTCTCCCTCACCTGTGGGTTCTTGAACAGGGCGTACTTTTCAATCCGCTCAATGAACATGAGCTTGTTCTGGCTGTCCCTGGTCCAGTTCAGCAGGTTCTCCACCAGGTTCTCGTGGTCTTCAAATATCCTCTCTAGAGAGGAACCGAAAGGGAATGGGTTAGCTGGTTTGCCTTGCGTTCAAGTGGTCAGCTCACAAAAGAGGAACTGCTCTCTCATGCAGTTTACCAGCTATATTTGAGATGCGAGTGAAAGGCTTTATCATTTTGTCTTTCTGTGCCTGAGTCTATTCTGTTGCCTATGTTCAAAATAAATGTCTACATCAGGGTAAGGCAACCCTGGTCTTGGAATGCCAAAGACACTTTGTTTGTTTACCCCAAAACCCTTAATACATTATTTGACTCAGTGATTGGTTATAATTGGTTAATTTACGATAATTTTCAGTTGTTCCAGGTATTTATTAATTGATGATTGAGAGAACTCTACAAAACCTGCAGGACTGTGTCACTGTTGCCTACAGCAGGTAGACTCATTCATCTTCTTCCACTTTCTGTCAGACAAAGGTTGGATAAGGACTGGGCCAAAACACCTCCATGAACACATTGTTAATGTCGAAATGTTTATACTTCAGTATACAGTGCGTGCCGTAAGTCCTCTCTTATTCGATCGGTGAATAGAGATGATTTCTCTCCCACAGAGCACTAGACTCAAAGCACACTTTCACATGTGATACTGCAGCCGGGATTTCTGCAACAGTGCACACAAGAGGGCTGAAATATTTATAGCTCACGTGCAAATGGATAAATCTTGGCATCTCAGATCTTCCATTGATAAATGCATCCGTGAGCAGTGTGTCAGAAAAATAATGATCACAGAAACTAAACACGATAAAGGCACTGCTGTAAGTATATCCTTAAAAGCAACTAGTAATGGTGAAAATTGACATTGAAGCTTTTCATATTTTTCCTCAGAAGAAACATTTGGTGGTCTTGTCCAATATACATTTTTGTGGGATTCCTAATTTTAACAGCGGGACTCTTTAAATATAGCACAACAAAGTCTGAGTGTTAATACTGATCCACAGATGGGGAAGAATTTCCAGCAAAAATGTGTTCGGAAAAGCAGTTTTTAATGGGGATCAAAAGAAATGTGTATCAGAGAGCTGAATTGTCCATATGGCTGTATGTTAAAAATAGCTGTAATGACCAGTAAAACTAGGCAAGTAAAAGCAGTTTTGCATTAACATTCCCACATACCGAGTCACAAAGAGGATAAGAGGAGGGGATTTCCTTTAATGAAACGGATCGCGACTGTTGTGTCCAAACCTGCTCTCAAAACCACTGGCAAAAAAAGCACAGTGCGACAGAGATTCAATTTCACACGACAGGAAGTTAGCCGCGTTTAATATAGAAATATGTCCGGGAGAATACGTAAGATGGAAAACGTAATCCTACAAATAATCGCCCCAGAATCTTAAACTGAGGGAAGACTATTTGTAGGAGGCGGAAGAGCGGTTATAAGAGATAAGAGTAACTATGAAGTACATGGAAGAGTGAGTATTGGCTGTAAAGGAGAGGAGATGAATTTCAGTTTCAAAGCAAGAAAAGTAAACGGAAGACATTTTTGGCACTCTGATCTGTACGATATACTAGTATTTGATCAGAAACCACTGATGGAACATAAAAATACCAGTAATAGTAGCAGCAGTAAAAATAATAAATCTTGAGTATGCAATTGAATCTTACACACTTGCAACATACACAAACAATGATTCAGATTAGTTTCCATTTCAGGTTAAAACAGAAATCATTCCCAATATTCCATGTATTAAAGCACCATTTCTCTAAGGCCAGTTTTTTCCAACTCTTTTCTACAGTTCTTGCCAAATAGATCCCTCTACAGCACAGACTGAGGTCGGCCTTCAGGAACGATTCTCACACATCAAAATCGACCAGGCTAGCAATTGTTCTGACAGGACAAATCTGTTTGTCATCTGTTCCACAGTCTGAAAATGTCTTTTTTTTTTTTAATCTCCTCTCGATTCATCCACCTCTCATTCTGAAACATCCTCGTCTGTCGCTCAGAAAAACAGTGACATGCTTCACTGTACCATGGTAATTAATGGTAATCTCGGGCCCCGGGAAAATGTGACATCTAAGCAAGGGGTCTATGTATGTTAGTTCACACTATCAGTGTGTCGAAGCGCTGCGCCCCTGTATCTTTTTGCCTCTCTCCGATTAACTATGAATTGGAATATAAATAAGCAAGGTAGAAATTAGTAACTTGTACTAAATTAAACTGACACGCATGTTAAGTCACATAGATTGCTATAAATTAGACTTAAAAGTAGACCAAACATATGGTAAGTATAGTTTATAATTTTTTCATCATTTTGATGGATGGATTTATTAAAAAAAAAAAAAAAAAAAAATTGTTTGTATGCATATCTGACTAGAGGATAGTAAACCATTAGAAGGCAACATAAGTTATTTTAGATAAAATATGAGGGGTGCCAACAATGTTGACGGCTATCTTTTTGAGAAGAAAAAAAAAAGTTTAAACATTTTCTGAGCAACTGTATTAGTATAAAAATAGTTTTCATATTTTTGAGCAAACAATATAGCTCATTATATAGCCTTCTTTGCTCATTTTTATCAAGGGTGCCAATCATTTTGGAAGTGAATGTATATACAATACACCACATCTTAAACCAAACATTGCATAGTGCTTTCCAATTAAAAAATAAGCAAAAAGCCACTGATCAGCCAGTCTAGCTTGAGCAAATGGGATTTCAATTAAGACTTAAAGGGAATCAAATCTACTGTAATATGATTTAGAAGTGTGCATACGGATTTAATGCCCTCCACTTCTCCCCCTGTCCACGCTTTCATTTCAATTGCCCCCTAGGAACTACCAAACCTCAATATTCAGATTGTTCAGCCATCTAAGGGCATGACCAGGGAAATGAGAAGTCTAACTGGAGTAAGAGCATCCGAGACACTGGAAGCACACATAAGAAAGCTGAATTCTGAAACCAATCCGGAATTTTACAGGGAAACAAAAACTATTTTAGAACCAAAGTGATACATTGCAAATGAAAAATCTATAAATGTACGGGCTTAACAAAATTAAATCACTATTGACCTTCATCTGTAGCCAGTAGCCATAAAAATGTAACAGTTCAAGTCGCCAAGACCAAAATCCATTGGGCACGTAGGAGCAGTGCAGTGCAGACACGGAGGCTACACAGGTTTTGAAGCACAGCGGACAGAGAGCGTGAAAAGACAAAAGCTGTAATTTATAGGTTTTATGAGGTGCTCTATTCATTAAGAAATTTGTGCTACAAAGCCTCAAAGCCATAAGGTTAGTTAAGCAAAGAACTGGACACATTTTCCTTTACAAATTCCATCACAAATTAAATAAATTCAGGCAACACCACAACAAAGAATATTGAAAAAAAAAATTAGACCAATTGTCTTGCCAGAACCGTCATCTTAAAAGAGAAATCATGAGGATTAACAAACATTTCCACCTCCTGTATTCAATCAGGATGTCATCAAAATAATTTCTAATGTTAAACACAGACAGCAATTTGACGTTTAAGAACGTTTCAGAAGCCACATGTGTAGATTGGGGAGAGGGCCTTACGCCAAAACGGAGACCGATTACGGGATTTGCCCAGGAAATTAAAGTGAAGGCAAACGTCAAGAAAGTGGGCCATTTCTTTGACCACAATTCCAGCACAGTAACATCTCTCTTCTAAAGCCTCTGTAATGCTTTCTGGGTTAAACTGTATGGACTGCTAACATTTACACAACACTGTACTCAACATGTTCCTCTATCATTAACTATTTTCCGTTTCATGGATTATGGTATAGCAATTTATTTAATGAAATTCTATACCGCTGGAGCACCGCTAAACCCCAGTTCTGGATTATTTCCATTGCCTTTCTAGAAGACTATAGGACTTGAAGAGTCTTCAGGGATGGAGAAAAGGAACGGCCTGGTGACAGCTGTGTTGCCCCACGGTGTGCAGTGTAAACCACAATGAGAAGCGTTTATTACAGCCAACCTTCTGAGACCTAAAGGCAGTTGGATTCCACTTCCCTATTTGTTGCACGGAAGGTAATTGGTCGATAGTCAGTGCTTGACAAATCGTCTTAGAAAGATCGTTTTTCCGTTTTTGTAGGAAAAGGACTGTTGGAGTGAAAGTAACTAATGGGTCTTCAAGTACCATACCCTGCAGTGTTTCCCAACTAAGCTAAACCCCTAAACAATCTTACGCCGGAGATGTCAGCAGGTGTTATTGCCACCGAGTTCTTTCAGCGTCCACAGTGCGGACAAGACCTCGGTTTGACTTCTCGTAGGAAAGAAAGCATCTGCCACAGAGCATCGTCCCCGTGTCATTACTGCATTGGAAATGTGGTTCAGATGGAAGTGAGCCTTCTACTGTGCGAAGAGTGAGGGAGGAACCTTTCCAATAAGTAACTGCACAGGAAATTCCAGAACAAGTACATCCTTCGTCAACGTCAAACATATTGTCCTACAGTTGATATAATTGTACCCTCTGACTTAAATGAATGGTCTATAGCAGTGGTTCACAATCCTGTTCCTGGGAACCCAACGTCCAGCTGGTTTAAATTCCAGAATATGAGACAACCAGTTCATTATATGTGAAAAAAATCTGGAGCAAGCATACTTACTTTTTCAGGTTTTAAGAGAAAAAAAACAGCCCTGTTTGTTCATTTGTGTAAATGGATCTGTCTTTTCTAGAACAATTTAAATGTTTAGCAAATACATTGACTGTTTGACACGAAACATAACATTGCAGAGGTTAAGCCTTTGACCACTAAATCACACAACGAGGAAACAAATCCAATTAAAAATCAAGTAAAGCAAGCTTTTAACATTTTAGGTTATTTGAGGGCAAAGACACCTGAAGGGTTCCAAACTGGTTTTAATCCATATGTTTGCATAAAATTCTTCTGCAGTGCTTTTTAGATGCACAGAAACAGCCATAATACATTTCACCCGAGTTGGCTATTTCAACTTCGCAACCTATCTGACAGCTTAGAAATTTACGTTGATTGTCAAACTCTCATGTATTGGAAAACATCTGCTATTTGTAGTAAAGCAAAAGAGCAAACTGGAAAATTCAACTGTTTCTTCCTCTTGATTTAGCTATTGAAGGTGGCGTGATAACTTGGTATTTTTAGGACTGATACCACTTCAGAAGATGGCTAAATAGCTATGTAGCTGGCACATGCAGATAACTATAATTTTCGGTCATATAAAACAAGACCATGCATTTTAGAGTCCAGTGCCACTTAAGAGTAATATCTTTGTTAAAAAAATAAAGACTGAAAACTAGACTGAAGGCAAATTAACACAGGATGGATAACAGAGACATGAAAATGAGAGTGTAATGTGTCCCCATTTTGGCTCTGCAGACCAAACCTCAGCCTTCAGATTCAGGTTTTTGTATTGTTATGTTTTTAAATAAAAGTTGTTAATCGTAGTTATTGCCCAGTGTACGAACTACAAACAGTTGGCTCTGATGGGAGAGTCTTTCCCGCAATGGGACACAGACTCGGCACTAATTCAGAAAGAAACAGTGGAACAGACAGAAGTGAGCAGGAGTTAAGACAAGAGCCTTATGTGCCAAGTGATGTCATTCAGGGAAGGAAACTTAACAATTACCATTTGTTTCCAGCACAAGAGTCAGCCACGTGTTTATTTTGGCAGGCAGGAATGTCCATTTCAAAAGGAAATTACAGTCCTCTGATTCAAAAAATGGAGTCTTTGATTTTCTTTTGAATGGCGGCATCGTTTCTGCATTACCAGTACAGCTAGCTCATGAATAATACCTCTCAGAAAATGAGAAGTCACAGGGCTCTCAGACCAAAATACACACGGAGAAAAATCCCATGTGTACGTTGTTATATATAGTTCGAGAAATCAATGGCTGTAAATCTTCAGGAGATGAAGCGCGCTGATGTCAGGTATATCGATTTCTCAAATGAGCTGCTGAATACAAACATCCATGAGAAGTCATTAAAGCATGGTATTGCAGACTACTTGTACAATCATGGTTTGAAGAAAAGTAAAGTGGCCCTCAGCAAAAGCCAACTTCCATTTAGAATTACTATTTCAATCATCACCTGATTCATAAAACTAAGTGTCTCAATTATTGAAGTAACACATGGCAACATTTTCTAATATGACTACGGCTTTTCATTACTTATGGTAGGGTTTCATTCATATTTAAATATCAGGGGTGGCTAACCCTGGTCCTGGAGAGTCACAATCCTGCAGGATTTCCAGGTCTCTCTTAATTACCAATCAATGGATATCTTGAACACAGGGATATTTTGCCTAATTAAGACATAATTGGTTCAATTAAGCAGTTAATCTGGATAAAACAAAAACCTGCAGACCCTGCGGCTCTCCAGGACCAGGTTTAGCCACCCCTGGTGTGTGTGTGTGTGTGTGTGTGTATATATATATATATACACACACATATATATATATACACATATATATATACACACACACACACACACATACATATACACACATATATATACTCATTATGGAATCCATTACAATGTAATAGCCCTATGTAATGTTCTTTACTGTAGTATTCTATCATAGAACTGAATGTAACAGGCAATTAAAAGCACATAATAGTTTATGGCACTTAATTCTTGGGAAATTCATTTTCAGTGGCTGCTGGGCACCTTTCAGTGACCTGTGGGCTCCTTGAAAACCCACGTCACATTGACAGCACTGGAAATACAGGTTAGGCCTCACGCATGAGTGCATGGGACCTACATAAGAGACTTGCTCATTGTAGCATACACACGTAGCTCTTAGCCTACACAATTCACACAATATGCACATCTTGGCTTGGCAAAACCTGAGAACTGGTTATGTTTTTGATGACCTGCTCAGAACTGGGAGAGCCCCAATAAAGATGTTGGTAACACTTTACATTAAGTGTCCCTAATTACTGTGTATTCACACTGTTATTACTTGGTAACTATCAGGGTAATTATGCCTATTTACACAATTACCGTGTAAATACACAGTAATTAGGGACACTTAATGTAAAGTGTTACCAAGATTTTGTTTTTCATGCCCAGATATAAGCCTGGAAGGAGTTTATAATATTATGTAATACTATCATTATGGTTAAAATAATGAAATCTACTACAACAACAATCGATACATGAAAATCGGTCAATTTCTATAAAGATTCCCCAAGGAAAATAGGTTTTCTGATCAATTTGACAAGACAGAGAATGGTTACAAGACAATAGGGGAGTGGGGGACGTCTCATAAAACTGTGCATTTACTTCCTTTTCCAATCTTTTAGTTCCATTGACTGAAACTCAATTCCCTGCAGATACAAGTTACATCTCATCCCCTGTTGGGAACTAGTTAGCATCAAAAAGCAAGTGATAGCAGATCTTTTTATCTGTCCGTTTTGCTACCGTTTCTGCCCATTTAAATATGTTGCATCTATTTCCCTTCACAACTGCATAAAGGTTATAGCATTCAGCACTTGAATCTGTGCCCCTTTCAGACAGGACTCCTTCTCTGCCAATTGCAAGATACAGTGCAATACAGCTCAAGAACCAGGGGACATTGCAGGGAGACATTTTTAGATTAGGAGCATGTATGTGTACTTTTTCACATAAGTGTTCATAACGTTAAAAAATATTTTAACAAGAAATTCAGTATTTTGGAGATTGTTATATACACCAATTTCCACAATGGATTGCATCAGGACTCTGAGAGGGGTGTTTTGGGTGAGGAGTGCAAGTCCCTGACAGATATGGGTCATTTCAGAGCCTTAAGTACCCAGGCTCTGAGCTATTCACAAAGACCGCCGACAGAAAGCGCTTAGAAATTCATGCGTAGAAAAATCAGTAATGGAGTCAGTAGTGTTTTTTTTTTTTTTTTTTTTTTTTTTTTTTTAAAGAGATAACAGAGAGATTACGTGCTGAATTTACAATGCCAAAAAAAACATTCCCACACAAATATTGCAGTCCAAAAACTGTCCTTTTGCATCTCAGATGCTCTAATGTCAGATTACATCAGAGCAGTATGCACTTTATGTCCCAAGCAGGTTCCCTTCTCCTGTGGCACTGTGGGTAACTGCGGAAAGCAGAAACGGGTGATGTTCGCCAGTACAAATCTGCTGTTCGAAAACTGGACGTGAACGGTACTCACCCATTTGCAGCTCAGAAATGGTCTCCACCAGCGACCAGTCTGGGCTGTATCCGCAGTGGGACTTATCCAGGAGGCTGTCCAGGACCTGTCGGACCGTTTGCCTCTCATCCACCATCATGGTTTTGGAGCTCTCGTCAGACATGTGCACCCGAATTACCAGCTGCAGTGGAAATGGGGAGGGGAGGGGGGGAGAAAGCAGTGGATTAAGCTTTCCACAGATTAAAAATAAGAACACAGCCAACTGACATAGGAAAAACAGGGGCTGAAATAGAAAAAATGGATTATAATAAAATATATGGTGACGTTACATCAACTGTTTAAATAACATGCCTGTCATTTTTCTGTTCTGTTTTTCTTTTAATATGTGGTATAAATGCCAAAGCTGCTACTTTCACAATATCAGTTTGTCTTTGTGGAGGGCAGGTGTCTGATGCTGAGCAAGAAACACCTTTACTGTCACAGTTAGACGGAGACCCCCCACATGATCACAAGGTGAACTATTATAACACCATTTCAAAGAATATAAGATACAAAAAATCCGCTTGTTAGTTAAACAACTGAAGCAACATTTGATGGTGACTAATTCTATAGTTTTTCAAACACCTCTATCATTGCTTTAAAGTGACAACTGTACTGACTAGCAGGAATTGTCACAGTCCGTTCTTTATACAGAGCAGAAAAAAGCTGGAAATCATTTCAATAGCAGGAGTGACCCTCCAAATGTCAAAAAGGAAGATCTTTAAAGCCACACAGGTATTCAGATAGATATTCCAAACATTGGTTATGGCTCATTAAATGCATTACTTTCTAAAGGAAAACAACTAACAATACAGCACTAATTTGGTTTGTGCTTCAGAGAGACCTTTATTGAAAACCTACGGCATTTCCATGAATTAATGTGATCTCTACCACAAATAACTTCCTATGTGCATCTCATAGAAACACTGAAACCACATGAAGAAGTGGATTTCTGTTATTTTACATTAATTTCAAAGGTAATTAAAAAATAATATAAAAATCACACACAAAAAAATTATCATATACACTAGTTATGTAGGTCAACAGCATATTTATACAAAGGTTTTCATTTCCCTTTACAATTTATTTTTGCCCATTGAAGTGCAAATATCCCACCAGCACACATTACAGCAGCTGTTTAAGCTGCATTGGTCACAGTGACAATCACTGGCTGGCACCCGATCATTATTGTGGATTTGAATTGCTTATTGAAATCGCTCCTCTAAGTAAGATATCTGAAAGCAGAAGTTGGTGAAGAGGTTTTATTCCCAGAATCAGGCCAGGCGATTTATGGGGAAAAGACAAAAAAAAGTTCTCTGAAATAGTCAAGCATATGGAGAATTAAAAATAGAACTTGCTACACAAACAGCAGACGAGCTCCTATCCAGACGAGTATGAGATGGACATTTGCAATAAAAAAAATAAGCCTTTAAAAATTAGGGCAGTAACGTGTTTAAAAAGGAGGGAGTGGGTGCTACTGCAATAAATGTAATTCAAATTATAAATAAACATATTCACCCCCCAAAAAACTGTCCTGAATATATTAATTTTAAGTGCAGTTTTGGTTGTGGTACATTTATTATTTATTTCAACATGAAACCTGTAACACTAGTAATGTGTGACATTATTAAATGTTGATTGATGTTTGCTTTTAATCTGTAACTACAGCTGCTACTGTTGAATCTACAAGGAGTGTAGAGTATTCTGTAGGAAATACCTCAGTGGTCAATCTGCAGAAATACTAAGAGAGACCAGATACATTTATGTGCATTGAATACTTCATAGTAAGTTTTTTTTTTTTTACTGTTTATTAGGTTTAGTATTTTACCGTTTTTTAATGCAAGAAACAAAATGGTAAATTTTTAATATCAAATTGTAGTCTCACTTTAAAGGTGCACTACCTTTCACTTTTCACCTGTCAATGCCTTCTTTCATGATGTGTGTGTGTGAATGCGTGTGCGCAACAAAGCTGTGGTGTGACACAAGCAAACATGAATAGTAAAATCCCGTATGAAATGGGAGATTTGCGCAGAGCATCTACAGCAGGGGTGTCAAACTCAAGGCCCCCCCAATGGTTTTAATTCGGTCCCTGCAAAGGTGGTGTATCATTAGGTAATTAGGTCCACGACAGCTTGTGAATGCAGAAATTGCGTGTGAAAACTAAAATTCCCATCAGCCATTGCGAGTGTAGGGTTTTAACAGCCAATCACAGGCGGCGTTGCTGTCCGCGCTCCTGCTTTCAATCATCTGCAATAAACTCAACTCAAAATGTCCGGGAAAATAAAAATCGACAAGAAAGGCAGAGTGTTTCAGGAAAGCTGGGAGTTTAAAACCTGTATGCCTTGTTTGTAAGGAGAGTTTAGACGTAATGAAATAATTCAATATACGGCGGCACTGCGAGACTAAACACAAAGAGAAGTACTATTTGATTGTATGGTGTCTGGAGAGAGAGGCTGCACAAAGTGGCTGAATTAAAAACAAACTACAGCAAACCATGTGCATCAGGTGGCTACAGTTTATGACTAATAGGGTTTCTCAGTTTGACGCATTGTTGCCTAATTTCAACCGGTGTCCTAATTGACTAATTGTCAAGTTATTGCCGTTCAAACGTGCTGTTATGTTAAGCGAGAGACGCTGTACACTTGTTGTTAGTAAGCCTGGCTGCATCGCCAAAGTATTGTATTATATTCTGTGAAATCACATCTATATACTAGGATCGTAATGATGTCTATTTATAGGACAAGATTGGGTGGCCCTGGTTACCCGAGGTCAGTGTTTTATTCTCTGTAGTGATGTTAAGCAGTTGCATTTGAGATCTGAATATATTCAATTGTTAATTGCCCGTATTTTTATTCTAGCGAGCATCAGTCGCTGTTTTCAAACTATTGGGTTGTTTCTATTATTGGTTTTGTTTTTTACGTTGTTCTCGTGTATTTTTACTGGTGTTTGGTTTCATGTATGGTTATATTTGACGGTCTTGTATTGAGATTAGTTTGTTCTGTTTAAACTCCTACTTTCGATGATTCTTTTGGTTTGATGAAGATTGCTACTCGCTGCGCAATTACAAAAGGAGAAGTTGCATGCTCTTAACAAGACCTTTGGAGATCGCAGTGTGCAAGTGGTTTTAATCATACAGTCCTGCATCAATGACACACTTAGCGTAGTTTCAGCCCTTATTACAGCGCCGGTACACAGAGCGCCTGCGCGGTCAGCGGTTTCACCGATGAAGCGCAACAAATCCGCCCAAAGCTCACAGTGACATCTACACTGCACACTGAGCATCGCTTCAGCACAACACATTACACCGCACATTGGCAAGCTGGGTCAGTGGTTCCCAACCCTGGTCCTGGAGTACCCCCTACCCTGCTGGTTTTTGTTCCAGCCGAGCTCTTAATTACTTAATTGAACCATTAATTGATGTAATGATTTGGTTACATTTTACTTTTTTAAAAGAAAGTTGGTTCCTTAATAAGATAATACTTTCCTTATACAATGTTATACTGAACTTAAACCCCATACGGTTTAAAATTAAAAGGCTCTGATTTAAGAAATGATTACTTCAATTAAGGGCTCAAGCAATTGAGAGCTCGGTTGGAACAAAAACCAGCAGGGTAGGGGGTACTCCAGGACCAGGGTTGGGAACCACTGTCCTAAACAAATGAACCCCCTCAGAGCAACGATTAGGTCAAATGTGTGTTTTGAATAATTGTAAAAGTAAAAAAAAAAAAAGTATAAATCTAACTATGAGTGTTGCCAATTTTTCAATTGACAGTGAATTATAAATAGGGATGAGCAAATATTTATGCGGCCCTCGAATGAAATTTGAAATGATCATATGGCCCGTGGTAAAATTGAGTTTGACACCCCTGATCTACAGGATTAGTAATGCCCAACATTGTCCTCTTCACATAAATGTCACATAGCTGCTGATGTGCAAGAGCTAATTTCAGCCATTTCAAAAACTACAATATGTGAGCTGTGGCAGCTTTTCCCAGAATGCAAATGCTATTCTGCTCGTTAGCAGTCGTCGGGGCTTCCTTTGCAGAAAGATTAAAATTCCTCTCAAAATGAGAGCAGAACATTTCAAATATAAAGGAGACGAGCGAACAGGGCCAAGGACAGCCTAGACGTTTTTGTCCTCCCCCCTTTCTCGATGAAGTGACGGCTGTTCAATGTCCCTTGACGGTTTCTTTAATGCGGGCTTAAACTTGATAGAAGTGATCAGCAGGAAGCTCACAAATGTTATAGATGATTCTCATTTTAAGCTTGCAGGGATAGTGCCACTTCCTAAACGTACAAGGTGCAACATCCCATGAAGTGAATAAAAGCCCCAACTATTTTAAATTCCTCCTGATCACCCCTAAAATCAATGTGTCCTATTCAAATTGGTGCCTTCATCATAAATAAAAATAATAATAATAATAATAATAATAATAAGTTTTGGCAACAGGACCTCATCACGAAAATGAGGATTAGGGATATAATTAGGCTTGTGCGCACCTCTTCTGGTATAGCCCTTCCACTATATAAAAACAAACAAAACGCTACATTTTGAAGGCAGATTACAGGACACCCTGCTAGGTGTACTTCAATTAATTTAAAGGTCAGACTGCAAGTTGAATAATGTCCCCTACAGGACCAAATGGCTGGGATGGAATAAATACATTTAAAAGATTTTAATCTCTCTAGATGCAGACTCTCTCAGGGTTGTGCAGTTATTTGTACATTTGTAGACGGCTAGGCTTCAGAACAGCATCTCTCTGCTGTCTGGGTCTGGATTTAAAATTGACCTGCCCTAGAGAGAAAAAAAAAAAAAAAACAGGATTGCACAACTGTGACCTATGTATCCTGGTGCGTGTATTCGAGTCAGACTGGTAAAAGATGGCATTTACCCTTGATTTGCTGAGACATCTTATATTGTTTACTTATAAAGCTCAACACCCCCCATAATTTGAGTCGGATAAGAACGCCCTTTTGTATGCAAATTTACAATTAAATGGTTTCCTCACTGAAAGAAGACCGTTAATGCCGAGTGGGCTGCTTGGCTTTAAAGTCTTCCATCTTCTGTTAGTGAAGCTACATGCATCCAAACCAGCAGTTATGTCAGGCAAATTATATTAACAAATCACTATGAAGTGCTTACAGCCAGCACATCACCAGCTGTACTCACTGTGTAATTCATGTGTAAAGGCAGTCCTTCTTCTGAAGAGCTTGCGGTCCTGTTGACCTATTTACTGTCTGCATGTTTTTCTTTCTTTTTCAACGCTCAAGTCTTAAAAGGTCGAGAACCGTACGCAGACTGTCATTTCTGCAGCCCTGGAATTGTGAAATCTTTCAACAAAACTGCCCCCCCGCCCCCAATAGCTTTCTAATCTCTTGTTCTCACATGCTCAAAAAAGAGAAGATTTTCATTTCATCTGACTGCAGATTTAGAAATGGATAAATAATGATAAACACCAACAAACCAACCCAAAACAAGTTGCTAATCTATTGCGAGTCCAAGCTGTGTAAATATGCAGCCATTATTTACTATAGGTTACCATATGATTAAGAAATGACCATCAAACCAAACTGTTTGAAGAGTGAGTGCCAGAGGTTCAATTCAAAGTTCCTCTACCACAGTGCACAGCAAGTCAGGTGAAATACCTATGCAGTTCTTGTGCCTGTATTTAATTTATGCTCCGTACTACAATGTTTACATGACCGCAATAATTGACCAATAGAACAGGAGCAGGTGCTGTACACAATGAGTTTTTATTAAGGCCTTGGGCTCGTTTCTTTAAAAATAAAAACTCGATCATATTTTCAGTTAAAAAGCGCGATGATCAGTTTTTTGTTTTAAACGGCTTACCTTTTTGACTTGTGCCTCTTTGATCTTCTCCAGAGCCACTCGAATCTTCTCTGCCTTCAGCTTGGCAGCCTGCTCCTCCTATGGATGCACAACACACCGGTTTAAAACACAAACCCACAAGGAAAAATCAGCGACCGAGCATAGCCTGCCCTGGAGACTGCTGAAGGGAAGGGGAGAGGGTGTTCTCCCCGATCCAGCCTGAGTTCAAGTCATCGCTGATCTCACACTGTGGTTAGAAGTCCCCTCTTTGAATCTTCAAATCAGCAGCAGATACCTGGACACAACGCAGGCTCTTGTTCAAGTAAACGACAAGTGTCTGTCCTGATGGTGTAAGAGTACCTACTAGCCTTACTTACCTGGCTCTTCCAGCAAGACGCCATTGTAAACTGTATTCCTATTTACCAAGCAGTGTTTCTCAGTCCTTTTCTTGGAAGGCGATGTGTGAGTCATGCACCGAGCGAATGCTTTACGCCTCTGGCGCGGACCAAATTGTTGAGAGAACCTCTTTGTGTAACATTTTAGGAATATCCTTTCAGAGATGGCTGTTGGAAACCCATCACCTGCACCCACAGTGGAGGGAAAACCTTTTTTCTTCCCCCCCCTTCACCCCACAACCCCCCTCGTTTTCTTCAGTCGTTTTCCCCTCAAGAAACTGCTCCAGCACAGGATTGAATGGAAGTGGTCCCGTTCCATAGAGGGGCTGTTTACCTTCAGCATAAAAGCAGTTTGGCTTTTCTCACACACTCCTGAAACGTGCAACCTTAACAACAAAGTCCGGGACGGCTCATTTTCAGGCAAGCTGACAAGCTGCTTGGCCACCAAGCCATAATTTAAGCCATGTAAACCAACTAGGTGCAATAAGATCTTATTCCAAATAAACACACACACAGCCAGCCTGTAAGAATGTCTCCATTAAGATGTGGTCAGCAGTTATTCCACAATCCCCAGGTAACCAATGACCCTGGCAATGCGTGTGGAGGATTCAGTCTTCAAGCTTAAGGGTCAGAAACAAAGGAAGCCAGTGTCTCCCAACAGTTCCTCATGTGTCTCCTGTCTTAGGGAGAGCCGAGCAGGGACAGAGAGCTCCTGTTCTTCTAATGGCTCTGACAGAGGAGTCTGCTCTGATGCCGCTTCGCTGAACACACACACACGCACACACAGAGATGCCCCTCCGCACACGGCAACAGCTGCACAGCTCTGCGGAACGTGCCGAGTCATACGGCGTAATCCCTTTAAACAAAAGTGTATGGGCAGATTGTGTGCAGAGGAAAGGGGGAGGAACTGGGTACAGCATCACGGAACCCAAATCGGGCAGAGCGGCAGAAGATTTCAGCAGCCAGCTGTGTGTAAATGGAGTCACGACCTTTAGCGGTGGGTTTTAAGGTATTAAGGTCCAAGCTCCTAAAACCCTACCCAGTCACCCCCTATCGCCACCCCACCCCCTCCATCACAAACTGCTGTGCCCTGCCTGTGCTGTAGCAACTCAAAAGCAAAGCAAGCAACAAAAAACATGCACGCGTTTAAAAACAAAAACTGCAAGCATTAACATGGCTAAGGGCAAGAAAATGGAATCCTATTCATCTCTGTGACATACTTTAGCTATAAAATAAATAATTAAATAGAAGCACTCTGCCAACTCTTACACTGATGCAATAGCAAAGCACCAAACATAAAAGGTGCCTCACACAATATCTATTTTGTGCTCCCTGTGACCAAACTGAAGAGGCTAATACAGAGGTTCTGCTACGCTCAGACAGCAGGCTTTGAAGCCATTGCGGTGGGCTGTGGCGTGCATAATTCCAGGTTATGACTCATGACGTTGACTTCATTTCAAATGGGTGCATATTAATGAGCACACGGCCTGCACGATTATGTCTGCGTTGTAACATTCATAGCCTTCGAGACAAACTGGCTGGGATTAAACGGCCGTTTGGCGTGCTGTTGGAGGATTCGCGTGTACAAATTAATTAGAACGCTTCACGCTGAAGAGGTACAGGGGAAATGGAAATAAAATGGCACAACCTTGCCGAGTTAGACGTAAAGAATAAAAGATGCATTATTTTGAGAGTCAACGGCAGAAAACAGCTGTGCCCATTACCACAGATTCCTCTTCCACTGCACGTTACCTTCCCGTTTCAATTTAATGAGCTGAAATGCACACTCAGGGCTTAGAAAGAAAAGCAACAGATCTTATCCCTGCGCACACACTGCATAATTCAGAATAGACCTGGTATTCATTTGGCAAGGGGGATGTGCAGCTCTGTTGTGCCAAGTTAGTTCATGTTTACACGTAAGAAGATAATGCTTAGTTCGGTCTTACACAGCACTAATAAGATAAGGTGTACTTAGCATACGTGAAGCTAAATTAGGGTGTGGAGTGTTAATCCCCATGTTCAGCCACATTTCCCCCTAGGGAATGAAACAAGGCACCTTTTCCAAAAACCACTCCCAGCCCGTCACTGCAGAGGGCATGGAGATAAGATGCAGCTCAGATCGACGGGGTTATCAGGAGCGAACGTGGGAGGGAGGGAGAGGAAGCTGAAGTGCTGTTCACTCAGGACTCCAAGCCAAAGAGGATTAGAGTAATTCATGTACTGACGGACACTATTCGCTGACCCAATCATATAAAATATTCCAAACCGAGAGATTAAAACATTTTAATATAGCTGGACGCAGCTGGCAGATCCCACTTAACCCCCGCAGCGTTAAGTAAAAACACATAACCTGGATTGGATTCCGGCAGCGGCTCTCAATTTTGTTTTGATGTGCCATCGATTTCCCCTAACAGTTTCCCCGAACTGATGATGGACACAGCACAGCATCAGCAGTGCGTGGGTTTTCTGCCGATTTGGAAATGAACATATAAGTATCTTTAGTGCGATTTACTTCCTGACTCAGTATCACCTTTTAGTTGTATTGGATATGACAGCCAATAACGAGGTATAAACAGCATTCGATATGCAAAACAGGCAGCCAGACAAGTAAAAGCACTGAGTCACACTCAATGATGAATGACACCCATAATGCTGTCTAATACCTTAATCAGAGGAACAATCTGACACCCCCGCCCCCCCCTCACCTTTTTCACACATCTATTTCAAAAAGCTAAGAAGCCTGGCCCCTTTCAGCATTTCACTGGGACAAACCTAGCCACCCGAGCTCAGGAAATTAAACTTTCATGCCGTAATGCCTTCTGTCAATGCTAGCTGTCAGAACCACCATTGTGTGGTGTTCAGCGTTAATTAACATATCGTTATCTTCGGCACAGGTGTCTGCATCCTGGTGCGTCACCGAGTGGCTGCGTCTCTCGTTCGGTCTGCTTTTCAACAGCAAATAACCAGGGCCACCTGCTTTCACAGCCATCTCTAAACAGGTCTCTCCTGGGGATTCACCTTTGGCGGCTAATGAAACGGTTCGCCGTTCACCCACACAGAAACACTGCTGGTAAAACGGAAGCTGCTTTGAATGCCACTCCCCACAACGTGAAAAAAGAGCATAGCACCTTTAACACCAGGGCACAATTTCCAGTTTGACCACAACACAGATAAATATACATACATAAATATACTGTATATGCATCTTAAAAATCTCAGTAGGGTATATTGCATGCACCTACATGCTGTCATGCAACATGTAAATGTAAAGAGCACACACCTTGGGATCACATCAAACAAACCAACAACAACAAAAATGACAACATTACATTACAAATTCTGGACTGGATTTGGGGGATTTAGATTCCAGCTCCACAACTAGGGAGCACAATCGCATAGGAGGAGGGGAAGGGTATTTAGGTACACAAGAGCTGGTGCATTGCTGGTCATTCTGGGAGTGACACAAAGGACCCAAAGTTTGCAGATTTCACAGGAGGCATGCAAGGTAGCAGGAATTGACAGCGCAGCGAGATGAAGGCCTTAGGAACAGTACAAGGGCGAAGGAGGGAAAAGAGGAGGAGGAGAGATGGCTGAGACAGGCCCCTTTCTCATGCTATCTGACATTCAATAATTGCCTCTCTCAAATGAACCTGTCACAAACAGGTTTACATCTTTTACAGAAAGAGATTCAATGCAGTCTGCTTACAAATGAACCTGTATAATTAAAACTACATCTATATATACGACTGTTCATGAAGTAACTGATTTTCTGCCATTGTTTCTGATAACGCGTTGTCTGGCCACCAGGAATCTGATGACAACTACGAGCCTCTGCTGGTAAATGACATTTGATTGTGGTTCTGTCGAAGCTAATTGGAAGTTAATGTTCTAGGCAGCAATTTCAGCATTGCAGCCCAAATTAGGGGTCAATTGAATCCAGATACCAGCATTTTTGTGCCATGCTGCTGCAGCAAGCAAAGTCTGAAATAAAAAAAAACACAGAAGCTCTGTTAAGAAACCTACGAAAAGCTGGTTGGCTCTTTTTCTGTCAGATCCTCACTCCAGTGTGGTATCTTATGTCTTATCAAACATTTCAATAACTGAGCAAATTCGTTTTAGCAACTTCTGCCCTGTTTGTGCAGAAATGACATCACAAAAAAGGGGCAGGCTCATGGAAGGAAGGGGTGGGGTTACGCACTCTACCTATAGGGCAAAATCACATGCAGGCGGAAGAGGGAGGCGTCACCTTGGTCAGCAAGTGAGAAGGCTTTCCTGCAATGTTTTTCAGAATCAGGGAGGTTTCCCTGTCCAGATAGGAGTGCTTGGTGCAGAAAAAATAAGGAATAAAAGACAAGAAACGTCAGTGCAATGATTAAAAAATGTAATTTTTTTAAAAGTGTGAAAGCACAGAACCAAAAGCTGTCTTGTACGGACCATAGTCATCAACACTTTGCAGAAAAGAACCCTCCCCTCCCACCCCCACCCTGACCCCAATCCACATCCCCAAAGCAGCAATCCTGTATTGCATGGATTTGTCAGGTAGAAAAAATTCACAGCATTTATTAGAATCATTGCCCTTGTCTTAATCTCAAAGGGATCATTATGTGGGTCTGATTTCAACCACAGTTCAAATCAAAGAGGGGCCAGATTCCAGGCTAAGGGACAGTATAGGGATAAGGGTACACAAGTGGACAGGCAGGTAGGTATATAGATTTCATAACAGATACAGAATCCTGTAGGCTGCTTTTTAGGCAAGATAAACACTTCCTATAACCATTAGAAAATGGTATTGCCACATGTTTCTAGTATAATGACCTGTTGTGACCCATGTGTGTGCACTTGGTCATGTAACCTCACAAGAAACTGACTTTGTTTTGTACAGGACTGCTGCTTCTCCCAAACATAAGGTTACTTTAACAGAAGCTTGTTATTATCCCGGCTTCACAGCCCCCCACCCGTGTTAGAATACGCAGGCTGTCCTAAAAGCATCCCCGGTTGTTAGGCAATGTGTTTTAAAAAGAGCCAGACAAGAAGTAGTCTGGGACCAGGGGGACACAGCCCTTACTGTACTGGCTTCACTGTTATTAATGTTTTAAACACCCATCCAAAAGGAGAATCCTGCACAGGAGGTCAGGGAACAGAAGAGTTAAACAATGAAAGGTAACCAAAAAAAAAAAAAAAAAAAAAAAAAAAAAAGAGAAGCCCACCGGACCAGTCTTGCTCGGTGGCAAGTAGTGTTTACATCTTCCACTCTCCTTACATGGTTTCCTGAAGGATCCTAGACAATTCAAACTCTTTGGTCACTGAGCTACCTTCAAATGTTCCTTTGCTGCATGTCTTTCAAATTCGATTTTGTTCTAGCCCCACTTTTCTCCAACACACTCCGACACCTCCCATTCCCAGTGAAGCACATCCTGAAAGGTGGAAAACCTTCCCGTCTCCCTCCCAAAACCCCCCAAATTTCTGCACTGCTGAACAACGACTTGTACCACCGTGTGCTATACCACTTTTTATGGCCCAAAAACAGGACCATGCAGGGATAAAACCTTTTAGAAGTCAATTTATCAGTTACCTAGGCATGATTTTAGTATACATCAGTTAGTATTACAATAAAAAGGGGTCACAACAAAAATAGAAAAACAACTCTGAGTGAGTGATCAATTCAAGCATTAGACTTGAGACATAAGGCAGTTTGCCCAGGCAAGAAATAAACTGACAGTAACAGTTTTATACTGGCAAGATCTGGTGTCTCCTGTGACCCAAGAGAAGCTTTCACTCCTTCCTCTTTCATATCTCACAACATAGCCAAGCAGACAGCAATGGAAGCAGGTCTGGCGTATTCACACACAAATTGCAATTGGCCCTTAGTTACAGCATGTAAAGCTGTTCGCACATGTGCTGCAGGAGATATACACTGGACAGCTTTAGCAAAATCAAGCATTGAAAACTGCATAATTCTTATTATAGGACACCATTTTGGAAAAGCTAATAACACATTTATAAGGGAGTATACAGTCCACTTCACATCTTAATTATCAAAAAGTAGAAGGAGAGATTTATGGTAACAGAAAGGCCAAGAAATGATTACCAACAGATTTCCATTTGCTAAACACAGAACTAAGCAAGCAGAAAGCAGAGAGAAGAATAGTTCTCCTTTCACAGTTATCAAATCTATACATCCTACTTAAATAACAAGGGGCTTTATAAAGACATACAAATACTGGTTTTGGTTTTCCATCAATGTAAATACCAGAGTATTTATTTTTTAAGTTCCCCAAAAGGTTAAACTTCCTTTTATTGTTCATGTTCATTAAGAAAGAAAATAAAGAGCAAATGCATTTAAAACTTACTCTTTTGGATGTTGTTTCCCCTATAAAATGGAAACATAATTGGTTGGTATAAGATCCATTTAAATGAATCATGTTTTGACATTGGTAATTCTTTGACATATAAAGGTTGTATTGAAGGATGGTTAATTGCATTGGTTTTTAGTGAGATCATTGATATTATCCCTAATTGAGTAGGTGTAATTGATAGAGGCAAATAGGCTTGTATAGAATGGAGTTCATGGACAAATTTGTCTTGCACTTCATGCTCTTAACTACATTTACATCCTACACATTCCTGTAATGCCATTAAGAAATTAATGTAATATATAGGACACATTACAAGTCACTCTAATGTTTTCTGTACACAGTATATGTATGCCAATGTATTTTAACATCTGTACCACAGTACATCCATGAAGATAAGTACATTTGTTTCATGAATTAGCATTAATCAAAAAAATGATTTCAAATCCAAGCTGAGGTCAGGCTTGGCTTGGGTTGCGGTGACTGAGTTTACCACCTACAGAATGCCAATAACCAACATCAATCTGTTTTCCATCTGTTCTTAAAAGTGTGTCCTGTTAAACTTACTGCAATGCAGAACAAGACTGAAAATATTCAAAAGTTGACTCATTATAACCAAGGAAGTTCATAAGGCAAAATAAGGAGAGAAGGCCATAGCACCTAGTTTATATCCTCTCTATAGCTCAGTCTCCTTTTCGACTCTCCTACATTCTGCTTCACATTTCAGCAGCAGCAATATTATATTGCAGCAATATTAGGCTGTCTCTTCAGAATATTAGCACTGTAGCAGGTTTCAGTTCTAAGGATGTTGCAGGAATGCACAAGCAGATTTAAATCCTCTTCTGTGATTAGTGGCAACTGGATGAACTCCAGTAGTCGACTACATGAAACGCAGAGATGCATTTTCTGATGGATCTGTACCAGTAAGGAATAAGTTAAAGGGTTTGGAAGTCACTTCTCAAATGAGCTTCAACGCAATTACTGTATCGCAAACAATTCTGTTGCAGAACCAAAAAATGGCACGCGTCTTGTTAATTGTTAATACACTATATTGATTTTTTTTATAAAGCATCTTGTTATTTTATTATGTGGAATTATTGGGTGACTGTAGAAATGGGTAAATAACTTACACATGATTTTAGGTGAACATATGAACTCTCCCAAGATATGATGCTCATTCTTAGGACATTCTAAGACAATTCCATTATGAAGAAAAGTTAAGGTTAACAGACTTGCGTATTAATAACCCTACATTAGGTCTTCCTCATATAAAGACAATGGTATTGAGGAACAACACTGGTCTGCTATGGCACTGTGATTTTGCCACACTGAGCATCCTCACAGGAAACAGAATATTCAATTTTCTCTGAAACGCAAAACACTGCTTAGCACACTTATCTTAGGAGAGCTGTATCTCTAACAAGCTTGGGGATATGTGGTACCAGGGGAAATGTAAATGAGGGAACAGTAGTGGGAGAAGAGACGTCTAAAACATCTAAAACGCTGTCATGCAATCCATACCACAGAACAGGCATCGATGTTGACGCTCAGTGGGTTAGACCTGAGTGACCGAGGACACTGGAGGATACTGAACGTGTACACAGACACACACACACTGATGCCCTACAGACTTACAGTGCTCAGATCCACTTCCACTTCCTCTTGGGCAAAGTCAAGGTGGCGCCTGGCCTGCTTACTCGGCCGTCGCAGAAGGGCATGCTGGGAAGGTGGAGGAGTGAGAAAGGGGAGAAATCACAGAAGAAAAAAAAAAAAAAAAGAGGGTGCAAAAAGAAAGTGTTTAGGCATGCAAAAGGACACAGGGAAGGGTGCAGTCAACCAGGCTCCGATTTAAGTAATTTGTCTGAAAGCTAGGAAAGGATGACAACTGTGAAGGGTCATTTGGTGAGCGTTTCACTGGAAGCACTTCAGAACGCTCCCAGGCATTGAGTATTAATAGCTACCTGAGGGGGTGCTCTTTTGTATGTGTATGTAATGGCTTTGGAAAGGAGGGAAATGCTGGCTGTCAGATAAGCAGGACTATAGGTAACAAGCACCTTGATTGACTATTCAAGGCATGTACCATTAGAGCAACAGGGGAACGTCTGATTTGTCAATTTTAAAAGGTTCTGGAACGGGAACGTCTCTTGTGTCTGGTAATGTGGCCAAAAAAAAGAAAAAAATCACCATAATGTTTCACAGTTTTGTAATGTTTCGGAGAAAAAGAAAACCTTTATATATAGATTCGCTCACCACACCACCTTGGTATCTATTATCGAAACTGGCATTTATGATATTTACATTTACTGGATATATCATTTAGGTGTTCTGCAATTGTGAGCTAACGGATGGGTGTCTCATTTTAAACAGGGACGTTTTCCTCCTGCAGAATTCACTGTTTAGTGAGATTAAGAGTTGTGACAAATCGGTCTCCCTTCACTGACACTCATCTATTCTCTGCAGACAGTGTCGTTACACCGAGTGGCTGAACGTCTGGCTTTAATTAATGAACCATTAAATATCGAGATGTGTATTCATGCCTTATTACGAGATGTCGTAAGCGGATTAATGTAAAGTGCTATTGTAAATCCAGTGGATATAAAGGGGTTCCTTCACTAACTGTGGTTCGATTGGGGGGTTACAGCTAGAGGGGGAATAGGACCTTAAGAATTCTGGTCTCTCGTGGACATTTTCTCTGCAAACAGAGAGAGGCCCGTGGTGATGCAAAGAAGTCTAAGCAAAAAATCTGAAGGCTCTGTGTGTTTTTCTTTTCATCTGGCACCAGAATGGCAGGGGCTTCATTTGCAAAGCAGACTGCCACCTGACACCACCCAGGGTCGAACGCTGTCCTCCAGCCAGAAGAGAAGCCACTGGAGACCAGCCAACCAGGACACAAATTCCTTCCGAGCGATTAACTTTGGGCTGTAAGACGCAGGATTGACAACGCCGGGCAAACTGTTCGCCATGTATTCAGAGACAGGGAGGGGAATGACAGGCTTTAATCAGAATGAAGATTAAATCTGAGCCCAGTGGTGGCGGGTGGATGGAAACAAAAAACCATCACCTTTTCTGAGAGAGAGAGAGAGAGAGAGAGAGATGTGCCGTTTCACAGACACACATTATAATCATGCCGTTATCAGTGCAAACATCAACATTACAGTATACATCCCATGCAAGTTATTGGGTTTATTTTGAAGTCCCAAACTTACCTGATCCACCTTTACAAATAAAATAGAAGTCCATGTTTCGATGGATATAAAACGTGCAGAATGAACATGCATGGCAGGGGGATACCTTGCTCTGAAAAATAGCCCACATGTGAAAGAAAGGCCAGACAGAACTTCAAACTGATGGTGAACCACAAACCCATCAGCTCCCAAGTTGTTAGTGATAGATTTTCCCCCAAAACTGCTGATATGGTATTTAAAAAAAAAAAAAAAAAAAAAACTCTCCTTTCTTCTTGACCTAAACACCACCTCATCCTTTTAAAATAGTCACTGCTGTACACAGTCTACAAAACGGCACGTGCATTACATAATATAAAAGAATGTAGAAAATGGCATGAGGAGACAGGGCTCAAAACACAGTGTACTGTCCCAAAAAGTTATCAATTGCAGATTGGAGATGACCACATAAATGTGTAGTATTAATCCTAAACCACCTGCCCTGCAGAGGGGGCCACCTGTAACCTCTCTCATCTCAAGCGCAAGAAACTGCAGCTCCCAAAACCATAACTGACAGTGTTGCGTATTTCCATTGTTAGGAACAAAAATATCTGAAGTTGGTCTGATCTATCTAAGGTTAAATGTCCAATTTTACATTTTAAATCTTCAGCACTGGAGCATTGTGTTCCCTTAAATAACATTAGTCTAATACAGCTATTTGTATTCTCAGGGAGTTGGCAATGCTCTTTTCACGTACACAATTTAAAACGCTGTTCCGACATTTAAGTGTTTACAGAAGCTTTCAAATGGCTCAGTTTAGCAATTCATGTGCAATGCATGACTTATGTGGAATGGAATAACACATTCACTTTTGTTCCGATAGCTTGACCTTAAATGGCCCTTATCACAAGATGTGCAGCTTCCACAGTAGGACTGTGGCAAACAAGTGAACATCCTATCCTTACCTATCCAAAAAGCTCTGGAGAGACCTTCATCCAGCATTGGGTACACAGGATCTAGATTCAGCTGGTGCTGGTAAATAAGTCTTAGCCTACATAGTATCCCCTATGATTGGAGAGGCTTTGGCTCTGTCATTTAGCTGACTAGACTTTCAGGATCAGTTCTCTAAAAAAAAAAAAAAAAGTCAGTTCAGGTCACTGGTATAATCACAAAACCACAGACAATTCTATATGATTTGTGCATGCTTCCAAAACTGGCCAGTCTTCAAACTTAAGGTCCTTTTTGGGGGGTGCCTGAATCACAGATGAACTTGTTGATTATAGGAAGGCACAAGGAGAACAGTGGTCCTCCCACAATCCAGCAATAGCTAGGGATATTGTTAAGCGAGACAGGACAGAGAAGCAAGCACAGAGAAAAGAGCCACAGCGATCAATAAGAGGGCTCAGGAACTTTATAATATTGTTTGGTAACCTATCAGGTCAAGCCCCTCAATTGGATAGCACACATTTACCCAAAACGTGCAAAAACACACTGCTGCGTTTTGGTTTTGCTGCATAGACATCTTTCTATATCTACCATGGCTAAAGCAGCAAATACCTCATTCTTCCTGTCACAAGGTCATTGATGGATGTTAATAGTCTTCCAAGAGCCACAGTCATTTAGAAACTTCTTAAGTTTTAATGCTACAGTTATTCTCTAGAGCACATTTAACCAATACAAGCAGACATACTTGTCTAAATGATTGATTTAATTCAATCATTGCAGAAGCACTCTTTTTACTTAATTATTTACATTTACATATGTAGCCTATATACACCGATCAGCTATAACATTATGAGCACTGACAGGTGAAGTGAATAACACTGATAATCTCGTTATAATGGCACCTGTCAGTGGGTGGGATATATTAGGCAGCAAGTGAACATTTTGTCCTCAAAGTTGATGTGTTAGAAGCAGGAAAAATGGGCAGCGTAAGGATCTGAGCGACTTTGACAAGGGCCAAATTGTGATGGCTAGACGACTGGGTCAGAGCATCTCCAAAACTGCTGCTCTTGTGGGGTGTTCCCGGTCTGCAGTGGTCAGTACCTATCAAAAGTGGTCCAAGGAAGGAAAAGCGGTGAACCGGCGACAGGATCATGGGCGGCCAAGGCTCATTGATGCACGTGGGGAGCAAAGGCTGGCCCGTGTGGTCCGATCCAACAGACGAGCTACTGTAGCTCAAATTGCTGAAAAAGTGAATGCTGGTTCTGATAGAAAGGTGTCGGAACACACAGTGCATCACAGTTTGTTGCGTATGGGGCTGCGTAGCCGCAGACCAGTCAGGGTGCCCATTGCTGACCCCTGTCCACTGCCGAAAGCACCTACAATGGGCACGTGAGCATCAGAACTGGACCACTGAGCAATGGAAGAAGGTGGCCTGGTCTGATGAATCACGAGTTCAAGGTGTTGACTTGGCCTCCAAATTCCCCAGATCTCAATCCAATCGAGCATCTGTGGGATGTGCTGGACAAACAAGTCCGATCCATGGAGGCCCCACCTCGCAACTTACAGGACTTCACAATAAAACAAGAAATTAAGAAGATTTTTTTTAATTTGCTGCTGTTCGAGGAACCGCTGCTGTAGGACTTGATTTTAACACTAATGGCCAAGGGCTGGGCTGGAAACAGTGATGCACTGCTTTACAGATAAGACTAGTTCCCAAGTTATCTTAAGAGGGTTTATCAGAAACCATAATGCTTCTCCAATGACGGAAAACTGAATAAGCCCAGGTTATCATTCATCTGATTTCCTGAAACGGCCCTGTTCTTTCATTACTGAATAGGTTAATATCTGATGTAGCCCGGTTCGAAATGAGATATTGTACTAACTATTCAAGAAATGGAGTACAGTTTCCCCACTGGAAAGGGAAGCACTGAAGTTATTACGGTACTGTATCAAACTGAACTAATACTGTCGGGAAACTTGGCAATTTCCATTTATCTGCTTTTAGCAGCTACAATGAGATTAAGGGAAGGGCCATTTGTCAAAGAAAATTAAGCTCTGTGTCTGGTTGCATTTCAGTGAGAAGCACTTATTTGAACCACCCTGAGAAGGAAGAAAGGACCCACAATTACCAAACTGTACTTCCTTAAATCAAAAACAATGACACTGATTGACCCAATATACACAAATGATGGGTAAAGATAAAATAATTAGGGCAGATGCATCTTGATGTCATTATACAAGAAATAAAAAATAATAATTATAAGTCATTTGCCCACTGGCTAGGACTGCCTTTTATGTTGCGTTTCTGAAGTCTCTGTGAGGTAACATTGGACTACACTGTACTGTAGTTTTACTGTCAATGCCAGTTTGCAAGGAAATGGCACACATTACACAGTCTATTGACAAAGCATGAATGGTCTACCAGTAGACTAGACTATACTAATAAATGGACATTTTATAATAAAGGTATTATTTTGGGAAAATTCATGGTTTGCCACTAATGTTTAAATGTAGCCCACAGACAACATCCAGCATTAGAATTTATATTTAAATGGTATCACTTCAGTTTTTCAAGTCAATAGCCCAAGAGCACGTCTCACAAGCAGCCCACACACTCCCACTACATAGCCAGCCATAAAACCTCCATAAAATGAAGTCTAAGCCTTTTTACATTAAAACTGAAGCCTTTTCCACTTCCTGGGGCATCTTGTGTGGCTATAAATGGGGAAAAAAAAACAAAAAAAAAATATACTGCAACACTTGCTGCAGATTGTAATTGTCAGAGAATGCTTACCATGAAAACAACCACCAAACATCAATAAAAAACAAGTCAATCATGGGTCCGTTTCCAAACCTGAAACTGTTTACCACCACTGGAGGGGACAGCACAGATCAACGAAGTGAATAAATCCTCAAGAATGCTGTTATCTTCCAGGTGCGAATCTGAACCCTCTGTGGAAGAACGGTTAGAGACGATGCTGTGACTAAGAGGGGGACGGGGAACGGACGTACCTCGGTGGCAGGCTGTCCCGGCTGCATGCTCCCCAGCTCCGAGGGCCGCAGCACCTTGTCGATGTCCAGTGAGTCCATGCTGGAGGCGGCCGAGTTGATGCTGGAGCGCGAGGAGTTGCTGATGGAGCGCACATCGTGGTCGCTCACGGTGCCCGCCGAGCCCGTCCGCCGGTGGTGGGAGGCCGGGGGCGGCAGGGAGGCCGGGGAGCTCTGGCGGGCCGCCTCGTCCATGCTGCGGGACGCCTTCTCCAGCTGGGCCGTGATATCGTCCAACGAGAAGTTGGAGGTCAGGGGCTTGTGCCCGCGCACCGTGGAGGAGGGCGAGGCTCGGGCGCTGCTGCTGCTGCTGCTACTGCCCCCACCACCGCTGCCCCCACCAACCTTGTTGCTGCCGCGCCCTGGGGGGGGCTTCTGCCGCACCTTGCCTTCCACCGTCAGGCCCGCCTTGGCTGTGCTGTTGGGTTTGGAGCCAATGGTGCTCAGCTCCTGTTCAATCGAGCACAGGTCAGCCATCAAGGCATCTAGGTCCACTGTGTCGCCTTGGTTTAAGGCCTCTGTAAAGAGAGCAAAATTAAACCCAAGTCAGGCTCCAAGTGCAGAGATCTTGAATCAGGTAGAGATGTGATTTTTTTCACCTTTGTTTCAAAAAGGTATTTTTGCTTCATTCTTTTTTTTTTTTTTTTTTTTCTTTTAGTATCATAAAAAAAAAGGTGTTACAAATGTGTCCTTAATGTATATTCTGGAACAAACTGACACTCGAACCTATTTAAAGCAAAATAAATAAATATGGATAAAAGCCCCAAGTGGATTAGATCCCACATCAATAAATTCACAAATTGGTTAGCATCAGTGCATTTATTAGCACATATTGTATACATTTATCATGTGTCACTCCATTGATTTCTCAATTATATCTTCTGCTACAAACTGTATTTTTAACAAAGTGATCTCTAAACACTAAGTTGCAATACTATTTTCGGCAGAGTATACCTCGAGTTGAAGACCTAAGCAACTGGCTCTAAAGCAAAGCAGGCGCTAACGTGTGACTTTGATCTCTGACCCCTGACCCCCATTTCAATTTAATCCGTCTATGGACAAAGCAGGTATAAGCCTGGTGAGAAAGCCCTGTGAAGATTATAGGAGCTCAGTCAGTGATCTTTATTAGGTGTAAGAGCGCTTTTACAGAGACTCCGTGCAGTGATGTCACACTTTTAAGCTGCTCTTGCAGACTCTGTCGGAAGTAATGCTCTTGGCAGGCAGGTTCAACTCTCCTATTGTATTTGTTCATGTGTATCATTTGCTGCCTTTTTATTTATGAATGAGAAAACATATGTTTTTACTCTTTTACTCAATATACTCTTGGGTTTATTATTTCCAGTCAGTGCTTGATTGCCGTCCAGATAGGAAATTCTAGTAAACTGAGCCACACAGAAATATTGAAATATGATGTTCAAGGAGCCTTTTTATAGACCTAGAGAAAAGGAAGGAACTGAAAGGGGACCTCACATTTGAAACGCACAAAAAGTATGGGTTACACTTTAGGAGTTGCAAATGACACTTTAAAAATGACCAATAAACACATCTAATAAGATAGATAATAAAGTTCTAACCCACGGGGAATACACTCACCATTCAGGTTGTACATGGAGAAGCGGTAGGAGAAGTTGGCCAAGTTGGTTTCTTGTCGGAGGGGTGATTTCCTCACTTTTTCTGGCTTTCCATCATCCAGGCTCTAGCAATGGAAGAAATCAAATAAGTCATTTAAGAAAACAAGAAATTAAACCCTAAAGGGAGCTTGATTTTAGTCTATATACCCACTGCTTAACCAGAGAAAGCAAGGTTTAGGATTGACTATCCTAATATTCAGATGACAGTATTGTTCCTGCTGTATTCAAAGTAAGGTGATGTCATCTTTTTTACATTTTAACTGATGCCTCTAAACACAATAACATTTTTAGGTTAGGCTTTTACAATTGCCATTTTTCTACTACATATGCTTTCATTTCTGAAAAGATAATGGTTACCTTTTTAAATGACAAAAAAAAATATATAATTTTATTAGCGGACACCCTTATCTAGGGAATAATGTGAAGAAATCAACACCTCAGTGTACCTCAGCCTTATAAATGGCATGCCACCCCCTGACATTGGACTAATCACTATCTACCCATCTCTGACCCATCTAATTTTAGACTGTAGTTGAGGAATGGGTAGCTTAAGTCCATTCCTGCAGGTCTTATTGATTTAATTTTCAATTATAAACTGATTAATATCTATAAACGACAGGTGATTTTACTTCTTACGAACATGATAAGTTCAATTAAATAATTAGGATCTGGGGTGGAACAAGAACCACAGGTCACAGTGGTCTTAATTTCTTGAATTGCTGATCCCTGATCTAGAACAGTGTGCCTATAAGGCCACCCCAGACCCATTTATTTTCCTAATCCACTCCACGCTATGTAAATGTTTATTCACTGGTGAGTCATCTTGGATAATGGTGCGAGACCAAAATATAAAAACTGATCAAACCTGCCTTTGAGCACCTTCGAATTGGTGTCAGTGTTTCAATAGATCAGCTCTACAAATGTCCAAATAAAACACATTGATGGGTCAGAGCAGAACAATATTTCCTTTTTGAGTATACAGTTACACAAAAACTCATACACCTGTCAAGGCAAATGATCAAATAAAAATTGTAGTGGGAAAAATGAATAAAGCTGACAGTGAAACAATGCGGGATATTTTAGACCTGTTAGTGGTAGATAAATGAGACTGTAAAAGGTTGATTCAGCCACTCCACAATCACATTAAAGATAAATCAAATGTGAGATGCTGATAACATTTTGCAGAAGATTGATAATGAAGGCTTTACATAATTAGAAAGTGGCAAAAAGATTTGTTTTCAGGGACACCATTAGAAGTTCACAGAAACCCCTCACACACATTTGTATACGGTGACTAGACAAGAGAACATTTAACACAGATAGGTCTGATTAATTATTGCACTCCAACAGCAGACTGGAGTCCCAGTAATAAAGGCAAATTTGTCAATCTGTAGAATCTAATTATGAAGTCACCCTAACATATGGGGCAGATTCATTTTAAGGACTTTTTTTCCATTAATCTCAATTTGAATAGGGGAGAAACCATTTCTTTATTTTTAAAATTCATATTAATTATATTCTATTTATATTGTTATTATAAGTAGACTATGGGTGAGATATTCAAAGACCACACACATTTAAGAAAGCCTTACATAACTAATAGCATTGAGAATGTGTATTAAAATTTCTTATTATAACAGTTGAAAGTGGAGGCAAATTAATTATTGAATTACAATTCCACACATCTTCTTCCCGATATATTTAATTGCCACGGCACACAATGGCAGACATAACTTCTCTCTGGGCAATAAATGGCACACAATTGGTGAGGCATTTGAAACAGTCCATTTGTGATGCGAAGCGTTTTACTTCCTATATTTTGCCCTGGTTTGAACCACAGAGCTTCTGCCTGCTCTGAGCAAGGACACCTAGTGATGTGTGCGATGGATGCCAATCAGATAGAGTACAGCTTTTCCGTTTAATTGCGGAGTCCTATTGTTTCGGCGGCCAAATGCCCGATGGGAGTCTCTTCCAGCTCACCTCTCCTCCATCTGGAGTCTAATTGTCAGACTGCTACTTTGCAATGTACCAATTCTGGCTCTCTTTATTGAAACCCCTGGCAAAAAATAATGATCCTGTGATTCTCAAGAATGATATCATGATATGATAGAATGGGTCCCCAGAGACGAAAAAAAGACACAGAAGACGACCATTTAAAAGATGGGAAGATAAAATAGTTTGTAAGTGTGACATGAAAAAGAGAAGCTATACATCGAAGTGAAACATCTCGGAGGCCTTCATCAAGCAGTGGATTGATATAGGCTGATGACGATGATGATGCAGAGACCGAGTTTAAAAGGGTCTGAGCCTCAAATGCATGAAACAGCAGCCTTATAAATAGCTTTTTAATTTTAAGTACACTCAGTCATACTATGCAATATTGTGTTCTTTTTTTTTCCCTTTTGCAATCAGACCATGATTGATGCTGAAGAGAAAGTAAAAGAAAGCTATAGGCAATACAAAAAACACTGAAATTGTTCTCAACATCTATTGTAGCTAGGCTTTGTACTTCCCAAAACACTACCTGTCTCTTATATGCCAGCTAATAAAACTCATAAAAGGAAAAATGAAATCAACTACTTGAAATTTGTTCTTAACAAGTCTTTATTTTCACTTGAACTATGTTATGGAGAAATACTCACTAGTTAATTACTATAACAGGTGCATTTCTTTGTATCACCTTATTGAAGTGAAAAGTGTGTCCTTTTAATGGATTAGGGTAAAGGATAGATAAATAGATAGCTAAATACATTACAAACTACACAGATTAAACCATACAAATAAACAAGAAATGTGCAATAATAGTTTGTTCTTGGAATGCTCACAGTATGTAATCAATATGGACAATATGAATCCTGGAATGAGCATTGTGTGTAATAAAGTGTGGGAGTATCTCTCGATGTGATGTTTTCAGTGACTGCAGCGATCATAATTGATAGAGTAAACCAGCTGAGTTTGAGACAATATCTATACTGCCAACATGCTGCCGGAGAGCCTGACAGAAGTGTAAAATTACTGCTGCTGGTGTCCTTCAAACAGCTCATTTAATTAATATTCACTCTTTGAGTCTATAACACACTGTATAGGATTCATTTACATATTTTTGTATCCAGTTTTTCCTCAACCATTCACCTTGGTGTATACGTTCCATTCTCTCATAATATACCGTCAGATTCCAGGTTGTGTTCAGTAATTCTCCAGACACTTGCATTTAATTTACAGTGTAGAGATTGTGGTTTTTCATTACTTTGCCAGCGTGTCTTGGAAGAGAAACACAGCTGCTCTATTTAATTTATTACAGTGACACTCTAAAAGGCAAACAAGCAGACTTAATTTTGTATGAATTTGAAGGCTGATAGGGAGGCTTCTAACAGCATTTGGCTCTAGAGCAAATGTCGCCCCTCGTTTTGTGGAAGTTACTATAACAGTTTAAAGATTCAAATTGAGCATGATAAAACAAAATGTTTTCCACTCCATTAATAATCCACTAAAGTGAAGTGGAATTTGTTCTGGAGTAGTGAAAAGGTGTAGTGAAAAGTATAAGTAGTGAAAAGGTGGCACCGATACAAAAAAAAAAACTTTGAACGGTCCAGATAGCTTATGAAAATTGGCATAGCATCTTACCTGTGTCAGTTTGTCAAGCTCCCCCAACCAAGCTCCAAACATCTTGTCCAAGTCTTGGTCTTCCTTGTCACTGTCCTCCTCCGCAGCATGATCCAGCTCCTCGTCGGACAGCTGCTCCATCTACAACATGACGAGGCAACCGTTATCACCTGGGTCAACCGCCTGAATGAGCAACACTTGCTTCCGGCCTACCTTTTACCTCTCCCATCCTCAATTAAACCCGATTAAACAAAGTCCTTCTCTTCTACCAGGTTTATTTTTTGGAGAGGATACATCCGGTCTGCTTTGGTGTACTGTCTGTGATTAAGTGATCAACTTTTTTTTTGTGTGTAAATTCTATGTAATTTGGTTCAAGTCTAAGTCTAAGAGTGAAGTCTAACGAAACGTGAAAGCTGGGGGATTTTGAAGCAGTCTACCTGGTGGTTTGGAGGCTTGTGGAGAAATGAGGCAGCCACTTTTGTTTTTTAAATTCAATTTCCCCCAGTGCATAGAAAACTTTAAGCTATTAAGGAATGCAAATGAAGCCGCACAAAGCTACCCAGAATGATACTTAAGTTCCCCTCCATCGCATCACATCTGCTAATTATTGCTCACAGTCACTCCGTCAGAAAATGACTGGGGACACTTTGTCACAGGTGGCAGAACCTCTACCTCAAACTTCAGTAATTAAAAACAAAGACGGGGACACTCGATTCCCTTGGGTGACATGCAACTGAATTAGGTCAGTCAAAGGCTGGTTTTCCATTACTGCTAAAATTAAAGAAAAACAATCCCTCTGTAGCAGGGATGAGATTAAGAGTCGACGATTGTATGACCTCTACACACACGTGGAATTATTCTTACTGAAGGTTACAATTGGGACTGCGTAAAACTGTAACAGATAGTGGTAGCAGCTCCGATTAAATTCAGAAAAAAATGACATGCGTTGAATCATTCAGATCAGCTCCTTGGGTTCCCCACAAAAGTAATTGTTTAACGGAGAGATATCATGCCCAGCTGGGATAATACAGCCTCCCAGATTATTTTGACTGATCATCAGGGCTTGAGAAGAATTTTCCTTCCTAATGAATCAAGACATAAGGTGAACCCACTACTTATCTCCAGTTCCCCTGCATTACATCGGGTACGTTGAATGAAACCAGATGGAAAATGTTACTGCTTCTGCTAGGAGGTCCAGCGGTTAAGTAGAAGACCACGGTACTACGCATTTTTCCTTGCTCGATCCCTGGATCTGCCACTGACTCAGTGTGTGTTGCCCTGAGGGAGTTACTTTACCTCCCTGTACTGCACCACTCAGGTTACACTACTATCCTATTGTCAGTGACACTGCTGAATGTACCGTACACCCTCTGGTCTCTGGAAGTTGGTAAATGCTGTTGTGTACTATTACTACATCATATGTCCTCCCTGTTATTGCAAACACTAGGCAAAGAGCTTTTGTGACTCATTGACTATTGCCAGAGTTTCTAACAGCAGCTTCTACATTCACATTTTGTTCTAACGGATGTTTCCAATTGGTCGTTTAGACTAAGCAAACAATTTAAAAGAAAACCCCAGACACAATCTTTCTACTGTTTTGTTTACAGTATGGATGCATGTCCAGTAAGAAATATTTCATCATCTTAATAGAATGGATTATAGAGGACATTCTTAAAAAAGGTTAGGGTACAATCTAAAATGTTTGATGGGTTTCTCCAATTTCATTTTATTCCAGTCATGTCCTTCGTGAAAAGGAAATTTGCAAGCACAAATAGAAAGGCATGGCAATTGAAGAACCATAAGCAGTCAATCATTACTGATATCTGTCAAGACTGGAAGTGAAATATCATACGGAGGTTTCAGATGGCCAAATACACGTTACATACTGTGTATCGTAGGTTCAAGAAAGGGAAAAAAAAACAAAAAAAACTTTGAAATATGATGGCAGGCTCAAAGCTTTGGAAGTTGATAGTCTTGATTCCCTCTGCATGTCTCAAAGGTGGGCGTGTCCTGTCCACACTTCACTGTGCCACCGTAAAGAGAAAAAAGTTCTGTTGAATTAACAGATTAAACCGCTGCAGGCTGACAGCCAAGTTTGTTATTAATGTCTTGTTTCCAGCTACCACTGTGGCTGGAGTGAATTTGTTTTAATGAAGCCAGGAGTAATGAGAAAGCATGCCAAGAAAATATTTTCAGGCTTGCTTTTTGAAACATTAGGAGAGATCATGGAGAATATTTGATTGCTGGTTGGTATATAAACCACAAAATATATTAACCTACATAGCCTTTCTTTCTGCACATAGCAATTGCAGAAACTCAGCATATTTGCATCTTGATGCACACATGGTATACATTACATCATATCCATTTGTATAAATCCAGTGGTGAACTGGCTCTGTCCAGCAGAGTCATCCAATCTCATTTCCAGAGAAACACAAAACCGAACAGATATGTTGTGTGGAGGAAACAAAAATGACTAATGCTAGTCCTGTGACATTAGTTACACAGCTACACCCGTACTTGCAACCGGTAAATGAACTCTTGAATTCAAACTCGATTCATGTAACAGCAGTTTGACACAGGGAATAGTATGTAAACCAGAACTAAACAAACAGAAAAACTACACAAACGAAGGATGAAGATAATTTGTCACTCATTTCTGTGGTATTCTCTACTCTTTGCAGAAAAAAAAGTCTGTTGCGGAATTAAAGATGCATTAGGATTAATGAGAAGTACTAATTAGAAATTAAGGTTTCAGCTCCCCACCTCATTTATCTGTGGTCAGTGAGACATTGGTGACTGGAAGTAATTCAATTATGAATCAGCATTTTCAGGTTGCCTCAGGCGGCCTTGGTGCATTTTCAAACAGTCAGCAGAATTGCATGTCAGACACCCAGTATAACAGTCTGCAGGATCTTATAATGTCAGAGTCACAGATATCTGCATTTAAAAAAAAAGTTACAAAAAGCAATTAATAAAATTAAGTGAAGATACCTTTACATTTCAGGTAAAAAACAAACAAGACCACCTAACAAATTCATGAGTAAAAAAAACTGGTGAAGTAGCTACAGTCAGGACAAAATTACTTGTGGTTTCAATGGTCTACCAAGCTACGAGAAAGATGATATCAAATGTAATCTCATACACTATGAACCCTGATACAACTACATATAAGCGTTTCGGCAGCACAATACTGTTGTATAACAAAGACAAAAGATGCGTTACAGTATGCTTTGGAATTGGATTTAAAAGGTTTAGTTACCAGTATCCCTTCAGTCTTCAGATCCCCCAGAGAAACAAGCACAAGTTCAGAATTGCCTGAACTCACCTGCAACTGGGGAGCAATCTAAATCTTTTCAAGTAGACTCAAACACGTACAAGTGCTATATCGCAAGTTGAAGCAAACTAGGCCCACGAATCGAATGATGGAGGTCGCTTATGAACTCCTGAACCCCTGTGGAATTGCTACCTCCAGAACAAAAGCAATCTGCAGCTGTTGTAACTTAACATGTAAAAGCTGTGACGGGGGATATTTCACTGTAAGCCCCAGTGATGGACAACATCCCCCCATTATATTGGGCATTTGTATTTTAAATTAAAGGGAAGATGGTCTTGCGTTTTAACTTAAGCAGCTTAGGTTATGATCAAGAAATTACAGGAATACTGCTTATACTTATTGCACAACAGTGCAAACTTATGCTAATACAGATTTGCTTCACGGCAATCTTTATTTTTATGTTAATGTGTATCACGATAATTAAAATATAAATCATGCATGTTCTGTCAATTGAAAATAAAGCAACATTGTGATGTTAATTCAAATTTTGAAGTGAAGATTTCTCATTGCACAAACCGTCTAGTCAAAGTAAATGAAGATAATGATTTTAAATATGATTTTAATTGTTCACAATAGTAATATTACTGCCAGGGGATGCAGGAATCCAGGGGACATGACATTCATAGATTTATTGCAACATGCACTATTATAACGGTGGTTTTGGAGAATAGCATTCAACACATATTGAGAAACAATTAAATGTCTCAAACTGATCAATGCATTGCTGGCACTCTTCTGTATGCATTGTCCATGAGGTTTACATTAAGACAATGAGGAGCCACCAAAAGCATCTTCTCTTTTATGCGGTGTCTGCTTTAGTAATCACCACCCAACAGAAACTATTATTTATTCGATCTATTACGACTCTCCGTTGTTCCAGCAATGAGATTAAAATCGCTCCAAATTTCTTTCAGATCCACATAAGGAGGTTAAACATGGCTAAGCCTTGCATTATAAGTGGCTGGCGGTCTGCTCTCGTATTTGGCAATGGATCAGCGCCCTCTTGTGAAGAAAATTATAACCTCTCCATAGCACTGAACACATTGGGTTTTAGTTTAGTTTTTTCACTCCGTAATGCAGGTAAAACCAAAAATAAAATGAAGAAATGTACATAGATGTAAAAAGCAAAAAGTTCATTCGAGTATGAATGAGTATGTCCATTTTCGTAAAACAAATGACGGGGTTTTGCGTGTATCATGTGATCTGCTGGCTCCTATCCGCTATTTGTTGCAGCGGCTGCGATTCTGTTTTGTAATGAGACCGTTCCACAATACTCCCTTCAGAAGAGTCTAGTCAAGAGCAGATGGCAAAGAAACCTGCAGGGGAAGCACACTGCTGCTGGGTGGGACAGTAGAGAGAATGCAAAGTTGGATTCAATAAGTGGTTAAATATGGATTTTAACCTGGGCACCAGCAGGATTAATTGCTCAGGGTGGGAGCTTAAATGTGAATGGCCTACAAGGACAGCTTCTCCAAGAGAATGGCAAGAAACAAAATGTCTAATGCCCAGAGCGCCTTCACTGTTCCTCCCAGTTTCTTATTCATACCCCTGTTTTTAGCAGAAAAGATTGTCACAACGGCAAATCTACCCAGTCACACCTGATGATCATGCACAACACAACAGCACAGGGAATGAGGTAAAAAGCCAAGGAAGAACCTGGTATAAAACTTGTCCTTTAATAATTAATTGATGGAACAGAAACGCTCACCCTTCCTAACTCGACTGGGTCCATACATTACACATTAGGCTTCTGATGCTTTTACATCTTAAGACATGAAGGCAACATTTTTTAGAGAGGAATGCATTCAACATCAAACTTTCTGTAATATAATGCACATGTAAAATACACACACAAACTAATCTGTTAATCCTACACAATATACTCCAAATAACTTGTTCTTGAGCCACTCTTATGGTCTAAGCTCCCTGCAAAGCTGCTGTACCAGTCTGTGTGAGCTTCTTGCAGGTCAGCTGCTGAAATTTAAGCAGTCTGCCAGACAGGGGCCTCAGGACAGCCAAGTACAGTATGGCGTCTTTTTAGCAGGTCTCCTTATTCAGGCTTTGATCTCTGCATCTGCTTAACCCAAGACAATTCTGCTGCTCTGCAGTCTAACGGAGTCTCTGCAGCACATATCGCAATAGCAGCTCTCAGACTGACACCCCATGACTGAGAGAAATGGAGACGACTCCTGCACCAACCAGCCGCCTGGACCATTTTCTGTTCACTCTACAGTAACCAAGTTAACATTAAGAACGAGTCCTTATCTAAACGAACACCCTGTGAAAGATCAGCCAGCATTTTCCCCTCAGACTGGGCAGCACTACGTGGCACACATGATGGGCCCACACTTGCCTTGGCATCACTTGGTTGAACTCAAAACGAATCTCCCAGCAGGAGGTCTCAATTCTGCAAAGATTTGACAAAGGATGGGCACCTCTACAGCACAGTCTCAGAATGAGAGGTAGCACCAGGTGGAAAGCCACACCGCCATTTGATACCAAGTTATTTTACAGGATGATCAAAAATGGAATTCCTCCCCAAGATAATTAAATTTAAACCGTAGGTCACTTCGGTCAAAGCTCTTTGTTCTGATCGAAGCAAACCAACGTAGCTGGAGACGGGCACAGGCTTGTGAGTTACTGGAGATACAGCATTAGTGTTGGCAAACTTGTAGGACACAGGCGGCAATTGCCATTTTATTTTTCTTAGCAAGGAAAAAATAATGACTAGGTGTTTCAAAGAGGGGCAGACCCTCACTGTGTTTCAATATGAATCTCCTCCACGAGCTCTATAAAGCCCTATGCTTCTCGCGTTCTTGATGGTAGCCCTCGTCTGTAACCCTACATCTTGACAGCATTTAGCTTTCACCGTGCAGGATGTAGGAAGTCTCTTACTGTACTTGTGTAAATTGGAATTTGTAAAATGTATTTTGAATTGCTGTTTTAGCCAAATTTAATTTGTAATGATTGATGCCTTGTACTTCTCTGTATTTTTGCACTTTGTTTTCACTTATGTTGTAAGTCACCCTGGATAAGGGTGTCTGCCAAGAAATAAAAAATAATAATAATATAAAGCTCATCAACAACTAGACGGGCAGACAGCTCTTGCACAATTAAATGTCAGACGCACATTTCTGCATAATGTGGTGCCCTTGAAATATTCCTTCAGATTTGGTAACGAGAGTGGGGAGAAGATGATGAAAAGCGAGTCTTATACATTTCCAAATGAAATGCGGTATGCCGTTTACTGCTTTCCAAATTACAATGCGGAAGAAAGTCATTGCTAATCTCATTTAATCTATTTCTACTCTACCTGCAGGGCCAATAACAATCCCAAAAGCAATTTACTCCCAGCTCCTTTGGAAGCACTTCATAGTTTTGTTTCAAAGGTGACATTAATGGTACATTTGCAGTAACAAAAATCACCCCAGCACATTTAATTTCTTTAAGTGGCATTTGTTTATCTCCATGTCCCAGTTAGCCCCTTTTATTAAATTACAGTGCTTCAATACTATACCATTTTGTAAACAAATGCAACAGGGATATATCAATCATGCTGAGGATTGTGTCGAGTTCCTGCGACATAATTAGACATTCAATTCCACAGTAATCCTAAGAGGAAGTAAAATACTATTAAACAATACCAAGTATGTTTAGTAAAATAATGAGCAAAACCTTAACAGATTTGCAACAGAGGACCATATTCAGAAAATTAGGTCTGAAATTTAAGTTTTCAGCACATGATTCTTGCTTTTAATCAGCAAATAACTATACTACTCTAAGAAAAGGTTAAAGCTCTTGTCAGGACTAGCTATCTGAAAGACATTTGAACTAGAATGATTTAAAAACAGGTGAAACCGTACAACAATGTAGCAAGTATATTGTAAATATATAATATATAATGACCCAAAGAGTCAGGAATGAGTATTACTCACAGTTGTATAAATCAATAGACAGGAAATTTCTCTGCAATGTCACAAGGACACTGGATTGGCGGGAGATTGTGCTTCCAAAGCCAGCTGAGGCCTAATGTTTTCTCCTAGAGATGACAGAACTGCACGGTTTATGAGGCAGTTTGACTCTTTGTTGTTACAGACTGAAAATGTGTCCTCTCTTCCTTTGCCTCACTCTCTCTCTAGCAGTATGTGACTGCAGTTCATGTGAATGACAACTTATTTGAGAGACCTGTCTTGAAGTACATCCTCCAAGGAGACTATCAAAACAATGCACCTCTATTAGACAGACTTTTCAACTGGAGTTCAGACTAGAACTAGAAGACAACATATAATATGACACTGATTCAAAAGCCAGAGAGACGTGCTCATCTGTTATCGGTCAATAGACAAATCATCTTGAGGTTCAGTTGAGCTTCTGTCTTGTCACACCAACGCTGGGTGGCAGCTCTCCCGGATCAACTTGGAAAAGAACATTTCGAAGGCTCAGCCAATGTTGTGACTGGGAAAATCTCTGTCAATGCCCTGGCAGATTCTACACAAAGACAACCACGTGGCTGTATTCAATCTCTGGGCCCTGCAAGTGCAGGTGTTTCTCCAGCTAAGCTTCAGTGTTTCACAAACTGAAGGAGAAGGAAGGATTTACTAGAGGGTTTAAGACATGCAAGTGAAAAATCTCATCTCAGAATGGTATGTTTTTAATCAGCTTTACACAGAGTCATTTGTTGGAGGCTGTTCACGAGTAAGGAACATATACATTCCCTAGTCCTTACATAAATGGAAGTCCATTTCTCATTCATATGTTTGGATGATGAAGAGTTTGTGCACTCTGTCCTGACTGTCTAGTTTCTGCTGCCAAGCCAAAGTCTATACAGTCTGTGGAATTCTGTTTCTTGTTATATTCTTGTCATGTAACCTACATTAGGTGCTGACGTGGCCCTATTGACGTGACTGTCAGCTGCAGAGTTTATGTTAATTACAATTCCTACAGCAGAACCATCTTCCCTGATCCTGAAACTGCAGCATCTTCTACATGTAAGAGTCGTTATGCTTTTTTCATGACTGACCCAATTCTTAGCCACAGATGGCTGCAATATAAATGAATTAATAAAATGACATCAAGCAAAGTAGGGCAATTCACACAGACATCTGACAGTTTGTTACATTTCAAAACACATGGAGTCTTTCAATTCAATTATATACAGTATATCAGTATATATAATAAAAGAAGGCTGGAGAAGGAATGGAGAACGTTCCTGTAAACATTTTCAGTGTTTCAAAATTAAATGCCAGATAAATGGAAATGTCTTCTTCCATCAAGTGAGGAGACAAAAAAGATCTGAAGAACTATAGGCTCGATCAGTCTACTTTCCATTGCATATAAAGTATTTACAAAAGTATTAACACATCGCCATGTCAGCAATATGCTGCTACAGTCACAAATAAAGTTCACAACAATAAAAAAATAAAAATAAAAAATAACAAAATGGCACCAGCGATGTTATAATGAAATATGATGGATATACTAATGCCTTGCTCCCCCAGGATGTTTATATCATAAGGCACCAGTAGCTCAAGATTGTAGAGGAAGGGAGGGGGTCAATATATTGTTTTGAGTGGTTAATGTATGGCTTTGTAGCTGCTGAACAGGCTAGGGAAAAAGGCTCCCTGCAGTTGCCCTACAAACCATGCAAGAAAAACACTGAAGAGAGCAGAGCACCCCCTGGTGTCACACAAACAGAGGCATCACTTATAGAGGCTACACACTTCCCTCCTGATGCCTGGGGACAGAGACGGATGGGAAAATTTAAAAAAAAAATAACTACACAGTCAGCTCTCTGGCTCCTGGCCTGCTATCGCTCTAGTCTAGAGGGGGAAAAAAAAATTGCAAACTCACCTCACACTTCCCTCAGATGGTGCCCTATGGTGCAGTATCCTCCTGGAAAACAGCCCAAGACAGGCCCACCACAGAAATCTCTCTCCACACTCGAGGATGAGCCAAGCCAGAAACGGCTCAAGAGGAGGACGCAGCTCAGTCACGGAGAAAAATGATTTCCGGCCAGATATCCTTCTAAACCCCTCAAAAGAATAAAAGTGCATGGTATCCTCGGCACATCCTCACCAAGCACCGGATAGACAGAGCTTACTGTAATACCGGACAGAGGATGGGGCATTAAACTACTATGATTAATATTCATAATAGTATACTGAAGATTCATATATGTATAAATCTGCCCAAAAGTGGCCCAGTAGGCTTAATTACAACGGCTAGACTGTTTTCAGTTTTGCAGCTTTGCAATTTAAAGTTTTTTTGTTGTTGTTGTTCATTTTGGTTTTGGTTTTAATTAATGCCATTGCTGAAACCTTTGTGCAACTTATGAAACACAGAACCACATGTTCAGACTCACACAAGACCTACCCACATACCACTGGATACTGATGCAGTATAAGGGGATTGGGGGGGCAGGGGTTCAGCTTTATTTCAGTCATCAAGCGACTGGATTACTTGGACAAATGTAACACCTCTCGCTCAATCTTTAAACATTATTGTAGTTTCTATTCCGTCAATAAACTCTACCTTTAATATCAGCTGTAGAACAACTTGAAGATATAACAATCTCTCTAACTGGGACACAAACCAAATAAGCGAGCTAAGGGCAGTTGGGAGGACAAAACCAAACAATTCTCAAATTACTGAATGTGGATTTTCTCCCGTTTTAGATTCACAAGCTCAGACACCTATCTACTATACCTCCAGATAGATAATTTTACAGTGCAGGTCTACACACTTACTATGACTTCTACACTACGAACTATGTGCAACTTTGTGCATCCCTCCCCTCCCTTCAGATGAAAGTTAAAATGAGGGCTTTTGTGTTTGTGACGGGCCCAGCGCTGGGTAATTATGTGAATCCATTCCAAAACACATCGGAGCTGCTGCAGTGAAGTCAGCTAGTTCTTTGTAAGGCAGGTTATGTAATAATGAGACACAGCCAAGAGCAGGAGATGAAAGGGGAAACTGGGGCAGAAAAAATGGTCTTCACTGGTGGATCATCATCAAGTGATGCTGCCCAGGCCCGTGAAAGAGCCCAACAACGCTCGCCCTTACCTCATCTGAAAAGGAGAGCTCTGAATTAATTCATAACTGTTCCACAAAAACAGGTTCCTAATGAACACACCAGACGGCTTTAGTCTAATTGCGATGCAGGATTTCTTCATCCCGAATTCCTATTTATAGTCGTTTCGTTTTTGCGTCTCAGATCTAACCAATACTTGCATTGCAGTTATAAAGTGCCTTTGATCTGAGGTAGCTAAAGCAGATAACAAACATAAGTAGAAGAATAACAATAATAAATAAATAGATCAGTTTGGGAACTCTGCTTTCTAATAGATGAAGGAGCCAAACTTTAGCACATATTTAATTCCATTGTAATTAAGCTGTGAAGATATCTTGAATTCATAATGGACTAAAAGTGAAGTAAGCTTATATTCCTGGCACATTTCAGTCATACAGGTATAATGCTTGTTTGTCTATTTTGCTAGGCCCCTTTGTCTTTTGTAAATTCAGTACTATTGGTGAGAAATGTATCTTTGTGGTTACTAAAATCCATCCGTTGTCCAGGGATTTGCCCCCGCAAAAAAAAAAAATCCCTTCATGCAGTTAGGAACTGGACGTGGTATTTTCAGTGGTTAAAATTGTGTGCTATTCAATTCTATAGTTATTTAGTTATTTTTCTCTTGTAAGCTTTAAAGGCCAAGAAAAACAGTTTGTACAGAGGAATTTAAAGGATGATAAAAGCCAGCTGGCTAGTTCACCTTTTAACCCTGTCCGTGAGGTCAAATATCCACCCCCTTCCCCGTTCTTGGCCTGCGCTCATTCCAAAACGGCTCTGGAGGACAGCGAGCAAAACAGTCCTTCTAGAGACCAATTCAAACAGCCTGCAGAGTAAATTAAAGACTGGTTTAGGTGCTGTGTTGCAATTACAATTGCGGTATTACTGAACCAGTGATTTGAGATGCTTGTTGCTAGGGTGTGGGCCTGAGAAACTTTAGAGAAGAGGTGGAGGAGAAAACAGGAAAAAGTTAACAGTTTGTTACTCTCAGAACCAGCACTTAGCTTAAAATTGATGACGCAATGCTTTGCCAGTTAGGACATGGTAAAGTGCACACACACAAATGTACACACTTCTATATAAATACAAATTGGTTTAAGATCACAGTTTCAAAGCCAAATAAGGCCGTCAATGCATGCGATCAAGTGAATATTATTTAGGTGGGGAATCAGCTTGTAGTTATTGTGAATACCTACTCACTCCTAGCACCTTGCAATGATCAAAAGCTTCATAAAATATGCTTAATTTACATCCATTGTTGCATTCTGCATCACTCAAAAAGAAAAATGTATTGTAGTTCAAGGTTGTTCTGGGGTTTGTAACTTATTGGCGACAAACGTGTGTCTGTCAATCGGACACATGCATTTGGCACGAAATGATGATGCACGCCTGTGGTTGGTTCGTCATGGAGGCGGGGGTGGGATTCTGAATAAAGCATCAGTCATTTCACGTCTCTGCCCTGTCGCTCCTCTCCAATACAGAATACTTCATTTAACCTCCAATTAAAAAACTAACTATACAGTATTTAAATTATCCTAGGTTGTCTCGCTCGGTCTTTTATTCGCCAGCCACACTTTTGCTCTAATTTCTAATTCAGACTAAATCCTGCCCCCCCCTCAAGGCTATGTGTCTATCACACTGCTCTCCATACAAACCAGTTCTCTGCCATTGATGGTCAGATAGGGACAAGAAAATAATGTGAATGTTAGCCGAGTGTTTGGTTTCTCTCTCAGACATTTGAAACAAGAGCGGGTCAGTTGAACAAAGTGTCTTTGGTTACAGTAGAATTTCAGTGATGATACACAAACAGATGTTTCTGTCAATCAACTAGGGATGGGAATTGCAAGGTACCTCACGATACAATATCACGATACTTATATGCCGATACGATGTGTTGCGATTTTCAAGTTCCTCGCAGTTCTATGTGCATTGCTATTTGATATTGCAAATTATTGCTTCTTTTCATAATTGAACCACTGCAAACAGTTCAAATCGATTTGTGGAGACTGAGGATCCATTTTAATATAGTCAAAAATAATATTGCGATACTACACTATTGATTTTTTCCCCCATCCCTACAATCAACCCAGGATCTATCTTTAACATACGTTATAAAAAGTCAGTGACGGATTGTACAGTAAGATACGATCAGCAACTAAACAAAAACCTGCATCTCTGTTGGTAACTGGTGGCTACTCCACTCAAAACACCTTTAAGAAAACATGGGAAATATTACCAAGATTCCCTCAGCTTTACATACGGTACCCATGGTAGATTTATTCCACCATGTACTGCTGCTGAAACACAGCGATCAGTCACCATTTCCTTTTCTAATGATCATGGAGAGAGGGTTGAAAACCAGCAGTCACATTATGGGAACCAGTCCAAGCAGCTTTCAAATAGATCTGAACAGGAAATGTTGTGGATGTATTGAATTCTTAATTTCCCCTCACAGGGTCTTTATGTAACAGCAGCCAGCGATCCCCATAGACTTCATTACACATGATGAAGAAAGAAAAGTGGGGGGGGGCTTAAAGTAATGCATTACATCATAACTGAAAGAAAAAGAGCTGGGGGGGTAAAAAAAGACTACATTAGGTAGCTTTCGTTATCAAATGTATTGATTTTGGTACACAAGTAGAAATGTGAAAATAAAATAGTTCAGAAGTAAAACAAGAAGAAACAAAACTCTTAAGAATTAGTTTAGATAAAAACTAATACAGAATATTAATTTGAACATCGAAAATCACATTGGGAAATCTCATCCCCTTCAGCATATTGTGGGGTCAATAGCAATCTACTATAATACAAGACAGATATTATACATGAGAGTTTAAGTAAAAGTAACTAGATTTACTTCGGTGAAGACGACGCGGCCTGGCTTTGCCGTTCGCATCACAATCAATAGAAAACAACTAGAAAATGAATGACTGCTTCTATTCTGCATTGAAACACAAGCTGGGTCAAGCAAAGTAAATCTCAGGCATGCAGAGAAACTACATTTTGGCAACTGGTAACCTGTAGCGAACAAGTTTTAACACACTTTGGTTTCTAAGTGCCTTCTAGTGTCTTAACACTGGGAAATCAGGGAGCGTCTGCACTGGTAACTACAGTTTACAAGCTTTGCAATGGCGCCATGTTTGTTTCCCCCCCCCCTTCAGAGATGAATCATATCAGTAAGCAATAGAACATTTTCATGGGACTAAAGTGCACTTGGCAACACTTCAAGCTCTACAAAACACTGTCCTTATCAGCTTCCTACAATGTTGCCGCTGTCAGATCCTGGTACATTTCCATTAGACTGCTGCTCTTACGCTGGCATAAGCGAAGTCTGAGGGGATCTGCACTAACCCTCTGACCCACAGCATGGCAAAAGTCACCAGGCCCGGCTTCTAGTGTGTTCAGAGATTATTGCCTTGGAAATCACAGTGGTCATGGTCCTCTTCAAACTCATTGACGTCTCTAAGTGAGCTGTGAGAACCAAGACACTCCTATCTAGGCCAGCTCTGCCAATAGTTTTTTTCCAGGGTGGTTTGTTTAGATTCCTCTGCAATCTGAAAAGCTGTTTTCACCCTTTTCCTTAATGCTAAAATCAAGTGACCCACCATCGCCATTCGTTAAATCTAGACTGGCTCGTGTCGATTAATTTGGACAACATAAAGCTTGAGGATCGGTGACAAATGTAAGCTATATTAAATTAGGGCTTTGTCAGCATTAATTTGTCATTGTTTCCCTTCCCTCTGCTTCAAGTATGATGGCTGGCCAAGCGAGCAGATTGAGCTGGAGTAACTACAGTTTAACGCCAGTGAAGAAGCGATGTCTCTGGTTCTTCCTGGATGCAGCTGAAGGGACACGGAGGCATCATTAAGGCAGTATCATTTATCACCCAGTTTCGCCCCAACTGCATCAATTGGTTAGCACTATGCTTTTGATTGGGCAGTTTTTAATGCAACTTTTCATTTCCTTCCATCAAGGCCTATTTTGTCTCGCCACCTGCTTGATGCTGATGGGAATAAAGCAAGCAGTCTTTCGGTACTGGCAGCACTTAATACAGACCGATCCGAATTACAGCAAGTGTCAATTGCTCAGAGGAAGTGCCAGAAACAAACAGCTTGATCGTCCTTTTCAGAGCAGAGAGATTAACTTGTACTTCTCATGGGGATCAACTTCACTGTCACGTCATATACTCTATTGCCACAGCCTCCCAGAAAGCCATGGAGTTTCTTCACTTATTTGGGCGCAGTAGGAAGGTATGCAAAAAACCTTTCATGTGAAATGACTGAAGATGGCAGGGAGAGCCATGGTGTGTTAAAATCCTTATTCTTTAACAGTGGTATGTGAAAATGAGAAAAAAGTTGAGAGAACACATACAAATGGGACCATGAACAAGAAAGCTATGGTTGTCCTGTTGGAAGTGGGAACAAACTGATGCTAATATGCAGAGCAAACAATACAAGTTTGCTACATATTGTACTTACATGTTGTAACGTGTAAAGCTTGCAAGTGCCAATCCTGTAAAAGGTTGCCCACTGCTTATGCAAATGTTTCCAAGGATTTGACATATTCCTGCATTTTTTCACTGGAAAACAGATTGTTTTAAGACTGCAAAAAGTTACTACACAGCAGAGATTGTGTTTTTGTGCAGCATTTCTGGGTCACAGTATTTTCCAAAGTTTGCTTGGTAAACTCTGGCTTTTCATGTGTATTTAAATTTGCAATGTAAAGCAAGACATATCGCTAGATGTCTCCTAAATAATTTAATCCCCTTGTGATATAAAACAAACACAATGCGTTAAATAAGAGGTTGATATACCACTTATTTAAGGTAAAAGCAATGAGTTTAAGACCGTCACATATGAAGTTCAAGTTGGTCAATGCTGAAACCAAGATTTAAAAAAAAAAAAAAAAAAAACTCTTGCAAAAGCTTTTAGGTTTCTTTTCTAAATATATACAAATGCAACAAGTACAATATTAATCTGGAGGGTTCATAATGTGAATAAAAAAAAAAAAAAAAAATGGGGTCCAGGTCTCCTGCAACTGTTCTTGATAGTATTTCTTTGCATGTCCATCATACCACATAATGTACAGCTCAGAGGAAATACATATATCAGAATTGGTCTGATTTGGCATGTGATCCTTTAACACGTCAATACTTTGCTTACTTCACCCCTTTGTATTACTGCTGTACCTCTGTGCCATCTAGTTTAATTCTTAAACCCTGTGTGCATTTAAAAACCTACACATGCACTAAAGGAATCAAAACTAATGTTTGCCAAAGAACAGATTTGCAAGAACTATATGCAATTGATTATCCTAAAAGCGCAAGTCCCAGGGCTCCGAGTTTCACAGTACATGCAGAAATTCTGAAACTTCCAACAGATAAATTAAAACAGAGAAGCTGGGAATGAGGCCAAAACCGTCCTCTTGTGGATGTAGGATGGATTATTATGGGGCTGGCAATCAGAAAAAAGTAGATAGCCTCAACACTCTCCCAGCTGTGATATAGTGGGTAACTGTTGATTTTCACTTTTTTGAAAGAAGGTTTACAGACTAGGTAGACCATAGAAGGTTGAGAGAACTTTATTTTCTCTTATTGCTGGCGTGAGCCCACATCACACTGTGTACATTGTACAAAAGTCATAACAGTAACCATATAGGGTCTGCGTTTTACCAGACTTGGGATTAAATTAACATGAAGATTGACTGCACCACAATGGCTATATTTATCATTGGTATTGCAATTCAATAACTCATTTAACCTAGCCCCTGATCTTAGGTATTTTTAAAAAGTTATAATTAGAGGAGCATTTGTAGTCATAATTAAAGTTCCAGAGTTGCTGTTTGGAGTTACAGGTCCAAATATGTTGCAGTAATGCTAATTATTTACACATTTTACTGTAAAGTAATAAACACAAAAATATAAATGGGTATAATAATAAAGGCAATCATCTTTCAAATTACTCGCATCATGAATTACTTTGAATAGAATTATGGGTCTGTGTCATGGTTGAACTACAATTACAATTATCAAGTACATAATTACTATAATAACTGGGTTCTAATCTACTTTCTATGGAAATAAAGCATCACAGAGGTAGCAAATTTTTTGACAATTCAGTCTTGCTCATTTTAAACATCCTGAGCCGTTGAAGAACTATAAAAAAAAAAAAAACATCCAGTGACTTCTTCAAAACCCCCAAAGTGACAGAACAAAACTGTGTGACCAGTACTTAATGGATTCTGTGTTGAAGTGTTTCCAAACCTTTGTCGAGTAGAAAACAGGACTGCTACCATTAAGTAAGCTTGACAAATTCATAAATCAATGTCTGGCAAATCAATAAACTAATTAGGTATCCTTATCCAAATAAAGAACAAACAGTTGGCCTCTAATAGGTCAAAAGACCTTTAAAAACTGGTAAAAAGGCAAACCATGGACCCATTTATCCATCAATATTTGCTGTAGACATGTATGCCATGTCACATTTGTATAGGGTAATATGTTGTCAAAAAAAGGCAGCAAACAAAAGCCTCTGAAATTGCATGGTGAAAAAAAAGTGATCAGGGTATTTTGATGAACTTGCATTGACTTGCACAAAATTCTCATCACACCCATTCAGAATGCTCTAGAAGAGTAAAAATACATTGTTTTAATTGCAACTGCAAATCCCAGCCCTGGCGTTGCAATTGAGAAAAGATACCACATAACAACAGTGTAATTGCTTGTCGTCTTCCAGAATAGCTCATTTACAGTCAAATAATTGCAGTGGAATTGACCCGTTTGGCCTTACGAACTAGCCTACTCTCTCCTTGGCAGAGCTGCTGCTTCCTGTGCACACACCCCCTCCATGGCAGATAATGATGGCCTTGAAGCCTAGGAGGTCAGCAGAAACGAGCTTTACCATCTAAATGTTCCCCTGTATCCAAGGCAGATGTTGTTGTGCTCAATGCAAATGTAATCTCATGCCCGCAGTCCGAGTGACAGGCCCAGGCAGTGCTGCAGCAGAGGCTGATGGGAGAGATGGAATGGGCTGTCAGCAGAAAGGATGCTGGAGAGTGGATGCTAAATGAATTAGGAGATGTAATTTCCTCTATAAAGAAAACCTGTAATACACAGCCCTTGGGGAATACTGAATGGCTAGTAGATTTATATCAAATAAGATGAAGGCTATGTACACTTGCACACTCACACTTAGATATGTCGTGTGAATTTGATCTATACATTTGATTGTTTTTTGTTTTTATCCCCCTACTGTATTCATTAATATGAAAGATCCACTTGAAAAACGTTCAAGTCTAGGTGGAGAACAGTTCCGTTTCCTTTCAGTGGTCAAAGGTTTAATCTATGTGAGGAAAGGAAGCATTTGTATGATGAATGGTGCCTTCACTAACCTGCTTTAATGACCTCCTTATGTCTGATCAGTATCACTCCATTTACAGAAGCACTTGGCAGGGAGGCTTTTGTTTGGTAAATGTAAAAGGTTAGATATGCTGTGTGGTTGCTGTTGCCGTTGACCCTCTCTTTTCATTTTTACGGAACACAATTAGCATGACACAGACGAGGACAAAAAGGAGCAGAGATAAACGTCGGCCTTGTGCGTTCTGCAGGGCCTGGCCCCGACATTCAAGCAGACTGCTGATAGTTAAATGCACAACAGGCAGAGAAACAGTTCCATTATATGTCTGCCCCAGGCTAGGAGGCCTCACTTCCATATACACCACTCCTTGATGGAGATAAATTGCAGGTAGAAAGTTTAGTGCATAATGGAGGTGCAGGGGAAGAAAAATCATCTGAAAGTTGCTTAGAAACCCAATTACCCGATCCTACGAAAACTAACCAGAGACGCACTTCCACGTCAGACTGCACAAAACAGGCCTCCATCAATCAGAACAGTTTCGAAGCAGCTGATTTGAGCACGTTTGACTGGAAATCAATAGTTTGCTTTCTGTAGACTGCAGGAAACAGGAGCAGTGTGCCATCACAACCCCTGCTGTTAGACAAGCATCTAACAGGATCCCGCAGCTTTGCTTGAATCCCACTGGCCTGAAAATGATACGCAATGTTTTTTAAAACTTCAAATCCTTCGCTGTTAAAGTCACAGGGTGCCATTTTAATTTAAAGCGCTTTGCTGCAAAGCCAAATTGTGCACTCTGTGTTCCGATGCTAACTGTCAATGTGAGTGCAAAACTAGCAAGAGATGATGCAGATATTGGAAAGAGAAACTGAACTCATTTATTGTATTTACACATGCTTTTGAAAAATTAGCTGGGATTTATTTGGAATGAGATAAAGTGGGTTTTCAGGTTGCAAAAGAACAGTTTTGAAACTTGTGCTCTCCGTGCTTATACACTGTCACGTCCAAATTGGCTTTGCGAGAACGTCCTTCCCAATGAACAAAGGGCTTCTAAAATGTAAAATATATCCCAGAAGTATTCTTAATTACTATCCCTTTGTAAAAGCTAGTGATTGACCTCTCAAGAGTTATAGTATTCTAAGAGCCAGTGCGCATAGGTTGCTTGGTTTTGACACAGCTACAAAACACATGCCATAAATTCCATCTGGGTTGTGGCACAGAAAAAAGGCAAACAAAAGAAAATAAGCTTTTAATTCAAATTAAAACCAGATTTCATTTTAGAAGAAAAACAAAATGCCCTTTTCGATGTCATATTAGCAACTAACTTCAGACACCAATGCCGGGAAAGAAATAGCAAATGCGGCAAGTTCCAGTGCAATTCCAGATGTCAGCTCTGCAAACACTCTCACGACTGCAGCCCAGAGTTGGAGGGGTGACTAGCGATCAGGGCAGTGGGCCTGCTTGCTGACCTTTGACCCCAGAAAAGGAGCGAAACGTGCACAAATCAAAAGTTGCACACCAGCCTGAACCCCCCCGCCGGCAGACTGTGTATTCCCACACTGCCTCAGATGTAATTTTCCTTTTGCCCTGGTATTCGTTTGATAGAGATCACACTACAGCTTTAAAGGAAGAAGGAGCCAACCCTCCAGAGAGCGCACCACATCAAAACAGCAAGCAAGAACAGCAAAATCGCAGCAGTGCAAGCACACACTAAGACCAAATTCCAGCAATCTGAGCTCCGAAGGCCCCGCCTCACAAGGGTGTATCGTGCGTTGAAATCTTATAAAATATTTCTGCTCGTGTAATGAGGATGTGCTGTCGAATTAAGTCTTGTGAAAGATGCCCACAAGACGACCATTCAAGACCTAGTACATATATCATATATATATACACACACAGACACACACACACACACACACACACATATACACACATATACACACACTGCTTGGCAGCCTATAAAATCCATGGAGCACGTCATGAAAAGGGAGAACACACCCCATGACGCACATATGAAGCAAGACAGGTCCAAACTCATATGGGTTTCAGGTTGCACTGAGGAAAAAAATAAAAAATAAAAATAAATGAATAAAATAACTCCCTGTTGCAGGCAACTACACTTTACATATCGCCAAAACTTCAATTTCACCTCAAGGTTTAAAACTAAATTAAAAATGAACAAAAAGCCCACCACATTTTAGATTCTAGCTTTTGCACATGACTGTACATCTAATTAAAAGGAGGCCTCTTTCTTTTTGAGATGTTTATATTCAGATAAAGATTTCTATCCTTGAAAGCCTCAACCCAAGATGGCATGCAGATGACTGCTGCAGTATTTAACCTATGCCTATCCATGCAGTCTCCAGCAGTCGATCACTCTCCGCTCCGAGTTGCAGTAATGGAGTGTGTGTGCAGGGAGTCTCCTTTCCTCGCACTCTGTCATCAGTCCGGGGGGATTGACAGCATGGGGAAGTAGACCGTTCACAATGCAGCAATTAGATCCCGTCTAATTTGAAAGTCAAGAGAGTTGGATGAAACCACTTGCGAGTTTATCACCGTACTCAGAGAGACACGGCACCCCGAGGCACAGTGTCTAGTCGATGCTGTTTAATTTGGTCTCCCTTCAGCACCAGAATACCCAAGAGGTGCTTAATGAAAGAATTCCTAACATGACTTGCTGTAACCACAAGCAGGCCGAGAATGGCGTCCCTGGCTTGGCCGAGGGTGAATCCAGTGATTTGCATCAAAAAGACGAGATGTCATCTAGAAGCAAGCATTGCCTCAAGCCATCTACTTGGTCATTTCCCACTGTCAGACTTCCCTGGAGAGTCTCCTTCATATTCAAGGAATATGACACTGGGAAAAGGAAGGCTCTTCGGTAAAACAGGGGAATTCAATGACCCAAGATAGATTCATAAGCATATTCATAAAGAAAGGCCGTTTAACAGGGGGGAAATGTTTCAGATAATTTACGTAACAATAAGTCTGCATCTGAATTAGTGCCCATCAAATACGGTTCATAACAGGAAATTGTATGTACTTCATTTCCCCTGGGTACAGAATGCTATTAGTACATCCAAAGACTGACTGATGCATCATAACCTTTGGATGGCCGAGAAAAAAAAACGCTGAAAGATACGCATATTATGGCCATTATATGCTTGTTGACACTTTAATTCAAGATGACTACAATTCATCAGCATGGCAAACTAAGAGGGAATACCTTAGAAAACCCTTAGATTTTTGGTCACACCTAGGTTTCTTAAATCCCCACCTAAATAAAAGCAGAAACCAATGTTCGATGAAGTGACTGAAAGCTCAAGTTGAAGCCATAAGACACTGCAGCTCTCCCGGACCAGGGCGAGCCGCTGCTGTGTTAAGATTTGAACCAGTGTCTGGTCTGGAACTGTAAAATCTGAAGGTTTCAAACTATACACAAATAAACAAAAGAGCAGACAATGTGATAAAATGGATTGGTGCTGCTCTACATAGCGGACATCTTAAAATAAACATCTTTCTACACTGCTTCTCAAGGTCTTTTTTTGTTTTTTTTAGGTGCATTGGCTGAAAAGACCAGACAAACGTTTAACATCTATTGAAACAGCAGTTACACAAATATCCACAGTAGGACATTCTGATTATTAAAAGACAACTGGTTGATTACAGATAGTTATTTTACTGGACCCCTGTGGTTTTGATGGCTGTCGTCTGCCTAGCCTCACATAAAAACGTTTAATCTCTCCGTAAAAATCTTAGCTTCCCTCATAAACATGTATTTGGCTGGCTCTGTGCACAAGGATGTCTGGAATGATTTGCGACATTGAAAGTTTGCCCAGAAATCCTGCATCCTGAAAATCTGCTATGGACTTCTGAAACCACTGAACTCTGCAAGAACTCTGTCGCTTTCCAACGTGGACCGTGAAGGTTTCTCAACAACGTAGCCATCTGTCTTCCTCAGCGTCAAACGTAAATTCCCCTCAGTGGCTGGCTAATTTAGCTTGCGCTGCATTCCAGGTGATGTGGCTCGAACCTCAATTGACACAATCTAAATTGCAAATCAGAGCGCAGTCCTTCCAAAGCAATACATCCTTCAGAACGATATTAAGACCCTTCATGTACATTTTTTGTAGTGCGTTGGGGTCTCACTCAAATGCTCAATCAAGGCTTATATCCATTAAACTGCAGTATAATGTGCTATAAAGATGTTAAGACCAAACATCCTGAACACAGGAAGTGCAGAAGGAATGGTTTAAGACATCTGAGAGGGATTTGTTTTCGTATGAAGTGTAGCACACATTTTCTACATTTACAACTGTGGACTTCACCTCAGACCACGAGGGAGGAAAGGGTGAATAGAGATTGTGAATAAAATGTGTCAGTGTTGACTAACTAGTTCTGCTGTCTGGTTTTACTAGCCACAAGTGGACCGTTAAGCACATCTGGCCAGACAATCTGCAACTGCTCTTTACCCACAATGCCAATCCCCAAGGCACACTTCTCCAACTTGGGTATATAGGTCAACACCATGAAAAAGCAGGTGTGCTCTAAAAGGACTCTAAAGGTCAAGAGAGACACAGGACTAAAATCAAGGAAACCGTAAGCATTTTTTTTTTTTTTAAGCTTTTAATGCAAATTTAACAACGTAGGCCTACAAAGTCAGGCTTACTGTTGGCCACTGTCAATTTTTTCCAACACTGAATAACACATTACAGCAGGAGATGCCAAATACAAAACTGAACTAGTTCTTCCTGCTCAGAAGACCCCCTCCAGTATCTCTGGAGAAAACTAAGATTAATGCAGACATTCACTGGCAGATCAATGATGGCAACAAACTAAATTCATCATTGTATTTTTGCCTTTATTTGAAAACACATGGAAATAATCAATGCACATTCTAGTCTTTGCATATCTGAGCAAATCTGTACCAGACTATGAACTAATAATGACATAAAAATCCAATACAAACACGTCAACACACACAGATTTCTTCACATTTGAATCTAACCTGCCCTTCATCCGAGTTCGAACTAATGCAATGTAATTTAAGAGGGGCCTGTTAAATCACGCTCAGCTGTTTTCACAGCTAATAAGTCGTAGACTAAAAATGCAGACATACACAAATATAATTTACCATCTGACTCAACAGGTCAACTATCCATCATGGTGCTGCACAGACTGATACCTACTCTTTCAACTGTGCACTGTTCCGTTCCTGGTCAAGTAAAGCATTCTGAGGTACCAACCTATTGTGTGTACCCCCACCCCCATATCATCCAACTGCTTTCAGGGTCCTCTCTGGCCAATCAAAACATTCACCACCCTCCGTGAGAGAAAACAACCAAAGCTGCTTATTCTGAGTTTCCACAAATGGCTTCACTTCCAAGCAAGCAATATAGCAAAAGGAGAGTGTATCATATTCAATGAATGTGGGTGAATGTCAGCCAAGTTTCCAAGCTTCCATTTCGTACCTAGCTCAGGGAGGAGAAAATGTCAGTGCTAGAAATGACCATACGTGCGAGGTATCGTCCTAGTTCAGAAAGGAGACACTTAATAGATGCATCTTGAAAAGCTAGAAGCAAACAGGATGTGGCGAGATTCCCTCTGTGGTCTAATTCTCCTTCGGCTGGTGGACTGCATCACAATAGCTCTGTGCTCCCTGCAATGTATTAGTAGTCCTTGCATGTGTTCCGTATTAAACTCTGAGATCAGCTGAATAACGTGCCAAACTGCTGGCCCAATACACTTTTTTTTTTTTTTATCAAGTATTAAAACCATTTCCCAAAGGCCCAGAATGCTGCTCTTGTCCCCCCTCTCTCCTTTTCCCAATAGTTCTGCTGTGTTTAGATTCACATAACCTTCACCACAGTATCAAGATTCTTTTCACAATACTTAATTACGGGACTGACGTACTGGGTTCCAGGGAGTGTTCATCGTTCCACCAATCAACTAGTCCTGTGGTTTGTGAAGTAGTCCATAACGTGGGATTTAATACCAGAACCTGAACTATCCTGTTCTTAAATAAGGACGCAAGGTGTGTGAGAAGTGTAAATTAAGAGAAGGACCGTCTAATCATTCTTCAGTACAGAATGATTTGTTTAGCTACGTAAATAAATTACATTAAGTATTTGTTGTCAAATGGAAGTCAACTAAAATAATGTAATAGTTTAACTTAATTTCAATACGTGTTCATCTAGGTTGCCTCACCCCAACCCACTGATCTTAATCATCAGAACAGTTCATTCATCTGAGAAGGAGACAAAAGCCAAATAATTATATTAATTTACCTAGGAGCCTTTTCAATGCATTTATTGTACTCAAATGTTCAGTTACATTGGTGACCTTTAAGTGAGAGAAATCTGTGGACAAGGCAGAGGCCAAGCACAGAAATAAATGTGACTTGGGCGTTGCTCAGTAGCAGCAACACTGGTGTCAGCCCAGACTCCCGTATACCTGAGAACATGCCAAACGCTACACTGCAACACCCTCTTAAATCTTAACTGGTGATAAAAACATTCCCTGGAGCCAAGTTTCCACTAAAAAAGAAAAAATACAAACCCACCGCTGTAGATAACTCTGCTTACATTAATTCAAATATCTTATTTGCCCAGGAATACTTTGTGTAATTAATAACATCTCTTGAACCTGTCCAAACCAATACTATGTGTGTGCAGTTGCAGGGTACTTGACTAAGAAATTATCTGAACAGAGTCCATCAATTTTAGCATCTCAGATCGATTAAAGCAAAGTTGGGAACAAGTTGTGGTTTGTTTTTAAGCCATTTGGAAAGTACAAATCTCCAGCTTTGTCAGGTAGAGAGAAAACAGTGGCGGAAAACTCTCCAAATCAATCGCTGATCTCTGAAGCTCTCAACAGACAGTGATGCCCAGCAAATGTCCTTCTAAAACATCAACCCTACTCGGGTAACAATGTGCTTTAGAGCCCAACAATACAGGACAAGCAAATGTACAGACCCTTACACGGTATACTTAAAGTTGATTTTGTAAGACACTGGTGTTGACAGTCACTTAATGTACACCCTTGAAGCACATTAACTAGCAGGGACCTGCAGGTGTTCCCAGCAATATTGGACATTGAGCAGGACCCAAGGCTGTTGTAGACATGCTATCGATATACCTGTAGGGGGACTGGCACAGCTGGGGGGGGGGGTTATTTAAAAAAAAAAAAAAAAAAAAAAAGGTTGGGGTAAAAGTACATTTGTTTCGTTTTTTGTTTTTTTCTCCAGTTGTTGAACATTCTTCAATTTGTCTTTATGATTTGAGTTTTAGGAAAATGTGGGAAGATTCCTAGTATGTTTTGTAATATTTAACATTCCTATGGAAATCCAGGATAGAGAGAGGACCACTTTGACGCTGCTCAGTGGAAACTCACTCCAGACATAACCACAACTATGGCTGGATTACTTTTGTGGGGTTTTGTTTCGATACTACTATGCCGCAAACTATGTAAATGGGAGCCCAGATATTGTTTGCAGCTATTCATAAATTGGTTACATATTTCAACTAATTTTGAACAGGTCTAACAACAAACTCTTAATTGTACACCATCAAACCGGAAGGTAATTTAGTCAGCACACTGCTCCAGTCAATTTTTCCTTGTTTCGGTTTGAGTTGCTTGTACTTTCCAGACCGCCTCCCTTAGTAAACAACCTCCACCAAGCCCTTAAGAAAACAAAAAAGTCTATTTCTAATGACAGACTGCTCACAGGACTAAACGGACATTGTGTTGCAAACCATGGGACTGTGACCACTTTCTTGGGTTTGCTTCCACCAATGTAATTTGCTGAAGTGTAAGATAAACATGTGAAACAGTCCCCGCAGTTCAACTCAAAGAGGCTATTCAATGCAAACGGACAGAAGAACATCAGACGTTCACTGTCTGAAGGTGTGGCAGACTTGCGAAAGCGTGTGCCTAACCTGCTGGTTTTAAGGAAGGAGTAGGCTGAATTGCAAAATGTTAATGGGGACAACCATGAAAGAGCAATGTGTATCCATTTTTAGATCACAAAAAAAGTTTCCTAATAGACTGTTGGACGGAAGACTTTCTTTATAAATAAAAGGCTTTTTATTACATTAGCAAGAGGCTGCACTAATATAAAACTATATCCACTGTAGAGGGTACAGAGGATTTGTACAGGAACAACAGCTTCCTTAAGGTCTCCAAATTCGGCTGCACAAGAACACAGTATTCTAGCCAGACAGATACGTTATCTACTACAGACTCAGAGGTGCGGAAATAGTCACTGCTGGCAATGTTCATAATGTGACCCTTGACACTATTTGCATGTTGTCCACACCCTGCAATTCAAATATCATAGATACATTTGTAAAGTTCAGATATAATGAGCACCATTATATTAAAATGGGCATCCTTGAAAGAGAACATGTCAGACATGCCAAGCACAAACATAAACAAAGCCTATCTGGTCTCATGTATCATCCTGAAAACAACAAAACAAACCCAAACATGTCTCGCTTGTGCTTCGCTCTAGTTCCCCCATTGCTAAAAGAAATCTCTGAACCCAACCTTTTGCAAAAAATTTCCCACCAAATGCAAATATCTCGCTGACAGGAGGATCATTTTTGACTGTTACATGTGTATGGTTTAAAAAAATCTGTAAAAGTTTGGGCTCCTGCAAAGACTTTCCAGTGAATGTGGAATAAATATTTAAGTGTTCACTCCTTTACGGAGTGCTGCACTACATCAATCTCATTTCAATGGAGAAGCACTCCGTGTGGATGTCAGGCCCATGTGTCCCGTCAATCAAAAGCCTTCTTTGAGGCAGGCAAAGGAGAGAGTGCAATGTGCTGCTTCAGTTCGACACACAGATAATGTAACGCCATCTTCACGGATAACTAACTGTTGTAAATAACCAGTGCTAATGGATGATCGCTTTCTCTTTGCCTTGGCTCCGCCACACAAAACAACACTGAGAACGCTTTAAAAGCCTGCCAATTAAGAGAGCTTTGGCAAGACGACTGAGTCACTGCTTGGCCTAGAGGTTGCCAAATTAGCTCATCTTACTGAAATAGGGCCTTTTTATTCTTTTTGTGCTTTCCAATGTAGACATCTTCCTGGCACACACTTGGGTCTGGAGAGTCTTATGCAATTACTTAGCAGTGGGAAAAATGATGCCATCAAGCTCCGGGCTCCCTGGCAGGATCCCGCCCTCAGCAGTTTTCCAGACTGGCATATATTTCCATAACCAACCTGCCACCTATTATAGTTCCCAATCTCTTGCCATTGAAGAGATACCAGTGGGTTTGGTAAAGTAAACATTCATGAAGTCTCCATGAAGGCTTAATGGGGTGAATGTGTAGATTATTTTATCCTGTGCTATACTGGCCACTTTCCCACATGCCATCTCTCTGCTTGCCAATCTGAGCTTGCCTGCATGTCTATTGTACAGAGACAACTTCCATAATATGTTGCAACATAACACAACATGCAACACAAGAGCTAATAATAGGAAATAATTGGGCAACTACAGAGGGTAAAAGCACAGCAGCAAATCTACTTCAGCAATATTTTATGTAGGAGTTTATGAAGACTGACACAAAGAATATGCCCCAGGCTATAGAGTACCTCCTTTCAGTACAAGTCAAGAAGCTTTACCCGGGAGTTAGAGCACTTCATAAGCTGGGCCTGATGCTATCTATCAAATTGCAGGAAGTGGGAGATCATTCACTAGCCACTTGCAAAGATTTTGGGTAAAACGCTGAAAGGAGGGGGACAAAAGCAAGACAGAGCATTACAGTGAGAGTACAGTTTTAAGATTACTGGTGTGACAGGTTTTGCATGAAATTACCAGCATGCGTTTACAAAGGGCAGCAGTTGGCCATGCATCTTTGGAAAAAAACTACAAACACAATGGATGACAAGAAACAAGATTTCTGCATTTCCTGAAAAGGGACAGGAGGATGTCTGCTATAATGCCCTTGCAGTAATCCATACATTGAGATTTGGGCCTGATCCTGGTCACCAAAGAAAGGAGACCAAAATAACCTTGACACAGAAGGATATGCCCCAAAAAGACAGTTTGACAAGAGTTGCCACTAACCCAGGGTAGCCAATAGGAAAACAAGACCCCAGAATTCAAACTTTAAATTAAGGTCCAGTAGAAACGGTATGATAAGGTTCAGGGTCCATAAACTAGCGAGACAGTCCATAAGGACTAACATCATATTTAACCTTGGTTTCTCATTTCTCATTTTAACGCCAACAACGAAACTTATCAAAAAGATAACCTGAGAACACCTGAAAGAATTATTTCAGTAGCCTTTCTTTAAAAGCTGTAAGAATATGGGCCGCATGAGAAGAGGTGCACAAATTCAGGTGGAGAATTAGATTTTAGCATTACTGTTGCCGAAGCAGGCTCTAACAAGCACTTGTGAAAGCACTGTCAGATTGTCCGGTATTTCTAAGAGGGCTGATTTGTCTGTGTGGCTTTCATTCCACTCCAGGTTCTCAGTTGCTTATTTGGCCTAATTAACAGAGCAAAATAAATATGTCCAGTCCTTCCAGTAAGTCTACCTTGAAGTAAGTGCACCTTTTAACTCTGTCACGGTGGAAAAATCTTAAAAGAATGCAAATTAATTTCATACTAGCAAACATGAACACCTGTAACAGAATGACGAGCTTGGAAGGCCCTGGTAACTTCAAAGACATTTCGTTTTTTGGAGGTAAGGCAGTTATTTTTGTCTTTTATGTTTCTTTCGTTCTATTCTTCTACTACAAGCTCAGATGCTCTTGGACTCCTGCTGTAATTCAAAGCCAGGCATTCCAATAACATGTTTGGGGAAAAAACATGTATTAAAAGTACAGCAAAAATACATCAACATCCCATTTCAAACAGTGGTCTAAAGCACTTAGAATAGGGCATTTAATGAGCAAGAGGTAGCAAATGATGAAGCTGCTTTAAAAGAAATGAGAACTATTGAGGCTTTAAAAGAGCTTGTGACAATCAACTGGGATCAGCAGAAGTTTACATCAGCTTCCACTGCTTTTTTTTCCCTCTCCTGAGGACATTAGGCATTATGGAGAATCGATAACACTTTTCAGCCTGCAGTAAGTTTACAGGGCGGACAATGCAGCTGCTCAACGTAATTATAGATCTGCATTAACAACTGGCAATATCGTCCCTTTTCCAATGTCTTCAAAGTATCCTAATCGTCGGTTATCCAAGCATTCAAAGAGCCTTCGTCTGGGTTGCTGTGTCAGCAGTAACTGTTCATCTCCAAGGCTTTTCCCCACATGACGGCAACAGATTTTTATTTTGTATTACTATCATCATCACTACACCTCCTCCTCCTCCTTCATTGTTGCACTCTGGTTTCAACCTGGTTCTAGCTTGACTGACTGACTGACCTGCGGTTTTAACTCTCTGACAGGAACAATAGACAATGATTAGTCAGCACATTTGACTGGTATTACCACAGCTTTAGGTAATGAAACACAAATATAAATTACCTTGGTTTTCTAGGTGAAAATATACATTGCATTACTGCTGTACTGAAACTAGTTGAATTGTAGAATGGTAATCATCAAGTACTTGCATTGAATATATGCATTGTAAAAATTGTATATTTCAAGAAAATGTTGAAAATGTATTATTTCACTGTGTTCTCATTTTTTCAGTTATTCAAATTCATTATAATTAACATCATGTTGCATATGTTTGTTTAATCATGGTTATTAATATTTGAATCACTGCCAACTAAATTAATATTCTCAGTTGAAAAGCCCAGGAAATTTTCTGCACTGCATTGCGCATTTTAGAACATTAATTGGCAATAAAGATGAAAATGAAAAGATTTTGCTATGTCTCAGATGATTTGCAAGACAGACAATCGGATTGGTTTATTTAGATCCAATTGTCAGCCGAGTGCAGACTCTTTATTCTCGGCCTCTGAAAATGTTGCCCACTTCTGCACAACTGAGTGACACTCACAGGGATGAAGGGCAGTTGTTGGAGAACAGATCTGTCCATTCCTGGCAGTGAAAGAGTTAACAAGGCAATAGCCCATGTCCCAAGGGCCCTGTATCTTAAGATATTCATATGAGTGTCATACTCTTGTTAGGAAAATAGCATCAAAGGAAAGAATTAGAATGAATTGTGTGTGTGCATTCATGGAGGACCATTTAGTTCCATTGGGTGGTAAAATGAACAAGCTAGAGAAATGAGTGTAAACTTTAGCTATATTGTAAGCAATAAAAAGCATATTTTAACAATATATTGGGGAAAACATAATTCTATGTCAGTTAAGCAATGGCAGAGGGGGCTCTCACCTATAACTACCATATCCTTTATAAAGGAATAGTAAATCGAGTGGAGATCCACAGCAAATATTCCAAGGCAGACTTGCACCAAACATTCCCTTTTTCATTGCTATTAATCTGGTTATAAGGGGTATGTTCTTCCAGTGGCATACATTTACAGTAGTTATGTATATGGTCTATATCAACAGAAATACAGTGTACAGTTAGGGCCGAGTTTTATTCATGCTATTTTATACGAGATTAACTGACCAAGGCAGTGATGAGAACTTGAACACCATCTGCACTGTAGGCAAACGTATATATATATTATATACACACATATACATACACATACATATACACACACTCACCTAAAGGATTATTAGGAACACCTGTTCAATTTCTCAATGCAATTATCTAATCAACCAATCACATGGCAGTTGCTTCAATGCATTTAGGGGTGTGGTCCTGGTCAAGACAATCTTCTGGTGAAAGAAAGGTGATTTAAGCAATTTTGAGCATGGCATGGTTGTTGCTGGGATTTTCACGCACAACCATTTCTAGGGTTTACAAAGAATGATGTGAAAAGGGAAAAACATCCAGTATGCGGCAGTCCTGTGGGCGAAAATGCCTTGTTGATGCTAGAGGTCAGAGGAGAATGGGCCGACTGATTCAAGCTGATAGAAGAGCAACTTTGACTGAAATAACCACTCGTTACAACCGAGGTATGCAGCAAAGCATTTGTGAAGCCACAACATGTACAACCTTGAGGCGGATGGGCTACAACAGCAGAAGACCCCACCGGGTACCACTCCACTACAAATAGGAAAAAGAGGCTACAATTTGCACAAGCTCACCAAAATTGGACAGTTGAAGACTGGAAAAATGTTGCCTGGGTTGATGAGTCTCGATTTCTGTTGAGACATTCAGATGGTAGAGTCAGAATTTGGCGTAAACAGAATGAGAACATGGATCCATCATGCCTTGTTACCACTGTGCAGGCTGGTGGTGGTGGTGTAATGGTGTGGGGGATGTTTTCTTGGCACACTTTAGGCCCCTTAGTGCCAATTGGGCATCGTTTAAATGCCACGGCCTACCTGAGCATTGTTTCTGACCATGTCCATCCCTTTATGACCACCATGTACCCATCCTCTGATGGCTACTTCCAGCAGGATAATGCACCATGTCACAAAGGTCGAATCATTTCAAATTGGTTTCTTGAACATGACAATGAGTTCACTGTACTAAAATGGCCCCCACAGTCACCAGATCTCAACCCAATAGAGCATCTTTGGGATGTGGTGGAACGGGAGCTTCGTGCCCTGGATGTGCATCCCACAAATCTCCATCAACTGCAAGATGCTATCCTATCAATATGGGCCAACATTTCTAAAGAATGCTTTCAGCACCTTGTTGAATCAATGCCACGTAGAATTAAGGCAGTTCTGAAGGCGAAAGGGGGTCAAACACAGTATTGGTATGGTGTTCCTAATAATCCTTTAGGCGAGTGTATGTGTAATTATATATATATATATATATATATATATATATATATATATATATATATATATATATATATATATATATATATATATATATATATATGAAATGGTCATGGCTTACTGAAGAGAGCTCTATTGTTCCCGTGAAGGCTGCAAATCTCCTTTTACAATGGGGAAAAAAACAGCAGTTCGCACCGCAAACAGGCCTCCGGACTCGGGGATTCCAGTGTCGCTATCAGATTACCAAATATCTGAGCTTCTTTAGTGAACGCTGCTAGTATGCATTGTATAATGCAGTTAACAGTTAAATGCAACCCTTTTAGTACCTACTGAATAGGCATAGCAAGGAAGTTTTCAGTGAATCACCTGCTATCGTTCGTTCTTTACTTGGCATCCTGAAAAGGGTTTTGTTTTTCCTGCAAATAAATAGAAGTCAATCTCAGTTCATTTTCAAGATGTCTTGTGTATGCTTAACAGGGGGTGTGCACACTGGGCTCTTCTGGTTTGCCCTTCAGGAGGACAATGCAAAGAAACACATTTTTGTCAGTGTCCAGATTCTGTGGAGAAGGAGATCACCCAAGAGTAGTACTAAACTATGATAAACTATGGATACAAAGTTGACCAGCATGTTCATTAAACAACCGTAACAATACAAGTGTAATAAAAGATATCCATCTCAGTTCAGCCACTACTTGTATTTTCTGGTTTGTTTATTTACACCGATACTATGCTCATCTCAATGTGACCTGAAACTGAATAAAAAATGTATTCAAGCCTTACATTTTTAAAATCCAAACCCACCTGCCTGAACAAGCACAACTCATGTATCGCAGAAACTGGGTCAGGGAGAGAGGGTGGAGTGGGGGGTACCGTTTTCAAACAGCTGCGTAAAAATTCATCTGAATAAGGACAAGTGGCTTCTAGTTACAAACGTGCAGGGTTATATAACTAAGAGGAGAAGTAGGATACTGGTTCAGTGGGTACGGACTCAAAGCAACATATACAGAACGGCTGTTGGCAACAGAGGGCTTGGCATTTCGTCACTTTCATAAGCAGCCAATTCAGCTTTCCAAACCATTTTCTGCGCTGCCCTGCATACCGGGTGGCTGTATCACCGCTATCAGCACTGACTGGCAGCTGGGGAGCACTGTGAAGCTGTGAGAGAGTCGCTGCGTTTATACTGGCAGCCTTCAAAAGCAACTGCAGCAAATCCTTCCAACCGTTTCAAGTATTTTTCCCCATCATGCCTGACGCAGCCCATCCTTCAGCAGCCTGGATCTCTCCCTTCAGGTCCCTCGCCGAAAGCAAAGCATCACATTTACATTTATTAATCCCCACACACGTTTTGCAGCGTCTTATACAGAGATCAGTCTTGCCTGACTACCAGAAAGCAGCCCAGATATCATGCCCAAATCTATTAAAAGCTATATTCGTACCAAGCTACTAAAGAGACATCTTGTTTACTGCAGCTTAAATCAAATTCTTACCTAGAAATATTGAAATTAAGAATAGCGCGCTCTCATGGCCCCGATGAAATGAGGACTATCCAATTCATACCTTTATCCTATGAGAATGAAGAGCTTAGTGGAGAAATGACATAGCTTGCTCAAAATATAGTAGTTAAAGAGAGATATTCATGCTGCTTCTAGGGGCCACAGTATAGGAAATGTAATGACACTCTGTAGCAAGAAGATGCTATCCAACTTGTATGTTTTGTCATTGTCCCCCTTTCAAAATAGTACATTTTCACTTCATAGACCTGAAAATCTTGCCAGAGTTTAATGTATGTATATATATTTTTTAAATTTCATTACTGAAACGGCTCGATTTCTAGAGCGACCACAGAATGAATAAAAGCCAAGCGACCTTAAGCCTAGATTAAAAACCCCACCCCCCACTCCTTCCCCTGCAGTTCCTAATTTCAGCAAATTTTCTAAACACAGCCCCAAGAAATAATTAAGTTTACACTGTGTAACATGCTGTAATAACAGCTTGCAAAGAGATGTCTTTCATTGAATCTGCTGAGTGGTTGTCTTGCCGTGTGATAATGGTGCTTATATGGAGAGGGCTGTAATTGTGCGCCACTTTAGAGCCGCACAACAGGGTTATCTGAAAAACATATTTAGGGCCTTTATGCGAAGGCAGCCTATTAATTACCGCACGTTTTCAATTACGGACAACATTATTCAGTATGTCGGTATTCTGGATGCTCCTTGCCTTCGTTTGTTAATTGCTTATTGCTCGGCTGTGTGCGTTTGAAACACTGCAGACCCATTGTGTGATTGTGGTTTCGCTGAAGTCCTTGGATTCAGAGGCTACAGGAAAACTGATAAGCAGACTAAATATTTCCCTGTCAGTGTCCTGTGCAACTGTGCTTTGTGGAACTCTGAGTAAGGAATCAAATTGACAGATCTTCAATAACAATTATTCTGCAGTAGAATATCCAAGTAGCAGTAGAAAACCTAAACAAGGTCTAAGTGTAGCTCTCTATTCATTTGTAATAAAACATCATAAACTGCTCTTGGGAACTGCCGATATCGAAAACCAACGCCCTTTCTAAAGGCCTCCATCATACAATACACTCGGCCGCAGGAAGGCCATACAACGCATTTCAATGGCAAACCCCAAAGCAGGTGCCATTTTCTTATATTTCCACTGACTCATATTGACACATCTGTGTGTTGTTGTTTTGTTTGATCTCTCTCCTTTTTGTTTGTATTTCTTATAATCAAAATAAAAGGATGGGTAATTTATAAGGCTTCTGAAATAAACTCTGTTACCAAGCAACAACTGTGACCTCAAGGCCTACAGCAGTATATAGCAATATGATATTCCAGCACTGAAGAGTAAACAGGGGGGTGCTCTCCTTTCCAACATAATATGTATAAATCTGGAGCCTGGAGGCTTAGTGTGTGTGTGGAGGGGGGTGGGGGGAAAGAAAGAGAGAAAGAAAGCTAGTAACAGTAACAAAGAGAGAGAGACTTCTACATGAACTTCAACAAAGTGTCAAGCCCTGGTTCTGGACACCCCTAATCCATTCATTCAAAACCATACATTTGCAAACAGTGGCAACACAGGTTAGTTGTTGATCAGTTAGACAGGACAATTATTCAATTAAAGGCACTCTGGTCATTGAGGGCTAAAGTCTATTTGTCAGGTATTTGTTCCAAATCTTAAAACTACTGACTTTACCAAGCAACCTGCTTCTTTGACCAGAACGGTTTTCAATTAAGCAGCTCCGTTTAAGAACTTTCTGATCATAGAATACTGCTGCCTGGGGGGAGGAGGCAACCATTAGGCCTGGGCCTTTAAGCTGTGCACCCCCAGAGATTTATTTCCTCCTATAACAATCTGCCATGCTAAATGAGTTAACACTTGAGAATGTGGAACAGAGTTTGAGTGCTCAGATCTTATGTATTGTTCATGATAGAGCTGCAGGAAACTACTATAAGGTCTGCGTTTCCTGGGAGGGTGAGTGACTCGAACCGAGACGATTAAGGCTTTGAACCTGAAGAACAACTGCAAGTGTCTGCATTGTCTAATCGGCACTTTTGGAGAACAAATTAAAAATCTGCTTTTCCTTCTGCTGGGAGAGAGGACCCTTCAAACATTCATGTTTTTGATTTCTGACCGTTGATCCCAATCAACCACAAAATGTTTTTTTCATTAAGGCGGCAATTATCACAGCATAATTGGAATAGCCTGGTAGCTACAATATGCAAAAATCAATGCATAATGCCTGCCTAATCAATCATTTTTAACTCCTCTTGGTAAACCCAGCCTTTATAATTGAATAATTATAAGAATAATCAAAATAATTATAATCGAGAACATGACCGCCTCGTTGCAGGATTGTGTCACGCTGACCAAATAAATCTAATCACAGCCAGTCTGAAACCTCCAGGCTGCTCACTTATCCCCCTTCAGCACTCTACATGGGCAAAAGCAATTCTCTAATAGTCAGGCATCGGTATTAAATTTCCCTCATTGAAATGCCACACAGACTAACTTGATTACCAGGTTTTTCGCAAGATACAAACCGAGTTGCAAAATAAAATGTCATTTCTGTTATTACCTGATCAAATCAAGGATGACTTCTGACAGATTTATGCCGTAGACACTGCTACACTGAACGTATTGGTCAAACATCTCATTTCAACAACTAGCCCAGTAAAACGATGAACCTATTATATTTGATCATTTAATTTGATTACTAAAATAAAATTAATTGAGGGTTTCTTTGCTCTACCCAAACTAAAAGATGATACTGTCCAGGCTTAGAAAAAAACATACATTCTGTTTTAAAGAAAATAATCATATAATTAACCCATGTTCCCGAGTAGCAATTAGTTAAAAATAGAGCCTCTCTTCTAAGGTTGGAAAATGATTTGAGCACTGTCAACTTGTGCCCTAAAGACTAATGGAATGAACAAAAAGACAACAGCCTATAGGAACATGTCAAGCAAAAAACAGGGAGAATTTTCACTATTTCAGAAACAGCAATCATTGACCCAAGGCCAGAATCGAACCCGTGTCCTAGGAGTACACTGACCTTGGGCACTACCCTTCAGCTCAGGGTCCACAGATGAGAATGGCAGGCGTTTATTTCAGGGGAGCAGATGAAGAGCTTCAGTTTGATCTCACTTCACACAAACTTGTAGGTTTCCCTGGGAGAAGCAAACAAACAAAATACATTAACCGACAGCTATTTAAAATTATGGCTACCACACAGTATTTCCAAGCAGGTTTAAATCATTCCTCTTATACTTTAACATTGGACTGATGCTCACTCACTCTTAGTGCATGCTTCACGGTTCAAGAAACAAACAGTATCATATCAGGAAGAGCTTGTATCTAAAATTAGACCATGGTGCATATGATGCAAAAGAATAATAATGACAACACCAAGACCATGCCAAAATCAGGCCAACCCTACAAGCTTGATTACCAAGCAAGGAGACTGATCAGAGAGGCTACCAAGAAGTCAATAGAGACTTTGAAAGAGCTACAGGCTTTTCACAAGTACAGATAAGTCCATGAGTAAAACCTGCTGCTCTCAGCAAGATAGCTGAAACTGGGAAAGTTCACCTTTCCATTTCACAACAACCTGAATCACACAGCCAAAGCTACACTGCAGTGACAAAGGAACAAAAAAGTAACAGTCCTTGAGTGGCCCATTAAGAGTCCCAAACTAAATCGAATCAAAAATGTGTGGCATTACTTGGATATTGCGGTCCATCAATGCTCCTCAAGGAACGTGTTGGGAGTTTGAGCAGTTTTGTAAAGTTGAGTGAAATATTGCCAAATGTAGGTGTGCAAACTTGGTAGAGGCCTATCCTATCAGACTCACAACTGCTTCCACTAAGTACTTAGGCAGGTGGAGACATCCAATTACGATATTTCAGTTTTGTATTTTTAATATAGAATGTCCAATTTTAGGGACACCTTCTTTTTGATTTTCATTATAAACAGAACAAAAAAAAACAGTGCTACCACAAACAGGAAGGTAACACTAGCCGTCACCATTAAGTAGCCCGCTTCTATTTATACATATGAATGCCACACAAACTCAAACATAGGCTAAGAAAAAAAAAAAAAAAACTGAAAACCCAGCTGTCTGTAGAGCAACTGTGCATGATAACAAATCGAGACAAGAGCAGTTGTCTCCTCAGCTCAACTGCAAGCCAGAACGTCAGGGAGTTTCAGCAGTGAACTCCCCCATCGAGAGTTCCTGTACCATTCTTGCATGTTTACATTATTTCCATTATTAAAATTAAATTACAGGAGATAAAGCTTCCCGTCAAAACCAACAGGCTATACAAAACCCTTGGAATTGAAGCGGGGGGAGAAATGAAAATTAAATTAACATAAAAAAAAACTCAGTTAAATCATTATGTTCTGCGAGAAAACTATACTACAGATACAAGCTATACATTCCTGTGCAGTTTTGACAGCATGCTTCAAATTGACTTAATGATTCAGACATTTTCAATTTGAAAAAGCAGCAAAAAGTGATGCTCCATGGAACAGAATAACCACTGCAATGGACAGCAAGGTACAGCCTGAAAGCTAGCGGTCACTCCAGCTCTCTCAACTCCAGGCCACAGATATACCCCCTTATCCATCTCGGCACTCGTGACCATCAGCAGCAGTTTGACAACATTTGTCTTCACTGGCTTGACATCTTGCTTAAACCAATGGGGTCTTTCAGACATTTAGGCTGACATACTGTCACAAAATGGGGAAAAGTAAGTTATGGAAATCCATGTAGATTAGTAACCATTTGCGTTAGTTGCCATGGAGGTTTTCAAACATCTTCAATGCAACTAATCTTCCACAGAGTTGGTGCAAGAATTGACAGAACAAAAAAAAAACCTAGTGGTTTCTTCCAAAAACCAATAAAGAAAAAAGGGATTTAACGGTTACAAAAGGGCTACTTTATATAAAAGAAAATATTGTTTTGACTTTTTTTTTTTCTGTCGCTTGTCACAAGGCCTATCCTTAGGGTCACTGCATATGATTTAGCTGGTATACCAGATTACAATAATAACAGCTTTCATGTTTTTTGGGCAGACTATAGTGCTTTGAATGTTTATGCATTTACTAATTGAAAACGAAATATATATATATGTATATATTTTATATATATATACACACACACACACACACACACACACATACATGCATACATACATACCACACTTTACTTACAAGAGTGTTTTCCAATAATATGACTCAAGGAAGTGTATTGTTGTTTGTACCACAACCACAACTTCACAGTCAACAATCACAGTTATATTCGTAAAATGTATACATTTATTTTTATGCAATCTTTAATAGTTGAAGAAGTAGTAGCGTTATACATTATGCTGCATAAACATGTTAGACAATTTATTAATAAGATGCAAACTCAAGGCCAAATCTCTTAATTTAGGCAGTTAACTCAGGGGTAAAAATAAGCCTGTGAAGGAAACCACAAAGGACTACAGACTTGCCTAAAGTTCTGATAGCAGACAGGCGAGCACCACCTGCTACACGGCCAACTGGACGGGCATTTTCAAATCCCCATGCCCACAGATTCCCTGGTGCACAGGACCCAGTCGACAGCTGCTTCAGTGTTCACAAATATGGAGCAGAATCCCCGTCATTCAGACGTCCTAACAATCCACAGAATAAGCTTCTGGTATATTCTCCAGCCTCCTCCCCTCCAAATACTGACAGGAGAAAAAAGCTAAGAAAATAAGATAAAGGCAAGAACAGTGCCACGAATAATATTACATAAAATAGATTAAAATGTAATCTCCTAGTGCTGGAAATCCATGTGGACACTTTCTTCCAGTTAATTCTCAAGAGAATTAAAGTTTCAAAGATGGAGAATGAGCATTTGATGGCCACAATGAAGCACCCCTGTACAGTCCATCTACATCCATGAGTCACTTTAAAGTCAGAATGGATATAAAGTTTGAATGATGTCACAGTCCCGTCACAGACCAATCCTGTACATTAATCAGAGGTGCTACAGTGCCAATAAAGCACAAGACTGCAGCAGCGAGCAGCAGACTACAGCGCTCTTACTTTGGGATCGTGTTATCCGATGTCACAATTGACCTAGATTCACGGAACTGAAAAGACTCATTGTGTCAACGACAACTATCTCCCTGCCACGGTCTAAATTCCCTTTGTTACACCCAGACGTGAACATAAGACCAGCAAGGGCTGATTTGATTATTTATCGGTATACTCCATCTGATGGTAAAGACCCAAGCCGACTGGTTAAAAGAGGCCATAGCTCACAGTTCCTTCTGTGAGAAATTCCCAAGTGATAAATCCCAGACCTACATGGAGAATAAAGAGTGCAAATGATTCTCCTCGGAGCACTGGTACTGCAATGTAAAACCTAAAAACATCAAGTCTTTCTGGCCTTTGAAAGTGAACTGCAACTGGAAAATAAGTCTGCACATCCCTTTGTGGACTTTACCAAAGGGCAACCCCCCTTTCAAACCAATAAAAACAAACCACCGCACTGCATAACTTAGACCAAATCAAAAATTGTAAATACCCACAAATCGTAAAGAATTATGAATAGTTTTGCAGTAGAGTAGGAGTAGAAGGAAGTTACTTGGCACCAAAACCATGACTGGGAACAAGTTTGCAATTTGCAATATGCAGGTAGGTCAATGATTTGATCTAGGCCTTAGTTATGGTGAATCTAATTCTACCTACATAAAAAAAAAAAAAACTATAGATATAGGTCAAGTGACTGAGCTACAGTTTAATTAACATGCAGACTATTTCTCATCTTACGGATTCTCTTACTGAACTCAGATTTACATTTCATGCATGGGGTTTTCCCAGAGACTCTCCATAATTTATACCTTGTTTTAAAACTGCATTTATTTAAAATCTGTTTTCCCCCAGTGCCCATCCACCCTTATTACCACAGACGATTGTTGCCCTCCTCCCTCGCCCCTCTCTAGTGAAAGGACTCCCTCAGCAGACTGGAAACTAGTCGCCTGGATGCATTAGTGAAGTGCAGCCGAGTGCTGACGGAAAAAGTCGCAGTTGGGACCCCCGTCTGGATGACACAAAGAAGATGAAGAGGAGATGCAGGGACTCAGCAGGTAGCTTAATTGCCCACAAGCTGGAGAGGATTAAGATCATTCATTCGCACCCTGCCTAAGGAAAAAGGAAAGAAAAAAAAAACGTTCCAAGCAATTATGAAAAATCTGCCAGTGCACCTTTGGAAGAATATCGTCTTCCAAGAGCAGACAGCTACTCGTGCAAAAAAAGCTTTCAGATGTATACATGCGCGCATACCGTAAACGGCACAATTCTAGGAGCCATTTAAACCAAACTGTACTACTACAAAGGCATCTTACCCTTGCTTATTAGTTTGGGGGCTTTGTAAAGAACATGATGTTATATCCAGCTCACACCAGACTTTGAAAATGTTCCAGAAACTAATCACAGACCTAGGGAAAAAGTGCATCACAGGAGGACTTGCACATTGGATCTTGTTTATTCTTTGGTCTAACTAATACGCAGTTCAAAAATAAGGGAGACTGTTACAGAGGATTCTTATTTTAGAAGAACTGTCACCTTCTTTCTTTCCCCTACAAAACTGAATCAGCTTTTATATTGGCCTGCTCAAATCCTAACACTACAAACAATCTTTCTTTGTATAGATTTTAATAAGAAAAGATGCATTCAAACCATAATGAGTGTCTTTTATTCTCCACCTATACTTCAAAGGGAAATACAAATGAGTGTTACCGAATGCCTAGCTGATGCGGTGTTGTGTGTTTTAACTAAGTTTCATCTAATGAGTACATCTTTAACGAGGACACGGAGGAAGGATGGCAGTTAAAATACTTATGTTCTCTCTGCTTTTTTCCCCAAGTCAACTTACTTTAGTGAGGAAAACTACTTTTTTTTTTTTTTTTTTTTTATGCTTGGTGATTTCATAACCTCCTTCATTTCCTTTTCCTCCCCTAAAGGTATTCAATATCTTCAGCATGTATGTACCAATTCTGTATAAATCTGCAAATAACTAACAAGAACAAAAAGAAAAGCGAAAATTCACAGCTGCAGGCACTGCTAAATTCACAGCCCCTAAGGTGAAACAGTATAACCAGTCTAACAATTGTGACGGCATCACAGCCCAGGTGCCAGATGGGGGGGAACTCCTCTTGAACACCTGCCAACACTGCTATTTGAGGGTGTTTGTCATATAAAGTAATGAACTATGGAACAGGAACACTTTCTTATGAAGGCGTGACTTTTTTTTTTTTTATAGGACTGGTATCCTGTTTGGTGATTTTAGACATGGAAATGGCTCAAACACTTAAAACTACAATTGATTAAGCTAAGCATTTACATATTTAAGTAGCCTGCATATAAGTCTCATACCTTAAGAGACCTTCATGTAAATAAATATGGACATCTCTGAACATTACAAAATAAATCATTTAAACTGTCCCTTAAATTAGCACCCTGAAAGATGTAGCCTATATAGCTCTTCATAATTGTTTTGCATGTCTTTTTCCTTTGTATTTCATAACAAGATAATTTATGTCCACAGTTGTGCTCTCTTACCAGTCAACAAATATGTCAAAAGACCGAGGCGAGTCAAACACGCTCCATCTGCCATCAGGCACGATTGGACGAGCCCTTCTCCTCCTCTACCTTTTCCCTGCTCATTCCCAGAAAACACTCCTACCCTCCGTTTTTTCTCAATCCTGCCACTAACGTTTCTCGGTGCATATTCCAGATGTCTCACCCAGTACAGCCTAGGATAGCTGTAGTATGAGAGGCACTGAGACAAAACAAAACTGATCACCATAGCCATCATCAAACCACAGGACCGTAATCACTGAGCTAATAAAAGCCTTTCAATCCCAGAAACAGCATGTGGCCTGAACAATACAATGGGAGAAATGGTTTAAAAGACGTCAGTCGCACTGTGTAAATATATTCTTAAATGGTATCTGCAAAAGCAAAGAATACCAGAGTAAGCGAAATAAATACATTCAGCTCAATTCAACGAGGCGTAAAATGGAGAAGCGCCGAGTTTCATTTTCTAAGAGTGCACCGTAAAGTAAGTGGAGACTGACATCCCGAGCTGACAGCAGCTGAGTCATCCACCCTTCAGAGGAATCTGCGGTACTATAAGCGAGATAACTTAACGAATCCTTGCTCTAATGAGATCGCATTCAGCACTGTCCACCAATCTCCCGTTACTGGTACATCTCTCGGCCTTCGTCTTTGCTGCTGCTCCATGCAAGCAGGCCGGGAGAAGGATCTCTGCTCTGTGGGCAAGCTGTCACACACTATCAGACACCGCACCTAAATCCGTGGTGAAAAGAGCTCCACTGACCTGAAAGTGCAGCCTCTGTATAAGCAAAGATGTCAAGTGTGGAACAGTACTGTGAAGAGAGTGAGGCCGCCACTGCAGCAGAGATGGCGCAGTCTGCGCTACTGCGTTCAGAAGTGTGTCAAGCCACGCCTGGGTTCATCATGCACCTACAGACACTAGACAGTTCACTTTGATCCATTTTAGCGTGCGCCTCAGCAAAAAAGTCTGGCAACAGTGGAGGGGAGGTGCAGTGAGCGTACTGAAACTTTGTCAGGTATCCCTTCGAATCAACAGGTACAGCTGAGAAGCCAGCCCCAAAACCCACCTCTGCTGTTTGGTTTTACATCCCGTTGCAACCTCCTCCCAGGAAGATTCTGGATATTTTTGCTTTCCAGACCTGATGGAAGAAAACACCAAAGAGTGACATGTGAAAAGGACAGCCCTTCCCCCTCCTTCCCCCTGCTGGGACTTGGCAAATCGCTAAAAGCTGGAGACAGTAGATGTGCCTTCAGGGCTGGTCTACGAAAAGTTCTGTCAGCAGTTCCAGTGTCTGCAGTCTGGGAGAGGTCAGGCAAAGATACACTGCAGTTTATACATAAGCCAAGTCAAGCAGGGGTCTTTAAGAGCCTTCACCGACATTATATTCAGAATATATGTAAAAATGGCACCAATAGAAGATGTAGATGTAGCTGCACACTGAGAGGGACACTTCAATCCAAGCAGATTTCCACGCTCCGAGAATTGGCTCGTTTGGCTCGACAGCGCATGGGTGGAGCCTCTTCTCCATGTGGGATAAGGCAGCTGCGATTTCCAGCTCCTGTCCCACACAGCTTCCTGTGCATTAGGCTGGAGCGACCATTTCAATGGAAGCAATGACTTCCTGTCTAAAGAGTTGGGTGCCAGGAGGAAGGGAGAGAACATTGATGGTGCGGGGGGGTGGGCTATTTGTAGAACAGCAAATAAAGGAAGCAAAGGTGGGTGGCTTTAAAAAAGCAGGGGAAGAATAAGATAGTTGTGTCAATCTCAGCCCAAAAGTGCTTATTAATGTATTGACAGAGGCAGCTTTATGCACTCGAGGTATCTTAGCTGTCTTGTTGAATTACCAGACACACAACACGTATAACAAGAGCGCTCTCCATTGCTTAACTGTACGCAGTCATCTCGTCACCCTGTTTAAATGTCACAGTGAGCGATTACATTCCTGCTTCTGTAGAGAGAGTGAAGTGACGTTGGATGCTGAAAATTAATAGTTTCCTGGGGAATTTTGATTACAAGCTGCAAATAAACAGCGGCCTAGTAATTAAAATGCCCAGGACAGGAGGAAAACATGGCTGCTTAAAGGTCCTGTACTTAATACAGCCCACGGGAAAAAAAAAAAAACGGCAATTGGCCAGGGAGATGCAGGGATTGGGCTGTAATGCGGCACACTCCCGCACTTCAAGGGCCAAGCCAGAAAAAGAACCAAGGCCACTGGAGTGAGCGAGTTCATTACCGTCACCATGGGTTCATATACAAGCGAACACTTTGGAGAAAAAGGCGAGATTGGAATGACATATTGGTAGCTGGCACTCCCAGAAACATTCACCACAGAGCCCAATATGATTTCAATCAAGTATACACTAGCCATATTGGAGACTGTTTTGTTTTGGGTGTTCTCTCTCACAGAAAGGACAGTAATCTTTGTGAAACATTTTCAATTATAAATAATTATAAATTTCAAATGCAAGACCGCAAAGCATTCATTTCACAAAGCTTCGCCTGAAAGTATTTTGTTGTTTTACATGAACCCAGCTAATTCCTTGGCAAAACATATTAGATACCCCACACAACAACAGCTATAATAATTAAAACTAGATATAAAAATAGTAGATTGTGGTGGTTGCCAGCAATATTTAAATCTAGATCTTAAAATCAATGTGACTAAACATTACTTTACTATACTGAACTGAGGTGACTGGCAGGACTAAATGTCTTTTGCAGCCAAGTCAGCAGGTTTAAATGGATTAGAATCAGAGCAATTCCTAAATGAACATTTCCTAAAACAAAAACTGAGGGTAGAAACGAACAAGACCTTTATGTTAAATTAAGTTCAGCTCTTCACACCTCTGACAACTCTGCAACTGGTCTCTCTCAGATGCAGACTGCAAAGCACAGATTTCACTGCAGTACCTAAGCAAGTTAAAATAGCTTAATTCTATGTAGATACATTAAAACAAGTCAAACAGACTCAAGGGCTGATGTACAATAGGTTATTATTTTGTCTCTTTTTTATTCTTTTCTTAGCATAAAAAAAAAACAACTCCCTGGGCCAAGAACACCAATCCTCCAGAGAGTTTGTAAAATTGCATATAAATACCCCAGCCTGTGAAACCCATTAATATGGAAATGTAAATTCTCAGTCAGGTGCAATTACTTCCCTTCCTTGTTATAGGATTTTGGCAAAGCTCAGCATATGCATCAAGCACTGCCGGATACAGATCTTTCCCTCACCTTTTTTAGTATTAAAACTGTTGTGCGAGTTGTGTCAAACAGGTAGTACCTCTCTCTCACGCTGCCTCAAACGTTACGAGATTGTCCCAGCAGCAGGGATAAACGGAGGCTGCTTGTATCACAACATCCGGTCAGCTCTGGTAGAAAACATCATTTACAGACAATGACTCACTACTATAGAACACATGTAGAGGAATAACAGCAGCACGCCTTTAGTTTGTAATTTGTATTTGCAGACCTCAGTAAAATAAATCCACTCAATCAGAGTGCAGCACATTTTAAAACCTAGTATTTTGTAATGTGAAGTACAGTACTATGCATCAGTGGATACTTCAACCTTTTGTGGTGTAATATAGGCCTAGATGCACTGGCCAATTGAAATGAAAATACATATTTTAAAAGGTACAATAAGAATAATTTAATCTAACATAATACTGCCAATAGAACTGACAAAGACTGCAGGAAGATTAAGATTTCAGAATTGTGTTGATGTTACCCTAATTTGCAGGCCACCTTTGCTGTTGGGCTTTAGAGTGTAGCTCTTCATTACTAACTATCTGCAGAAATCCTGGTTCTCCAAAATTGAATACCATGTGTTTTTGATGCCTTCAAATAAAGCCTGGCTGAATTCCTTTAATGCACCAGATATAAAGTGGCTGCAAATACTTGAAAACTGTTCGTCCGACTTGGTTTCACAGTCCCATGCTTGTTCAAAAACGTGAACAACAAATTGGGACATGGAAAAACCCTTAACTGCAGTTCAGTTATTCTCTAGATCAGCGTTTCCCTATTTTGTCATGAGATACTTTCCGGTGGGGGTACTTGGTACAGAATCCGGGTGGCAAAGGGGTACTTGGGTCGTAAAGTTTGGGAACCCCCGTTCTATACGGAAGAACCCGGCACTGCCCAGACATTCACATCCCATACAGAGCACAGCAGTCCTACAGGCATTACATATTGTAGGGAATTTATTTTTAAACACCCGTTTAATAAAATAGGGTGTTTTGTGTACAGGCATACCAGGTTTCTGAATCTGAAACGGTACTTTACTTGTATAGTAGTGTTAATTGTGAATTTATTCTGTAAAAGTAGTCCTAGACTAAAAGCACTACATTCCTGGGCATTTCATTTTGACCAGGGTAATGTACGATTGTTAAAGAGCATGAACGTAAAGAAAGGGGGGGGGGGGGGGTTAAAGAGCTGGAGCTTGTCCCACTATTTCAGAATACATGTATGGGTGAAGGCAGACTAAAGCACACGAAATGAACAAGGGGATTGACATTTAAAGCAAAACAAACTGTTCCACACTCGTTTCAGCTTGAGCCTTCACTGTGAAAGAGTGTTGACACCTCGGAAATAATCTTACCTCAAGTCACGTACGTGTAAGAACACCTAATGAGAAGCCTTTTATGCTTCCGTTTAGTTTTTTTAATAGGATTTTCAGGGTGGAGATGAGGGGCACAGTAGAGTTAACCTGATTTTTTCCTTTGTATTATAAGTGAAAAACTGAAAGCTGATTAGTTGCTTTCCTCAATGTGTACTTTAATGGGGGGGTTTTGTTTGGTTTGGATTGACGATTGAAACTAATCTCTAACAATGAACATCTTATAACCAATACCAACCTTAAGATTCAGAGCGGCAACTAAGGGAAGTGCAAGCAAGAAAAGGCCCCTAATAGTTATGCAGAAAATAAAAGCAAAAGTAACAAAAATCTAAAACAATGTCAGGTAATTTCTATACAAGGCCTTAAAAATATTTATTACAGCTCCTGTGAAAGAGGTTTGCATTAGCTTATATACTTTAATTAAAACAGCAACCTAATGACCGCATCCTAAGCTCTGACCCTGGGCCTGTCCCCAAGTCCCAGTCTGCATCCCCAGTCTATCCCCGTCTGCCTTTACAATGCCAGTGATTAAGTGTGGGTTACCTTGTGCAAGCTGCTTAACCTCCTCGTGCTCCTGTTATTAGTATTTTAGAAGAATGCAGATTTTTTTTTTCCCACTTCAATAAAAGTTTCCCAACATGTATTCCTCTTAAATGTTTTAAAAATGAAATATGTTCAAAGCAAACTTGGTTTACTTTTGTAGTACCACTTAAAGATGGTTAAATGATTTGTGGCAATTAGGCCTATTGATTTCAAACTGTATACTGCCAGCATAGACTGAAATTTATGATGAGGACCTGTACAGAATGAGCAAACATGTAACACAATGATTCAAGGAGAACAGTATTGAAAGCATATAATCTAGAACACCCCTGGGATGAGCTGGACAGGCAAAAAAAAAAATCCATCTGCAGGAAACGGCAGAGATCAACGTTGCACTAGAAATGGCCCAGTACTCCAGCCATTTATCAAAAAGATTGCAGCGGTCACTGAGGCCAAGGGTGGGCTGACTCGCCTGAACAATGTAATTTGGGGAAGTATTGATCGAACCATATAACTATATTCATCATCATTTGCTTTGAAAAGGCTGGACTTAAAAATACGAAAACAAGACGGGGTCCATTTCTGCTTCTATACCAAGGTTTAATTATATTAATCACACATTACTATTACAGCCATGAATGTCAAATCTGCAGCAGCAGGACACTGCGCATTCAAGAAAAGCATTGCCAGCAAACCAGAACAATCTCTGCAGGTGTCGAGGGTATTACTGTGCCCGTAGAATTAGGACTAGGCAAGTTCTGACCTCCGCTAAAAATAAGTAGAACATCAAGCAGTGAAAGAGGGACACAGAGAATGACTCCCACAAGAAAGAAGGACAGCACTCAGACTTGGCATGTTATATGCCTTATTCTGTAGAACGTGGTCTGCTTTTAATTACAAAGGCGACTAATTACTTTCCACACACCAACTTTATGCATACGGGAGAGAAACTCTTTTGTCTAGAACATATGTTAAAAATTAAGGGCGACGCAATGCAAAGTATTTTCCCACGGTAACACGAGAGTTAAGCAGAGCCACTGACCCCCACTGTGTGGCTCAGGATCTCAGGATGTTTGCAGAATGCATATCAGAGCTGGGAATGCATGTAGTTTTGTTGCACTTTTCCACCTTTGAAATTGGCCATTAAGCCAAAGGGCAGCACTGGATTCAATGATTGTAAATACAGATTAATATCGCGCTCAGCAAAATTTTACTTGTCCTTTGCAAATCCCAGAGTTGTCAGAAAGAAGCTGCACATGAAAGATGTTTAGTTCAAGATTTCACTGGCAGTCTCCTATAGAGCATATCTATTTAATATGCACACATCCTATAATCCTTTCAGTGACAATTCTGCATGCTTTGGGAATGCTATACTCACCAACGCTCTTTGGAGCTGCAAAGCAGAGACAACACATTTTAAGCGTTTTGAAATGCTCTGCCACGAGAGTCATTTGGCCTCCACACTAAACATTAAAATCCATGCCCTACCCTCAAAACTGAAAAAAGAAGAGTACAGAGGTTAAGAGACAGATTTTGTGGTCAACGCCTAGAGCTGAAAAAACACCTTTGAAGCAACAAAAATAGTTCTGGCACACTTTTAGTTTGGCTACCAGTAGGCCCACGAGCGTGCTGACAGCCCTCCTTATTTTGGAAGCCAGCGGTTTGCCCTTCTCAGAGTGCGCCTGGGAGAGAAAATAGTTTGATCTCCTGCTGCGATGCATTTAACCTTCCATTCCACAAAGACAGCTCTGCAGCCAGCGGAGGGACAGCCCACACGGCCAAGAATGTCAGTGTTTAACTCTTTGGGAGTGTGGTCTGTCGATTACTGCTGCAGCAGCTTGCCACAACCTTTATCATTCGTTAAAGCCAAGAAGAAACAGTCAAGTGGTGGGCTTAATACACTATGTAGCCTAAATAGACACCTTCGGAAAACACAGAACAAAACAAATGCATAGCTAAACTGACAACACCTCCATTTTGCATATTTTCAGTTATTGTTCCTAAACAATGTTACATTCAAGTACTAGAAACGCCAAATAAGTTTCATTTTTTGAAGTGCAGTGTAGGTCAAACCACCGAGCATTGTAATAGTGACAGAATTATACATGTAGCTCATGCACACACAATCAAAATGGTAGCAATTGAAACTAATGCATTTGGTTGAAATGAACTACAAAATTAATTACAAAAGCCCTCCAGGTGTAACAGAGTATACAGGATGTATGTTACTCAACCGAAGAACTGTAAGCAATTCATAACATCAAGGTTCAAGAATGTAATGGGTAGTAGAGTAGTAGATTGCAAACAGCTAATAAACCAGAGGCCTAAACACTTAAAGAAACTATTATTAAGTGTTACACAAGACTCGACATCGCCAAATAACGTTTTAAATGAGCCTATTATAGTGACATCACTCCCCTGGTTTCTTGAGAGGGAATAACTGTTTTGCTCATGGGGCTTTTTGATTAGGAAGGGTGGATCAGTTTCTCAGACCTACCCTTCGTGTCTGGTACCATATAGTAAATGAGTCATCTCAGTGTGATTTGAAACCCCCAAATAAGTAGGTAAGTATGTAGCATCAGTAAGGACCTTTCAAGAAGTGAACACTCCCCAGCTTTCAGTGAACACTCTCCAGCTGCTGCCTGGTAATTATTAACCCCTTTATCTATGACGTTATCTGCCCACTGTTTAGACCACTATCTCCACTGCTTTACTTCATAACCAACAGATGAATCCAGCCGGGCAGCTAGGCCTCGCCTCAGCAAGACTGTTTATAACACATTATCAGCCAGTGCAACACTGACTACATACCGCAATGGTTACTTGCTCTGGGTGTCTAATATAGGGAGGCTGAATTCATGAAAGGAAACGCTTCATGAAAAGAAAGGTTACAAAACAAGCCTGACCATTTAAATTCAGCAGAGAAACCAAAGTCCAGTCTACACCCCCATTACAACATTCATGGCATGTTGCCTAACATGCCCAGCTACTCCGCACCTGCAATCCCACTTCCAAATAGGACTCGTCTCCTTCCCCCCGCACCCCACATTTGTGAAAAATCAGTCTACACCTTCATCGGAATTTCACTGTGGCTTAGTATATATTTATATTATTTTTTCTCTCTCTTCACATACAGTACTCTCATTTCCTGTATAAAAGTTGAAGTCATACTCCTAACATCTGTTTTTTTTTTTTTTTAAACCATAAATATCATCAAATATCACTGTGATTCCATAAATAACTTCTCAAAAGAGGCTGCAGAACTCCATCTTTTCTGATGTAACTGCATGTTACAACAGCCAGGGAAGCATCTCACATTCAGCCATCTTTAAAAGTCTGCAGTCTTTACTCAGTGAATCACTCCTGATAAAGCATATTTCCCACCCTTGTTAAAAAATGGGATCTTCTGACTCACACTAAGGTTTTCCCATTCATCATCCCTATCCCTCCTACTCATGGTGCTTTTCCCAATTTAGTTTCTCCTACCCCTTCAACAAAACTATTTATACAGATCTAATGTTGATGTAGGTACCCAGAAAAGCCCAAGAATTGAGATTAATAATACAGGTCCCATTTGGGTACTAAAGTTGGAATAGCGGACATTAAAGGTTCATTGGCACCATTATTACAGGAAGAGGACTATTGTGATTACAGTTTACTTCACTACACAAACCTGAATCACTTCTGTGAGTAAGTGGGAATAAAACTTGGGTCCAAGGCATGTCATAGTTTTGGCAGGGAGGATCATATTAGGCCGCTCTGCTAAACCTAGAGTCAGCAAGGGGCCTCTGTATCATCTTTGAATCAATTTCAATAATGAAATCCAAGACAATAATAATCTAGAATTTGAAACAAGATTGTATTTCATATTATATAAAAATTGGGCTACCACACTTTTTCTGTATTCTTTGTTACAGCACCTAATCTCATAAAGTGAAAGGATACAAGGTAAAAAATAAATCTGCTAATCACAGATATAGAAAAGCTTTCAATTACGGTGTTGTTAACTCCTTAAACAAATCCAAGAAATCCGCCCCATAATATAATTAACAGCTGACACACTTCTGCAATACAAGCAGAATAGGAGTGCAGATTTTTGCTTGTGTAAAATTGTCATTTTCCTCAAAGCCACGAACTAAAGCAGTAATTAGGGAAAGTGACAGTCGGGCTCTCGGTGATGCCGTCAGCCTCAATTAGAACCCGAGGTAAACACATGTGTAAAAACACTAAATTATTCCAAACTCGAACAATACTTGCTGCCTTTTTCTTTCAACACCAATTATCATACATTAAGAAGAGCACTATATATCTATTTGCAGTCTGCATCGGAGTAATACATTTATTTTAAGTTATACATATTCGAACAGATGGTGTGAATGCAGAGAATCATGAATGAGAGAGAAAAACACAAACCATCAGTGGTTAAAGAAATGCTTGCCATGTCTCAGTCAAATATAGACCATTAAAAAAAAAAAAAAAAAAATAGGCATTATACAAAGTCTGGGTAATACAGGGTCACAAAGTGCATTGATGTATTTCACACTGTACTATGGCAAGAATATCATGATACAGATTATGTTTCATACCACCTTGGTAATAATTGACAGGTTTACAGCAAATTCCTTAAAAATAAAATTACCTCTATAAGTCACAATGTTCCAGGGTTGGCAGTTCTAACGACTGAATATTTTGCCGTTAAAACTACAACAGACGTTCTGTTTTTACTAACTAGGAAAACCTAATGCAGGGATTCGAAATCTGATTCAGCATTACATATTTCTAATACATTTTAGGACTCCTCTGATCCTAATTATTACACATAAAGGTTTGCCTATTCCTGAACCATAACTGCCACAATTGATAAATATGACATTTGGGAGCATGAAAACTCATTATCACCAAGACATCCAAAGGAGTCACAAAAATGTAAACGAGATGAGAATGGACCCATATAAAGGCATTGTGATATAACCGGCTTTTACAGCATTGATGGGATTCATGTCATTACTGCTCATCTGCAGCCTGCATTTAATAACTTTATAATTGCTTTAGCCTGACCAAAGCCCCTTTCCTATGTCCTCGGTGGTCCAGGTTATTTGTCCCACTTTGCCCATGCTAATCTCTTATCATGTTGGTATCCAGACAACCAGGGTTGGTTTCTTATTTCTTGTCATTCAAATCAATTTTCATTTAGTCGGTGAGTAATTTTGTAGCTGTTCAAATCTGAAAACATGTTTTTATTGGCTTCCCGCAACTCACTAGTTAGCAATAATGTTATTTTTTTTGTGCACTTAATTGCACTCACTGATTTTCTGGGAAATTATTATTTAAGGTATATCAACATACTTCAGTTTTGGAAAAACAAAACCGAAATGCATACCAAACGATGTCAATTCCCAGTTTTAAGCTTGTGAAAAGAACACAAACTTCAACGTTGTCGTCTCCAAAATGTAAGCAAGCTCTTTGTTCACACTGCAGATTTCCCCAGCCTCATTACTAGCTTATTATTCTCTTTTAAAGAAAGAAAAAAGAACAGAAAAAAAAGATAAAATGGGGGGGTTGGTGAAACACTTAGGCTAAATAGCTTGCCAGCCCTGTTGGTTTTCTCCATCACTGGAAAAGTAATTAGGTGTGGAACAGAATTAGGGTAAAACAAATAATAATAGTCCAAGACAACAGAGACTATTTGCATCAAGTGTTACTTTAGCTTGACAGAGGAGAAAGCCTTTCAGAATAGCAACAGCTGTGGGAGGAGGCGAGGCCACAGGAAAGATTTGTTGGAGCATTCGGCAGAGGACTGTAATCTGTTCAGCCCTCCCAACATGTTGAGACAGGGTTAAGACACGAAGGTTAAAAAATTATGCTATACCTGCATGCCATATATGGAATTTTGCCTACAGTTCAACATATAGAATAGGAGTCTGAAAAAAATTGACCTTGTAGACCAAGACAATAACTAAACAAGGCTATATGGTTGGTTCTTGATGAATAAGCAGTTTTTGACCCCATTAGGGACTCTTCAGACAACACCTTTGGACAATGGAAGCATTGTCCTTCAGATTTCAGTATCGCCTATCTGTCTATATCCTTGAAGGTACTCAAATCACATTTTAATCATTTAACAACACGACCAGAGGGATCCATTATCTTTGCCTGAAAAGCAAGTGGACTTCTTAATGAAGCCAGACTAGATAGATCCACAAACTCTACAGATGCCCCTGGCTTTGAAATCATTTTCTTTAGAAGGATCCTATGGAACCTAATGAAAGCAATGATGCTTTCAAAACTACCACATGTACAGACTTCTTAAGTAAAGGTACCAACATTTATACAAAATATAAGGCCAAGTACATTCAGCTCAGATTTTCTTGCATTAGAAGTAAAGATGGCCTTGATTACCTGAAATGTGCGGTGTGCTTCAAAATACTGACTAATGAATGCCTCAAGCCAATGAAAGCTGAAAAGGGATTTAAAAACAAAAACACCCCACATGAACCTGGAAAATCTGTCGAGTTTATTTTCAAAAGAAAAAAGTAAGAAAACAGTACTACTTGTAAGCAAAACATTCCTATTCCAGAGAGGATCAGACTATACAATTTAATGCTGTGTTAAGTAATGTGTGGGCAAGTATATTTTTTGAGTGTTGATACAGAATACAGAATAAGGCCTATATGCAGTATTGTATGGTAACTCAAACAAAAACACCTATGTTGCATTGAATAAAGGTGTCTTGCAAAATTGTCCAACTACAGTTTATCATCCGTCATCACTTGTTTTGCTTCTTTGGTTAAAATTAAGGAACTCTCATGGAATGAGGAAGAACTGATCAATATTGAACATAAAAGGGCGTTGGTAAACCTGAGACTGTTATTAAAGTATTTAATTTTAATTTCAATTTCATTTTTTTTTTAAGCACGCGATTTGTAGTGGGGGACAATACAAGAAAAATCTCATTCTGGACATTCCCCTGGACTGCATAATACCCTTCTAACAAACATTAATTAATCAGGAAAAGGGCCAGTAGGGTGAATAAGTTTAAACTCTTTTTGGCCCTGTTGCATAGGATTAAATTATGAATGTTTGATGCAGGCATTATCAGCCAGGTACTGTGCTAGATGTACCGAAGGATACTCAAGTGAACCTACATTGAATTCCTCAGCCTCCTGTCTGGGCAGGTAAAAGCAATCCAAGGAATCCAGATCATCATTTTCCTTTCTGCTCTACAAGCAGAGAACTGCACCAACTCCTGCTATTGATGTTGCACAACTCCCAGGCTGATAAAGAAACAAATTCAGCACAGTACTGGTTGCAGACTTCATCCAGAATTATTCATTTAATCCCTCTGTGATTTTGCTCCCAATTAGGTTAGCCAAATGTATTGACAGAATAAGGGATAATCTTTATTTCAGTCTAGGCTACCATTGGTCAGAAGTTATCAGCATTAATAATTAGCCTTTTCAAGTTGCACTACAGTTATTTATCGGTTATTGAACATTAGTACAAGTGCCATTCCCTAAAAGCGATAGCATCACAAACAGTTCAAACAATGACAAAACTGTTTGCGTAGATTGCCAATATATTCTTTCAGAGAAAAAAAATAAAAATCAATTTACTAGTACATCTTGGAGAAGGTAAACTGTGTGTCTTAAATTAATAATCTATTCTAACGTATACACAGAATTACTAAGAACACAACTGTTTTTGAAACATGTAATTCACTGGGCCATTTTAAAAGAGGCCAGGTCTGGAATAGTTAGTTAATTCAATAGTAACAAACATGGAGTCGCTCGCCTGTACTTGCTTTAAGTCCGAAACCAGACCCTAATCAATATCGTCCTGTGACCCCTTTGGGAGTTCAGCAGCACAGAGTCACAGGCCTTTGAGGAAAGGAGAATAAAGAGGGAAAAAAGTGGGCCACAACAAAAAACAGAGTGGATGTAAATCATTAGTGAAGAGTTCACCTTTCCATGTCCCACTGTGTGGAGACTGAAGTGGGAAACCTGCTGAGGTAGGGCAGCTCATTCCCACAGATAGCTCAGGCCCTACCTCAACCCTATTCTAATGGAAATGTTGCCACAAAGCTGTTATCAAGGTGAGAGCTACAGCAAAACCAGGGTAATGAATCTGATAGAATTTTCTAAAATGCATCCGATCGAAGCGTGATTGTTTCAGTCTGCTGTCCTGACAGGAATGCCTGTCTGTCTGACAAGACTCCTACTCGGTGTCTAAAGCAAGCCAAGCCCCTCAACACGAAACCTGCAAATACAAATTTAACCAAATCAGTTCTAATCAGTTCTAGGCAGTTCCCTTCTTACATTCTCTCTACAGGCAATACAAAAAATAGCTAAACAATGCAAGCAATGGGTGGGATAGTTTGTCATCCCAGGTTAACTGGTGCCAGAGAGACTGGATATTCAGAGCATGGATGTTCTAAACATGGCCCTTGATGTCTACTGGCTCTGTTTCTACTCAGGGTGCGACTGTGAGATACCACCCTGACACATACCAGACAACTCCTGAGCAAATTATACTGGATACACATTACAATTATATGAAAGGATATATATATAGATACACTACATGGCCAAAAGTATGTGGACAACTGCTCGATGAACATCTCATTCCAAAATCATGGGCATCAATATGTTGTAACATTGATGCAGGGATTTGCTTCCATTCAGTCACAAGAGCATTAGCGAGGTCAGGCACTGATGTTGGGCGTTCAGGCCTGGCTCACAGTTACTGCCGTAGCTCCTAGAGGTTTCCACTTCACAACAGCACAGTTGACTAGGGCAACTCTAGCAGAGCAGAAACTTGACAAACTGACTTGTTGGAAAGGTGACATCCTATGACAGTGCCACGTTGAAAGTCCCTGAGCTCTTCAGTACTGCCCATTATACTGCCAGTGTTTGTCTATGGTGAATGCATGGCTGTGTGCTTGATTTTATACACCCGTCAGCAATAGGTGTGGCCACATACTTTTGACCATGTAGTGTAGACACAAAACCTGCTACATTAATCATTAAATAACAACATGTGTTCCCTGTTCAAAAATATTGGTGATTCAGGATAAACTAGAAAACTAACTGTTTTGGGACTCTACAGGTACAGCAACGGACACTCCTGATCCAAGTTAAAATTGGATACCAAGACAATTGAATTACGCATATATTAAAGCGAACATATCAAGTCTGGGTCACTGTCAGTACATTGTAAAATAACTAAATATTATAAAATGAAATCGGAGCATGACACGGTACATTATAAACCGCACAATCTGTGACATAATCTCATTTCCACGCTTCTGGAACTACTCTGGGGTTCCCTGAAGAATAGTGCATAGAAGCACACAGATTGCATGGTAAAAGAATGACTGTGTAATCACAGCCTAATTAACATTGTCCAGGGTGTTCACTTAATTACATGAAGCAGATTATTTCACTGTACTTGTGTTAACAATTAAGAAAACACTTGAAATGATGGCTGCATGAAAAAAGGCTTTATAGCAATTAAAAAACTCAACACTATATAGTATCAATGGCTTTAATTTCTATTCAGGATATTGGAATTGGATACAAGTTACTCTTTAATTCTAACTAAATGTGGCCCATTATCAGATAGGGATTATTGTGGTAAACGGCAAACTGCACACTTCACAGCAAAGCTGGTTGACATGCATGTGATGGGAAAATCTATAGTATGCATCTACCAGATCCAGGAAAGTCACATCACATTCTAACCGAATTTACATGCTGCTACTTTGTATGCATTGATTGTCAGGTAATGTGAATTGGCTTCCATTTAATTCCCCCTGCTGGTGAGCTTGTGTTCATTCCAGCTTGGATAACCGCTTACTATGTGCTAACTTTACAAGCAAAGGTTATGCTCTGGGAAATGGATACGGATCCATTTAACCCGAAATCGTCGGTAACCCTATAATTACCAGATGGCGACTGCTCCATCTGTCTTAGGCACAAACACAACAGGAATGGACCGGTAAGAGTAGGAAATTATCCAAATCTGCACCGTTCACCCCTAACCAAACATTTTGTGGTGTCCCACGAGGAGTTGGAAATAAATGCGTCTCCTCAGCTCTGTGCTCTGTAATTAAGGTACTAAGAACCAACTTCATTTTCCTACCTCAATGTTTTTGTTTTTCTTCTTTGACTTTTCAAATCAAAAGGCGCAGTATAGATGCTGTCCTCGTCGCCACTTTTTCCATTCTGACTAGGTATATTTTCTTCAGTATGGTTGAGAAAAATAAACACTTCCTTCACAACACAAGATCACACCTTATGTTCAGGATACATTAGAAGATGCGGTTGTCTTAAGTAATTCTGAAGCTCTCCTCCCAGCACTCTGGTAGCATTTAATTTATAAAGAGCCAACTAGCCTACAGCAAAACATCAACCATAACTGTCCAATCAGATTTTCCTTTTGTCATGTACTATATTCCTCCCCATGAGTTTCCTACCTCCCATTAATACTCCTTCTACTTCCTCCACTAAGATAGGACCAGTTATAAAGACTGATCCATCTATCATTATTTTTCAGCCCTTGCTCAACACTCCCCTGTTCATAGCAGAGTTGCAGGTCTTAGCATCTACAACTGGCTCACACCTGCTGAGCATTTAAAGCAATTAGTCTATTCATTTTACTGTAAAGTATATATATTTTTTCAGTTAATGGATCATAATTTGAGTACATTATATGCACAAGCATATAGAACATGAATTACTGTTCCTCTTATTATAGTATTAGTATTATTATTATTATTATTACTACTAATTACAGTGCTCTGACAGTGATCAGTGCTCCTTACATATAATCTAGAACAAACTATTTTAGTTAACAAGAATTACGCTCTTGTTAAAGATGCCTTGGATACAGTGCTTTGACGCTGCCTTTAAATAAGCTCCAACTGACATTTAGATACTGATCAGCAATGCTTTTTTTTTTTTTTTTTTTTTTTTAAATACAACTAAGTCAAAGTAAAAGGATTGGAAGGTACAAGCTATACAGGCTTAATCCTGAACTGAAGATGTGATTTTAGGTGAGGTCATGGAATTAAAAGTGACTGAGGTTTCAGAAATTAAAGTATAGACTAATTCAGAACAATAATTCTAATTTACTGGTGTATACATTTATCTTCTAGCTTTTCCAAGAGATATTTACAATATATGGCTGATTGGCTCTAAAAAAAGGCTTTGATTACATCCTCACAATTAGTGGGGCTATAGAATTCCAATACATAACAAAAAAATTAAGGTGACAGGTCATCCAGGGACAAAATACTTCCTGGCTGCCATATGTTCTGAGTAGCAATCACATTTCCATACAGTGGTTCTTGCCATTAAAAGGCATGCAACATGTCAAACATCCATGATATAACATGGAAACAGGCTAAAGGACATGGCCAACTATAACTTTTATTGTTGTGACCATGTGATCCCTACACAAAAACAGAAGAACCATGGAGAGCAGATGGACCCACAATTAAATATCCACACAACTGAAGGGCCTCACAGGCAGATCTCAACTTCTTATGTTCCCAGTTCCAATGAACTGGAAAAGTCTGCATCTAATCCTTTAGTGCAAGTCCGATAGGCATCAACTGCCAGCATGGATGAACGTTTGGCAAAGGAAAACATGCAGAGTTTTCTTCTCTCTTTCCAAGTATGCTGTAGGCCACAGGAGTGTACTTCTCAACAAGAGGCAAAGAGGAGCAGTGTGCAAGATGATAACCTGAGAGAATAGGACAAGCACTGTAAGACCGGTGCAGATTACATCAACAGTGAACAGTGGGGCTGTTATTATATATAATGTTCCCAGATGAGTGGGGGTTCCAGCTAGATGTCTGAGATGTGTGATGTGTGGGAGAACACCATCAGCCTGCTTGTTTCTGTTTCTGGCAAAACTGCTTAGCACATCGGTCAGTCACATAACTTCTTACTAATCTGGAAAACCAGAGGAGCTTTTCCAGATCTGCAGGGATACACGGACACAAGTGGAAATTGGGCTTCAAGGTATTCAAGACAGAAAACAGGAGACACTTATTCACACAGAGAGTAGTCATAATCTGAAACAAACTCCCCAGCGATGTGGTAGAAGCTGAAAATTTGGAAACTTTCAAAAATAGACTGAAAAGGATCCTTGGATCACTTCGTTATTAATGGACACCAAATGAGCACAATGGGTCGAATGGCCTCCTCTCGTTTGTAAACTTTATGTTCTTCCTACCGAGAAATCAAGTGCAAGGCTTCTCTCTCAGCCATGGTGACACTTAATTTTCAAGACCACAATACTCGGCTCACTTGCATGCTGCTCTTGAGCACTTCCAGAAAGAACATCCTTACGTTGGCTAGCAAGGTCCATTGACCCACTGCCTTTAGGACATGTTTAAGATTTTGTACTTTAAAGTAATCCGAATTATTTACAGTGTCCTTCTAGAATTCCCAAGCATGTCTTTTATTTGCAAAACATTTCAGACACGATTTCACACAAACGCACTTCATCTGAAAGCAGTATCCCTGAAAGTCAGCAAGAGACAGCTGATATTGAGCTAATAATTTCAACCTACACAGCATTTTCCAGCTCTTAATCCACACACTTCATCCAAGTACATTAATTGGAGAAAGTGTGATCAAGAGCAAACACTTGCGTAACAGTACGAGTGTCTTCTTAAGGACAAATAACACAAATTCAGATGTCGACAAACTTTGGAAACGTTTCAAAGAAAGAATGTTTTGAAATTATGTTCTGCAAATCTTTGTGGCTTTGGAATCCAATTTTGTGTTAAGTTGTAGGATCATCCTCACGCAACGATTAGGCTATATGCCAACTTTAATGTTTGCCTTCCCCAAGTTGGAAGAAGCACGTAAAGAATCACAGAGTTACATTTTCACATACATTTTTAGATTTCATTGATTGGACCACATCACCAAAGACGTAACGAGGGCTCTGGGGGTGGTGTACCAAAAATGACCAAGGTTTCTACGGTTACAAATAAAGTTAACTTTTGCAGTTGCTTTGTTTCATTGTACACCAGCAGTAATACAAAGGAGAGCAGAAATGGTTAACCCAAGAATGTCATCTAGGTTTTCAGGGCATTCAATGAGAGTGTAGTATGAAAGGTGGTTACAGCACACATCATCTTACTCCAGAGTCCCTACACTGATTACATCGCTTCCCATCTGCTCCTGGTCAGTGCTGTATCCACCTGGCCAGCTCTGCTGATTAAGACTTGTGTCAATCTCTCAACCTACTTTTTTTTGGGTGACATACAGACTCTTGGATAGGAAAGAAGAAACATTATATAAATATATGTTCAGAGATGATTGTTTACAGATTGTACTGTAGAAAGCTGACTCACAGACTTTGGACTTCGACGACTTAGTGGGATCTGGCAGTTTCTTGTAGACATAAACAAAGGGGTATTATGGTTTGGTTTCTTACCCACCATTAAGTCACTGAAACACTTAGCCTACATGTCAGAGCGATGCTATGGAACACAAACGTAGTTACACACTACTTGCTGTGAAGTTGACTAATCCAGATTTGTAATTCATTCTTTAGATCGCTAGTAAAATTCCATTGGAAGAGCGGTGGGGGGGGAAGCAACATTTGATATCAAATTCCTGGAGATTAATAGAACGGAGTATGACAGAAATACAGCTCAGAAGACAGAATCAACAAACAGACCACTTAAAAGTCTTGGGAATGTCTCCATATCCCTGCTATTTAATATACAGCTCATTATCCAATTTATCCAGCTTAATTATCTGCTTAAATTTGACATTCTAACTCCACTCCAAAAAAGAAAAACACGCATCTTAAAGAAACTTGTGACAGCCGCGTCGGATAGGGAGCTGCTACACACAAAGCCCCTTCAACAGAATTCATTTGAAGATCGGCTCTCTCTGCATAGTTAATACCAATCAGCCTTTTTTTATTGGAGAAATGTTTGTTAGCATGGGGAATAGAAAGTGGAGCAGTGTTTATCAAGTTACAGGAATACAGAGAACCTGGTTATATTTATGAGCCAAACTGGAACACTGCAGTTTTTGCACAATCCTTTCACCAAAGTGGTATAAATATCCTAAGAGCATGAAGCACAAGGCCAAGCAATCAGATTCTGCAGTGACTCTGCATGCTCCATTTGTAGGTCACATGGATCAAAACTCTGTACATAGGGTAGGTCATTGTCTCCCAATCACTTATTATCGGACAGTATGGGTAATGAATCTCCAGGAGGCCACGACTTTGAAAAAGTGAGGTTTGAATGATTTCATCCCCAGCAGCATATGCAACCAAACGCAGCAAAACAGTTTTGAGATATCCTGCTCATCTAAATCATGGCTTAGCACCTATAAAATCAACGGGGGTGGACATGTTTTGAAGCTATTGGTTCTTGCATACCTACCTGTAGACAGTTTGTGGCATCAATCCATTTTCACTTCCTCTTCCCCTTCCTCTCAGTCTCATTTAGTGACCTTTCCCCTCACTTGCAGCCTAAACTAAAGACAAATTAAGATCAACAAAAGTGATGCTGTTCATTGCCGGCTTCTGGAGGAGAGAGAAACCTCCTTTTTATGCTGCTCTGCACTTTCCGGCCCTGAATTGTTTTTTGTAAGTTAAAGGTTGTGTGAGGAGTGTCTCTAATTGTATAGGACATGTCATCTCATGTAGTTTGGGTGAGAGGACCGCAAAGCAAACTGAGCATACAATAAGACATCATTTGGGCAGGAAGACCTATTAATTCATTATAAAACACACACTTAAGGAATTATTTTTGTTCAATTTATTAAATCAGCCATCTTTCTCTCCATCTAAACATGTTTTAGTCCAGCATGCACTGTAACTGACCTACAGTACCTTATTGGTATCCATGCTAGTTAAACATAACAAAAATAATATAAACAATGTGCATCCTGTGAATGTTGCCCCACACTCATTGAGTGTCCTGAAACATCACTGGTTATTGAAGAATTTTGCAACCTTAATTATTTCTATGAACAGGATGATATTTATACACAGGATAAGAGGTTCTCTTTTTAAATGCTGCTCTGTGATTGGCTGGTTTCTCAAAAGTGATTTATAATAAGGAAAAATAGGATGCAATATGTCCTAAGATTACAATAATACAGGGTTTACAAGAAATACAGAAATCGTTGCCACCTGGTCAAACAAACGGCAACAAAAAACATCAAAAAAAAAAAACTGCAAGCGCACATGCTTCGCACCCCCCACGCTCTCGTTTGCCAATGGCTAAACCCCCTCTACAAGCAACGCCCCCCGCTATACAATCCATGAGCAGTGACCATTTCAAAACATTATGGAAGTGTGAGTAACCCGATTGTCGAATCACCCTGGCAGACAGCACACTAGTACTTTGACACATGGTTTTATCTTCTTAGTAGTTTTATAGTCCTCATCCCTCTGCTAGGGGGAACTCCTGTCTGATACTACAGAGGCTCGAGCTACAGTACCGACCTCATTTGGCACAGGCCGTGTTGTCATAACACAAAGGGTGGGGCTGAATGAATCGTTCATATCCAGATGCAGGCAAAATTTTCCTTCCCCTCAGGCTAGGGCCTGCTTTTAACTAATTGATAAGAGGCACTGGGAGAAACACTGCCAATTGGTGGTCTTACAATGTGTATTTTTAACTTAAATTGTGGCCTTCCGACTCTTGACAGATTACAAACAGGTTGCTCTGTCTTAAATGGACTTGGCCTATTTGTTGTCTTTGCTTTTTTTTTTTTTTTTTTTTTTTTAAACAAGGCTTGGGCACAGTTGTTGGTAACCAAGGGGTAAATGATGACAGTTTTTCTTGTTTCTCCTCTTTGTTCTTTGGAAGTTTCTTTCACTTCACCCTCATTTCTGTGATCCAAGTTCAGGGAGAATGTCTGCTTTTTATTTCAGAAAGGCCACAGCTGCTCCTATAATAGTCAACACAAGCAAAACTGTCTGTAAAGATTAAAAACATTCCACTTCTGGCTTTATGCTGCAGCATTGCTTTACATGACCGTCGAATAATCTTTTGAGTGTAAAAATCAACCTAATTTCCTACCTTTAATCAATATGAATTACACTTATGTGATGTTGACAAGGAAATGCTGCAAGATTAAATGGAATCAGAGGCGAGTTAGTAAATATGGATAGAATTAAAACCTCTATGTTGACCAACAAAAACATACTTGAGAATAAGACCAAGCATTCTGAGATTCTGATGTATAGTATAAGTATAGTGTCCTGTCTAAATATCCAATTACTTTGTTTAAATGAACAGTTATCATTTTAAAACTCTAAAGCCTATGAAATCTTTGAAATACACTGACTTGTATAATTACATTTGAGTAATTTCTGGCAAAGATAATGGCATGAACTAATTGCAATCACCTTGTTAATGAATACTGATATTCAAACCCAGAACATGTGGGCCCTTGATTTCCATCAGTAGCTTAACTGTTTTTGGCATTGCATCAGGGTAATTCATCCAGACATAAACCCAATAGAAGGTGTTGAGAGTATAGCTTAAAAGAAAGCCTATAGACAGCAAAGAACAAGCATGATAGTAAAGTGTTCCTTTCTATTGATTGAGCTATTCTCTGTCAAACTTCAGATGTGAAATATCATCGATAACCCAGCAGCCCCTTGTCATACACGATCATCGGAGTCTCCGATGTCTATTAATGCAACCTTCCATCTTCATGTCTGCAATACATTGTAGCTGCACCACATGATTTGTGGTACAAAATGTCATACCAGAACATCACAGCTTCCAACTGCAACAGCTGGTAGGGTGCAACATGATGTTGCACGATGCGAGATCAACATCTTCTCACATAGTGATTAAAGCATGAGGTTGCAGACGTATTAACATGATACTTGGCAAACTGTAACTAGTTCTTGCTAGTTTTCCACCCGGTCAGAACCATCATTGTAGCAACTTCTTCTGAGAGTTACGGCATCCAGATCTCTAGTACATCTGCTCAGCATTTGCTCATTACAAAAATTGGTTAAATCTGCCCTTCCTAACACACCTGATAAAAAAAGGCATATTTCATCTTTTTAGCTCTATCAGATCTCTTTTTGTTATCCATCATGCCGCTGGTGTGAAAAATCAAACAATGACTAGAGATTAACAGTTTGTCACAAGCCTCTTTCCCTGTCCTCTAAGTACCCAGGACTGATCTACAGGAAACAGTCTTCCATTTAACCACATTTCCGCAATCTTTAACCACCAGCGTACAAAGTGTTTGCTAACACATCGGTGCATTCTCAAACAATTAGCTGATACTTCCCCTTGTAAAGGAGTGATTAATAGATTTTGAATGATGTCCAAATTTCAAGTCATTTTTTTTTTTGTGACTAACACTTTAAATCAGAGCTGTACCCCTAAAACCAAGAGCAATAAAGAATTAGTGCGGCCAACATTTTGTTCGCTTCAAAAAGGCAAATGCATACTTGCATACATACTCTCATAATGACCTGTGTGGTCCTTCCACATAAAAATGACGCTATTAGAAAAAGACATTTAGCCTAATATTGAATATTAATTGAATCTGTATAATGGTTCCACTTCAGAGTAAGTAAGAACTTCGAGTGCTGCTATTCCTCTGCTACTGTTCAGAAGTGTGACAGCCTCTTACTGCCTAGGAATCAAAAGGAATTTCCTTAAGGAAAAATAATCATCCTTTCCCAGGTCCTGGCAGCTGCCCCAGACCAGGCAGTCAAGTAAAGGTAAAAGACACACAGCTCCACTTACAAAATCTGGCAGACACCTGTGGTGTGCCAGTATCCTCAAAACTACAAGACAACCATCTGAAGTCTGGAGCCATTTTTTTTTAAGCAACCTTACCTTTGCAGTTATCATGCTAAACGGGGAATATGGGAGGGAGCTGGTCGATTCTGTTAAATGTCAAACTTAATTTAATTGGCGCTGATATAGGAGGAATCCATCTGCAACATCAAGAATGAGAAAAGCGGTTGGCAATATAAACAGGAAGGGCAAATATTTAAAAAAGCTAGCGCCAAATGATGAGCATGTTTTTAATGAAGGTTTGCATATTCTTATCTAGATTGTTGACATTGAAGTATAACAAAAGAGTTAGATTATAAAGTTATATTATAAAAAAATAACAGTATGAAAGCTAGTACACAAACAGCATGGTTTGCAGTCCCAAAACTCCTGGTCTCCCTATAACAATACAAAACATAGAAAGAAAGCAAACCTTCAACAAACCAAACAAACATAGCAAGAAAGCAAACCTTCAGCAAACCATTCCTTTTAAAATTAAATCCATCCAGTATGGCTCTAACGAACACACCAACCAAACACAAATATATCCGGCATCTGTGTCCGCCAATTAACTTTCACCACAGTCTTAATTTGTCGTCTCATACAAGTAAATACTGCAAGTAAGGCATTCGCTTACAAGCACAAGAGGATTTTCAGGGCGAGGCCATATGGTTCCCAGACAGTTGAGACTTCTTACCGAGGTCTCTTTAAAACTGCATTTAAAAAAAAGCCTAATTAAACTAAATACATTATAGGTTGACAGACTCCTAAAAAAATAGTGTCTGTGTCAAGCACTTAGCCTAATTTACAGTGGACTTGCTGACAGCTGGGTGAGTTAGCAACACATTTTGGGAAATCCTGTATAGAATCCGTTCTCTACAGCGAATTAAATCAACTGTTTTATAAAATGCTAACCCCTCCAAAGCATGTGCACAAAACAGAGGAAGAAGGAATTTGTCTACAAAATACTAACCCCCTCCAACATAAATATATATTTTCACTTTTAAAAGACATTTAGGGTATTCAATTACTAACCTTTTAGTTCAACTTAATAAATAAGTGTTTCAGATTTTAGTGGACAGGACTTGGCCATCTTTGAAAAACTGCAGCTTGTAGCGTTGCACAGTGTTGATAAAAACAAGGGGGGAAATGTACTGTTGCAGAAGTATTCAGGCATGTTCCCACAGGAGTTAAAACCATACGTGTTATTGACAGTTTTGGAAAACACGCAGGAGCACATCACTGGAGTACACCCTTGACATGCCAAAGGAAATCCAAACAAGGTCTGTGCTGCAGCAAGACCAGAACATTTCACTTTCCGAAATGAATAGAAGAGGGTCTCAGTCACAGCACTGTTTAGTTTGCGTTCACTGACAGCTGCGCTTACCATTTTGTCCCGTTGATAAAGACAAGATGCAAAGTTAATCAAATTCCTACAACTCAAGCAAATACTGATAGGCTTTTTGGACTGAACAAATTTGGCACGGAGATACCACTTATTGTTCCAGAAAGCAGACAGTTGGCCCACATTAACTTATAATACAGAGCAGACACAGTGAAAGTGTATTGATGTACAACAACACAGCACTCTGTCTTGTGTTTGCGTGCCAAATTAACATGAACTAGAATGGTATAGTGCTGTCAGTATTCCCTACAGCTACCTTGAAGCCCTTTAGCAAATCTAAGCCAGCTCCAGATTGCTGCAGTTTGTTGCTATGTAAGACCTTCATAACAGAGCCCTACACAAGAGCTGCATGACGTCATACATCTCCCTGTGCAATGTGCGGTTGTGTGGACATGGCTGACAGCTTTCATTGAGCAATACGTGGAAACAGCTGCACATTAGTGGCAGACTGCGGGTGGAGACCTGTGGAAAATACAACCCAAAGCGGTTTCTTTTGAACACGGCAGCCCCGCACTACACGGGACAAAGTCGGACAGGGATGATACCGTGCAAACCCGCACAGTCGCGTGAAAACGTATGAATACGTAACGCATCGTTAGGATCTCAGGTGCGGCGGCTTTTCGAGGCTATAATGAAGATTTGTGTTGGATCAGGCAGGTCGTTATTGAAGATAAAACCACAAAGCGGGTCCTCTTTAACCCCCATCCGTCTCCGGTAGCGCAGGGGAGACGGGGCCACGCTTACAGTAGCTTCTGCCCCCGATGCCCCCATACAAAAGACTGGCAACTGAAACATGCGGGCGAAATCGCAACACTGCCGGGAAAAGTAACGCAAAGTCGGCGGTTTTTACGGTGTTTTCCCCCGCTTTGTTGCGATGTGTGTCCGATCAACAGGAGCGCCTGCCCGTGTGTGGCACAGGCACAGGGTGGAGGCGAGGCTGGTTGTCCAGTTGGCCCTGAGCTAATGCTATACAATATACTGCACCACCTTAATCACTGCGTTGTCGTTTTATTTCTGCTCTACACATTGGATACAATTATAATAAACACAGAATAACGCAGGCGAACACGCCCCTAGTATTTCACGTATAACCCCATCTTGACTCGACAAACGCCGGTGCGACAAGCCCATTTCGGCTCCAGCAGTTTGTATGGGTATTTATTTCAAATCGGACTGTGTTTCCAATCTCTCCTGATTTAAACCTAAACAGGCCGCAAGTGATCCGCGACCCTTTCCTGCTGTCACTCCCTCCGGCACAGACCCCTCGCCGCGCCGGGATTCCGAGCGTCTTCGACCGGCGTCCGCACTGACCACCGACCGGGGGGGATGTTGTTGCCCTCGCCTTCCCCCCCAACTTACTGAAACAATCCGCATTCAAAGCTTTTTCCTCATATATATTTTAAGCACAGACGTGGAAACGCCGGGTCTGCCATTGAAACGAGCCATGCTTTCCCAGTTTCCGACTCAACGCACATCCCCCGGTCAACGTGAGGACAGACGGGTCCAGAGCCCAGCGACCGCCTTCCCCGCCCCGCCGCCTCGCTTGCCCGCACGCCGTGCACGCCGTGTCGAGAGAATAAGTCCACAAACAGACGCGTCTTACTCACTGTCAGAGATCCTTGATGCTGGGATTGTCCGCCTTTCCTGTCGGGAATGACAATGCAATCGGTGAACAAATCCAGCTGCCGGCGACAGGCACTAGCGCGGCGGTGTAATGAGAGGCGGCTCCGCGGCGGCTCGTCCTGCGCTCGTATGAATCCGTGCTTCCCGGCGAGGCGCCTCACTGCGCTGCTCTGGATCCGACTGGAGGCGCAGGGATCGCCGCGGCTTTGCGCTTCTCATTTCCTGTCCAGCCCTAAATCAGCCTCTACTAATCAAACTGAAAAGCGCCCTGGCAGCCTGTGCCAGCTCTCCGGGATCAGGGGCTGGAATTGCTCCATTAAGGAATGATATTGATTGAGCTGGACTGGATTGCGTGTTTTTGTGGTTTTTTTCGAGTTGGGGGGGGTCGTTAAGGAATCAGTTAGGCATTGCATCCCTGATCTGATCTGTGCGTGTTGGAGGGGGATCATGGTGATGCTTATCGTATTTCATTGGGCGGGGGGGATGCACATGCACATGCACATGCAAGCGTCTGCGCAGAGACACAGTCATGGTGATTTTGCAGAATCGTATGCGCAATACATGATGTGTTGCATGTGAAATGATTCACACTCGATACACACCTGGTGTGGGTGTTGTTTATATGTGTTACAGTGCTCATGCATAATGATGTAATGTCTGTGTGTTTTTCGTGACTTTTCAGTATTACTAATCAATTAAGCCTGTTTATGAATGTGATCAGAGTTGTTTTTCTGGTTTTTGTGCCGACCAGCATAGCCACCGAGACTGCGACCTCCGTTGTGCATTTGCATCACTGCACCACTTTTCAGATTTGTCCATATTATTTTGTTCATCTGCAATGTCACTAATGGTTTTCAATGTACTTTACTTATTTATTAGTTTCAGTTGGCAATACTTAGTTTACATATAGTCTATGAAATGACTACCCATTAACGAGAATTATGTTATTTGAAGTGATTATTTTGGTCACTAAACTCAAAAATGACAGAAACTGGAAATCACACAAAGAAGCTTTGACAGAGGCACCCTTGGAATACCAAGAAGAGACAGAAAAACCAAATGCATGGAATTGTTAACACACACCAACTATGTGACATCATTGAAAGAGAGAAAATTAAAATGGCAATGAGCCAGACACAATGGAAGAAGAACAGACCAAAGATGGCCAAAATAAACTTTAGTATGGATCCCAAGAGATCTAGAAGAAGACACATCAAATATGGGAAGATAAAATACGATGTGCTGGTGTGACCTGGCTGCTAAAGAGATGCAGTACTTTGTTGATAACTTTAATTCCCACAAATACACTGCTATTTCTAAAGTACTTTTATGTATCAAAATTCTCTGCTCAGCTTAGACATCTTTTCCAATTTTCAGGAATATTTTTTAATCAGTATTGAGGCATTGTTTAGTTGGCAAATATTTTTTTCTCAGCATTGCTTTTTGAGTAATGAAAGATAACCGTCTTGCCTTTTATCTACAAGGCACTTGAAAAAGTTACATAGCAACAATAATGCCACACACACACACACACACAATGACAGCAATGCCACAAAATATACACTGAGGCATGACAGGAGGGTGGATAAGATATGACTAACCTTACCACACAAGCATTCGGATGGTATCTAAATATAACTCACTTTAAGAGGCATTTTTCTGAAAAAGCTCACAACAGCTGTCCCGCTTAACTGATTGATATGAAATCGCATTGGCCTGAAGTATGAGCCTGTTTCCAGTAGTCTTTAGACTTTGTCATAATGTTACACTACAGTTAAGGGCTCTTAGGGATAACAAGCAGCATGTGAAAATAACACTGAAGGAAGAAGATTAGGCCGTGAGGAGTGCCACGCTAAAAGTCCTTAGGGGACCCATGAGACCTCATCAAACGATGCGCTAACGATGACACACTATGACCCGAGGGCGGTTTGTGAACACTACACTAGTCTATTCAGAGGGAAATTCCCAAAGTCTTTTGATATACAGTATGTTTCTGTCTTGGAGATCTGTTTCAAGATAAAGGCACTATAGAATCATGGGGAGCGTCTTCATACACTGCTTCAAATCCAGGTTCCTTCTAAAGGAAATCATGGTAATCAGTATAGGGATGTGGACAGCTAGAGGAACTCTAGTCTCTGTCAGATCGGCATTGTTCATTTGACACTGATTCAAAGAATACAGGCGTCAAATCCTGTTCATGTTGATTACACATAACACAGTAGTATTTATTAACTGATGTTTTATTTAGTTTGGTTTGGGAGGAGTGTTTGGTGCTTGCAAATCCATAGCTTCTGCTCATTCATTGATGTCCTGTATTTAAAAAGACAAGACAATTGTAGCACAAGGAACCACTTCCCCCATTAAACCCCAAGTACATGATCAGTGTCCTTCAAAGACTAGATATCTGAATGGGCTGAAGCATGCATGTGTGTATTACTTATTGACCTACGGCTGAGCCACTTGGTCACTAAACACGAAAATGCTGGCAATGGGCCGGACACATTGCAAGAACAGACCAAAGATGGACAAAAGAAGCCACATAACAGATCCCAAGAGATTAATAAAGACCACAGAGGAAATAGGAAGAGAAGAATCTTAAGCTTTGCTGCTGTGACCTGGAAGAGAGATGACGGACAATCAAAGTGGAAACATCTTGGGGAGGACTGAGGATGGACAATATATATATATATATATATATATATATATATATATATATATATATATATATATATATAATGGATGGTTAGCAGAAGCACTGTTTCCAGATGAGAGCTATACTTGATTATCTGTCTATAAGCAACACAACATGTGAAAGACATTCCTTCTACTTACATATTTAAAGATTGCGAGAAGCATATTATTTGTTAGGTAGAGTAAGGCCACATTGATATCTGCATAAGGCTAAGGGAATCGATTCATGCAATATCACATCTCGTCATGGAGGGCATTGCAGAGTCATTACTGCTTGAGCTGTGCATTTCAAAAGTGGACTTGTGGCTTACTTGTGATAGTATACATGTCCATCTACTTGCAGCAGTGCTTTCATTCAGTCTAATGTACTTCAAAGTCAAATATGTTAATTATTATTATTATTATTATTATTATTATTATTATAATGATGTATATGAGTGAAACATACGTCAAATACAGACCGGATTTAACACACTGAGTCATGTTAGCCTGGCACAGAGCAGCCTTCAGACATTCACAATGTGGTTACAGCATTCACAGCCCTGAAAGGCATTGACAGACTTGGCCTAAACCTCTCCTGTAAAGGCTTTTGTGCACCACCGTTCATTACCTGCTGTCAACAAGAAGGGGAAAGTGACACTTGAGATCTGCTCTGATCTGTGACGGGCCGGGCAAGTTACACAGCCCTGTTAGAAACGGATTCATTGACATGGTGAAGGATCAATCGGCACGGAGCTCCAGAATGTAAAGAAGTGCAAAGTTGAGACAGGATATGAAAACACTTGAGGAAAGTGATGTATTAATGTCATTTAACTGACTATTTACATTATCATTAAAACATGGTGTATATATTGTAAAGTGAATTAATATACACAGTACCATATGTACATAAGAGAGATTGATGGATGGATGCACAGGGTCCCAGATTTTGATACCATTCTTTTGTTTTCTAAGAAACCTATGTGCAATTTTATTTTAAACATTGTCGAAACAGCACTGGGTAAAATACATGTCACTGGGTAGAATAAGTGTCATCTCTACGCAGCTTTACAATCTCTTCCTGCTATCGAGACTCATATGAATTTAAATATTACATTTGACTTACAGAAATCATCTAAGCAAGACCTTAACGGTGAACTTCTCCTGAGAATATGCTGAAGACACAAAAAACATATTAAACAAATAAAGATCAGTCAATAAATGTGTTATATAATGTTTTAATACTTGTGCTAAATAACTGTTCCAATAGTAAATTAAGAACTGGTCTTATGATGGTCAACTATGTCTTCTTCAAACGTGAACCCTCCCCCTGATTAAGAAATAAAATTGCTTCTAATCTTCAAATCTGATTTTACGCATCCATTTATACATTAAAATGGATACTGCATGGGACAGAAGAGGCTGAAACATGAATTAATATCTATAGTGATGTTCCTGCCCTCTAGTGGCAAGAACATATCATTTCTCCTTATTCCTGGTTACTGAATCATTATTAGCAAATCAAAGCAACATACATCACCTGAGTTTTTATACAAATATGCAGTGGAAGAAGGCAAGTTATTTAATTGATGTTAAAATAAAAGCTAAAATAGTTGACATGGTATTTGCAACAACAGATTTTTCAAAGCTATCTCCAACTCAATCCAGTGTTCAACAAAGACAAGAGCCTGGGCCATTTTTCATGATTTGTTTTAGCGATAAAAAAAGCATGTCTCTGTGGAACTGACAAAGCACTTCTAGATAAGTGGTATATTTACCGTGCATCACATGGCCTGGTTGTATTGGGGATTAATCGCACATCGATAGACAGTCCCCTACACCCAGATACCCAGACTGTGCACTGCATCTTAATGAGGCGGGAAACCCTTCACTGGAATTGAAGACATTATGCTTCACAGGGTGATTTCGTAAAGCTTTGTGTGCCACACCAAACTCTACACCCTACTTTTGTTATGCAATTATAAAAGGTTAAAAGTGCAAAGCCAGCAAAGCAACATAGTAGGTCTGATGACAAAGGAAAGTCAGATGTCCATTTTTTCAGACTTTACGTTTTTTTCTTCCAGTAAATTAGCTGAGATTATAAATTAAAAAGCTTTGGTGATTTTGGTTTTACCTAGTTTACATACAGACAGTAGTAGTTTACAAAGTTTAAGTTGAAACATTGTCATTTGGTGATTCAATTAGTTGATTAACTTTACCTATTTGTCAGTTATATCTTTTCAAAGTGTGTCGAACACTGATTCAGCGAAAAATCAAGAAAATACAGGCCAACATAATTTTCAGAGCTCAATCCTGGATTCAACCAAAATGTCTTTGCAATCCAAAATATATATATAAACTTAACAGATCTTTACAATATACATTATTTATATAATATAAATATATTATTGAGTTTACATTTTTCCTTTTTTTTGTTTGTTCTGTTATTCATTGAAGGGAAAACACTTGCAGATGATTTTCATTCAATGTTAATGACCAGTGTAAATAATTTGCATGTGTTGAAACTGCAATCAAGGCTAGAAGACTATGAGATTACTCCAGTGATTAAAACAAGGGGGGATGCCAGAACATCAAAGAACCAGCACTAATAATCAAAGAGGCTTCTGATTTATAACATAATTGGACCATCTGAGCTGCTTAATTAAATCAGGGACATTTAATCATGATCTAAAGTGCACAAATATAATTTTAGGGCTGTGCATTTTTCAGCCCTGGGCTTTACTGATGACCTCCTTGCTCCCACTTTATAGGCTACTTAGCTTCTGCATTAAACGGTCTCTGTCATAAATCAAAGAGACCTTGTGTTAAGATTGATCTACTACAGCATGAAAGCTTAGCCTGCGTACTAATAGCAAATAAGAGTTATAATACCTGATTTTTGGCTTTTGTTTGACTGCTCTTCGTTATGTCCAATGCAAACACTGCTTCAAGTACTGTGCTTTTAACTGACTAATGCTGAAGCCAATTTCCAGTTTGGTCCTTGCCTTAGCGCATCAAATAAAATACATTAAAGAGAATGTATTTGATTCACAATGTAATTACTTTAAAATGCAGTCAATGTATCAAGAAGAAGAAATAAGTTAATAGAACTAGACCTTGGTGCACTGGGTTCATTTTCATTGCTTTCTTTAAATATTTAAACATGTGAAGCAGAACAAAATCAATCAGAACTAAAGCCATAATAATATGGTGATCAATGAGAGCAAAACAATCCGTCCTGATGAGAAGCAATGTCAGACGCCTACATACCAGAAGCAACAATCTCACACTCCCAAGAAAGTGGCTGCTATTTGTGGTGAGAGATTGCCTGCCTTTACATGTGTCACAGGATGCGTGTGTTGTCTGCGTTTGTTCCTTTCCAGGACAAGGGTTATAACAGTGCGTAAATGTGATTCACTTCAAAATTACAAGTAACAATATAAAAGAGAACATCAAGACACTTCAGGATGTACATTGACCTTCCCTCTAAAAGACATGGGTCAAATACAAACACATAGAATCGTCAGCATTTTTTTCAATACATATTTTTCAGTTGTTGTTTTGAGGAAGTAGAATAACCCCTGTACCAATCATATAGCCAACAGCCCTTATTATCATGTTCTGCTAATAGAGATCCCCAGGTCACTGTACTGGTAATATAAACTCAAGGGCGTTTGAATATGTGTCGGAGTGTGTATTTCTTTGTGCACATGTAAATTAAACATACTACTTATGATATTAGATTTCTTAGTAAGGTGGGATATTAAACAACACAAGACAGTGCAGTTGGTTAGAAGACCGATTGACAAAGAGTTGTGCAACATAGCTGACAAACAGTATATGTAAGATCAAGCATAGTTAACTGACTCTCCCATAAGGTCACTGCTTTAACGTCTCAAACATGAACATTCACTTAAATCCAAATGTATAAACCAGTGTTGTGCTCATGTGATTTAGAATTCTCTTTTGATCCACTAGAGGGCAGTAGAATAGAATGTTTCAATGTTGAAAAATCTCACAAACATACATTGAGTCAAACATCGACAGCAGTCAGAGCGCAGCACGTAGAATTGACTTCAATTGACATCTCAGAGAGTTCAATTACTTCTTTTGTCTTCCTTTGTTACCAACGGGGCCTTCAAGCACCCAGACTCAGCAGTGAAAAGGTAAATGAGGAGTTGAATAAGCCTTTTCAGTTTCACAAAAAGAATCCTAGAATCCTTGTACGATGATGCATATCACGTTGTGCTCTTTTTGAAATTATTCTTTAGATTTCCTTTTAGATGGCTTGACTATATTAGGTCTTGCACCCATCTCCGCACTTGCTGAGACAGTCAGAGGACAGGCAGACGAGAGTTACAGCAGGTGCGATTCTTAAATGTTGTATTTTTTGTGACATCTGCTAATAAAATTGTAGAACCCCAATGAATCCTGCAATAAGAGAAGAGACTGGAGAGGAGAAGTCGTGTAATACAGAGTCTTTATTCAGCAAGCAGCTTGGAAGAACCTGTCTCAGACACAGTCTCTTAAATCTTGCAGTTTCTTAAATTCTTGGCACAGCATAACACATTTTATACAGTAAGAAGTATGTAAGGAGTACAGTATTGGCCAGTCAGAGATAGTCACGGTGGACAGTTTGGCTAACGTGATACAAACTTAGTCTTTGTTGTCAAGACTATACAAGTTATTCATATCACAGAGGTATTATATCAACAGGTGATTTTTTTTCCCAGACGTTCGGTATCATCAGTAATTATTTGTCCTTTTCCCATGTCCCTGGAACGCAATGAGCAATAGTCTAATATGTGCAGAACTAGCAAACTCCCTAGACGGGCTCCTTTTCTTCCCCCTCTGCATGTTTCAACCAATTTTTAATTATTAATTTAACCCTTTAATTTCCATGCGCTCTTCAAAAATAAATAATTATTATAATACATAAATATATATGATGTGTAGAAATGTGTTTCAGCAATCAACACGATTATAATACTTACTGATTTGATTACAAAACCCAGATTGTCGGCTTTATTGTATTGAGTATAGCCTAATGCATAAACTGCAGGTCCTGCGGTTGAAGAAGAAAGTATAAATAATGTATTAAATTTGAGTTTACAGCTGAAACAGCGTATGGGTATTTCATGAAAATAATTAGGAACATATAAGAACAGATAAGCAGGAGAAATTCACATACGCAGAGATATTTACATTTTAATTGCAAAAAACCCTCAAAATGTGGCTATGGTGGTTCTACTGTTAATGTGAAATTATAAATTTTTCAAGAAACATATTTTCTGAGACTTCTATGAATCCCCAGATTTTTCATACCCGTGGTATCCTCTGTGACAGTGCAAAGTTTGTCTACACTTAGTTCTTACAAGTTAAAATTTGTTTGCCAGGAAAAATAAGTCTACAGTGTCATAGTTTCAAGAGTTCTGTTACTATGTTTGTTTGTACTACATTTGACGAGTATAAGGGTGAATAAATGCAAAAGAAAATTAAATTCTGCTAAAAATCATTAACCTTTTTATGGCCATTGAAACCCAAAGTCCATTGCAATGGACATGAAATAAAGCTATTATAAACATGAAGTTTCGTCAAAAGTTTGTTTGAGTCTTATTCCTACACAAAGATTTTTTCCTCTGTCTAGAAATGATGTTATGAAGTATTAATACAGTGGTTTATATTTTTGTTTCTTTGGTTGTTAGTATTGTTAGGGTAGATTTGAAGACTCCTTTATTTATTTAAATATTTTAAATTTGTTTTTCCCAGCTGTAGGTAGGTTCCACACTATTTGTGAGAACTGATGCAGACTTCGTGCCCTGTGTTTTATTGTTATACATTTTTGGGGATAATTTATGGAGAGTGAAATAAAAAGTTTTATTTATTTATTTATTTATTTTTTACCTGCGCTGTTGGTGTCCGAGATCTGGCCAAACTTATGTTGAAAAAAGAATAAATGGGGTGGCGTAGTCATGCTGGGTTGCAGTCACCATCAACCATGAAAATAGGCATAGCAACACATATCAGACACAAAAAACATAATTTTAGCAAACCATTTTACTGTAAAGTGATACAAAACAGGATAACTTAGAAAAAATAGACAATCTTTCCTACTTCCAGCCCTGTTTCAAAGTCTATCCTCCTTTAACACCATCCCCCACATTTCCCCCGAGTGCCTGCCACACATTCTTGCTATTCTCAAAGATGTGTTCAGATACAGAGATATCAACTTCAACCTCTTAACATTCTCAACATCTCTTGCATGTGATATTTTGTTATTCGACCAAGTGACATTTCCTCTCCACCTACTTTACATTTCCTGATGTGGAAATTGGTTTTAACCCTAGAAAATAAAAGGTTTGGGTGCAGATCAGGGCTGAAGTCTGAGGACCACACTGTGAAGGTCACAGGGCTATCTTGTTGAAATCATTTGAGTAAAGTGTTGGGGCAAGAATAAGAGGCAGTGACTTGGATTTGTAGATTTTGTGGTTTGTCAAAGGTGTATATAGTGGGGGTGTCAGGAGCCAGTGTAACTATAGAGCTAAAATTAGACCTTTTTCCACAGAAGTGAGGTTGAAATCATTCATTCAGTGTGATTTCTGTTAAACAGAACAAAACCAAAAAAATATTCTGGGATTAATCAGAAGCCTTGACATTTAAACCTATATATTCTACGCATTTCTGCACCACTTACAATCTTCTACTTTTCGACATTTTTATAAATTCAACTTTCTATACATCTACATGACACAACTTACTCTGAAGTATGATATTCATCCCCTTGAATTAATGAATGATTAATTGATTATTGATGTTTACAGATTGTATGTGTAATGCCAGGAATTCCCAAACCTGCCCTTAAGAATCCCCTGCCCTGCTGGTTTTTATTCCAATCCAACATCAAATTACTTAATTGAACCATACATTGGAGTGTTAGTTCAATTCAGGATTCAATTAAGCAATTAAGAGCTCAGCTGGAACTAAAAAACCTGCAGGGCAGGGGATTCTCAAGGGCAGGTTTGGAAACCACTTCATTTATAATTATTATTATTATGATGTATTTATTGGTAGACACCCTTATCCAGGGTGACTTACAAAATATAAGTGCAATACAAAATGCAAAAATATAGTTCAGTACAAGGCATAAAACAATACAAATTCAAATTTACATAATACAGTGCAATTTGAAGCATAATACATTTGACAAATTCCAACTTACACAAGTGAATACAATAAATTAGGTCTTACATCCTGGATTGTAAAAGCTAAGTGTGGACAAGATGTTAGGTCACATTCAAGGGCTACGGGAAAGGGAGCATAGAGGAAATCAAAATAATATGAGTACAAGTAATGCAAGAAGTATGATAAAACCTTACAGGAGAGTAACAGACTAATATTAATATTAATATTAATATTATTAATACTAAGTACTGTCTGAAAAGATGTGTTTTGAGTGTTTTGTTTTCATTAAGCTAATAACAAATGTATACCTTGAGGCTCAATCAATTTTAATTTTAATTTTAAATTTTTTAATTAATTTTAATTTTAAGATTAGGACAGCAATCTCATGTGGAATTTGCTAATATAAATTAAGTGACTACCAGGCGGGTCCATGACAATTTGTCCCCTTCAATTCATCCCGCGACAATTAGTCTCATGACAATTCATCGCCGTCACACATCCCCACATCAATTCCGCTGCATTCCACATCATTATACATTCTCCACTTGTGCATTTGTAACCATGAGTGCATTAACTTATTGTAGAGCCATAGAACACACACACATATACATTGAGGGAAAAAGTATTTGATCCCCTTCTGATTTTGTACGTTTGCCCACTGACAAAGAAATGATCAGTCTATAATTTTAATGGTAGGTGTATTTTAACAGTGAGAGACAGAATAACAACAAAAAAATTCAGAAAAACGCATTTCAAAAAAGTTATAAATTGATTTGCATGTGAATGAGGGAAATAAGTATTTGACCCCTTCGACTTAGTACTTGTTGGCAAAACCCTTGTTGGCAATCACAGAGGTCAGACGTTTCTTGTAGTTGGCCACCAGGTTTGCACACATCTCAGGAGGGATTTTGTCCCACTCCTCTTTGCAGATCCTCTCCAAGTCATTAAGGTTTCGAGGCTGACGTTTGGCAACTCGAACCTTCAGCTCCCTCCACAGATTTTCTATGGGATTTAGGTCTGGAGACTGGCTAGGCCACTCCAGGACCTTAATGTGCTTCTTCTTGAGCCACTCCTTTGTTGCCTTGGCTGTGTGTTTTGGGTCATTGTCATGCTGGAATACCCATCCACGACCCATTTTCAATGCCCTGGCTGAGGGAAGGAGGTTCTCACCCAAGATTTGACAGTACATGGCCCCGTCCATCGTCCCTTTGATGCGGTGCAGTTGTCCTGTCCCCTTAGCAGAAAAACACCCCCAAAGCATAATGTTTCCACCTCCATGTTTGACGGTGGGGATGGTGTTCTTGGGGTCATTCCTCCTCCTCCAAACACGGCGAGTTGAGTTGATGCCAAAGAGCTCGATTTTGGTCTCATCTGACCACAACACTTTCACCCAGTTCTCCTCTGAATCATTCAGATGTTCATTGGCAAACTTCAGACGGGCCTGTACATGTGCTTTCTTGAGCAGGGGGACCTTGCGGGCGCTGCAGGATTTCAGTGATTTTATTTTTCAGATATTTTTCAGATAGACCTCATTCAGATATTGATATGTGATTGATTGCAAGTAAAAGGTTTTGAATAGAAATGTTTGGAATCGGATGTGTTCTGCAGCCCTTCCAAAGTGTCGGGTGATGCACTACAAACCGATTGGCCCTGACTCTGCAAAATTAGAAGAAGATGGAAACCAAAAATTGACTTCCCAGGCCATGACAAATAAATACAAATATCAAAGCTTTTCAATTTCGCATTGAAACTCTCTTAAACCTCTGTAGAGCCCACCAAAACCAGTTTTAAAAGCAACAGCAAGAAGGGGAAAAACACAATCTAAAATTAAATGCAACAAAACAACCCAACAAACAGCAAAACAGAAAATGCTGGTCTTGTGTAATTATTCCACTGAGGGTGTCAGTGTACAGTGTTTGAGGTTAACAGTGGATCGTTGAGCTCTCAGTTACATATAAGACACTTCAATGCAGGTGCACAGTCTTGCACCACAATGTTTTGATATCATAACTGCAATGAAGGTACAGCATCTATACTCCCCTTGCAGGCTTTCAACAGGGAAATGTTTATAGCCTGAAAGAGCTAAAAATACAACGAGCACCTGAATACATCGAATTACAGCTCTTATAAAATGTCTCTAACAACGTGACGAATTTAGAATTTCCACCAATTAGGCAGCTGGAAGATAACTAGAAGACCAACTGAATTTGATGCATGTGAACTTGAGCAATAAAAAGGTTTGGCATACAAAGACAGCAAGTTAGTGCCAAGCACAATCATGCGAGCACACTTTTTTAATTCATCACCATGTGCCACAGCAATACTCTCTGATGTTTTACAGCTTGCATCAGGTGTGTTGACTGCACAAACATTTGTGAAAGGTGTTTGGAAAAACAGGAAGTACTCTTGACCTAGTTTGACAAAGACGAACTTGTGAAAAACCTTCCTTCCATCACTCTATGAAAAGCATCCAGGCGTGAAAAGCTTGTGACTTTCAACCTTCTTTCTTAAACTGAATTTCTTCTAAATCGCAGTGGGGGTAAAATCAAGAAATACATGTTTTATATCTATTATATATGTTTTAGACACAAATATCTAATTGTCTCTGACATCTACTGGGGTACAGAATCTGCTGTGTAAATGTTAGTCAGCGAAACCTTAATGGACAACATTAATCATCCTCAAACCTTGTGTGTGGTTTTCCATTATGAAAATACAAATATTTTTATATTTTTTATATATGTTTTCTTTCTAACAAAAGGCAATATAGTTTTACAATGTAGATATTACTTCTGTTAAACTGCTTTTAATTTGCACCAACCTGGATTAGCCAATACCTGGGATTAAATCAAGTGAAAGGTGAAAGAAGGATTATTTATAAAAGTTGGAAGTGATTTAAACTTGTACATCATGGCGGTACATTGGAGGTGGATTGAGTTACATGAAACAGTTCCAAGGACAAAAATTTGAGACAAGCTAAATCCTGTTGAATTTAGACTGTTATCTTTGATAAGAAATACATTCTGAAGACATCCGTTTCCTCTGAATTCCCCTTTATCTGTTTATTTTTGCAACTAAATGCATAATTTTGTGTCTTATTTATCTGTGCTTATTTGCCAGCCTTTTACTTTTGATGTTGTAATCATATTTGAGTTTGTTAGTTTTCTTATTTATGTATTTATGTATGAGTTTATTTATTCAAAGTATTAATTTCATTCATCCAACAAAAAACAAATCTACAACAACATTCTGCTCTTTGGAAGTTAAATCGAAGCTTCTGGAACTATATAGAGGCCTGCAAAGGTTTCTGGTTTCCCTGGGGTATAAAAGGTGGTAACACATTTAAAACATTCAGTAGCAGCATGCATCATTACAGTTAAAGTCAAGGAGCTCTCCAAACACTGCAGGCAAATGGTCACTGACCTCCACAAGTTTGATGGAAGGCTATAACATTATCCACAAATAGCTAATTAATCAACCACTTTCCTCTGTAGTGTTCATTATTAGGAAATGTAAGGCTCCTGGTATAGTGGTAACCCTTGCAGAAAGAGAGTACATGTTTTATCAGTGATTCAGGTACCAAACATAAATCCAAAGGCTGCAGCTGGAGAACTCCAAGACAAACTGGCATCTTCAGGAGTTGAAAGAGTTGAAAACTACCATTCAACTGTGCCTGCATGAATGTGGCATCATGGCTGGGTTGCAAGGAAAACGTTTCTTACAAAAAGAGGTGACTTGAATTTACCAACCTACATTTGAATGACAATTGGAACCTGTTTTATAGAAGCAAATGAATGATTTATGACAAATATGATGTTGCTCTGTGCAATGCTTATAAGATTACAGTACAGCATTTTTAGACTTTTCAGCAGGACACATTATCCATAAATCTTTCTTTTTTATGCTGTATAGCTTTAAAATTAATCCACATTCTACATTCAAACCTGGGTTAAAAACTATGGTGCAATATTATTATATTGTAATATTGGTCTAAAAATATGCAATATGATTAAATATTAAACCTGCTTTGTGTCATTAAAGTATAAATCTTGATTTAATCTAGAATATTGCCTAATCCTTGTTGGTATAATTGACCAAACTCAAATAATTTAGAGAAAACATTTCCTTAAAAAAACTATAGTTTTCCTGTGTATGTACAACACAGTACACAATGACACTTCTGCAGTAATGCTATAGTACAGATTGTAATTTACTGTTAACTGTTTTTGCTAGTTGTATAAGCTATACCCAGCTAATCATTTAACATTGTGTTTTTGACAAATAATGTGAGAACAACTGAATTTGTATTAATTTATAAAAAGTTATTGTTCTACAGTGTAAGAACCAAAATGACCACAAAGTTTCTCTAAACATTCATGATGATACTACAGAGTTATAACAATGCTGGGAAATCTACATATATGTATGTAAAACAATATTCAATGTTCACTAATGTGAAAAACAGTACTGATTGATTATATGCTGACAATTAGAGATAATTATTTAGTACCAGTGTGTTTCCATTAAAATAAATAAACAAGAAACACATTTGATTAAAATTCAAGCATTCATACACTATTTAATATGTCCTCTATTGATAACATAATTTTTAAAACATATAAACAATATGTATGCAACATTGCTACATTTATCTGACAATAAAATCACCAAAGTTGCATAAATGTCATAAGTACATTATATCTGCTTCAACCAAACCACAACCTTTCTGCAATGTTGCGTCAGTGTTTCAGTGTTGTGTGTTAGCTGGGCTTTGTTTAAGCTACTTTGAATTTTTTTTATTTTTTATTATTATGATCTAAAAGGCATTGTCTGAAGACTGTGGTGATGCTAAAACTTAAAAACTTTATAGAATAGTGTTTCTTATAAAATTATACTTTAGAATCATGATAATGTGTTCATTTGTTATCATACATATTGTTAGCTTGTCCCATATATGGGGCACCTTGCTCCAAGCATGAGGTTATGAGTCACTGCCCATTGCATATTAAGGTTTACAGTAAAAGCCGACAGTCACCTGAACGTACTTCAGTGGAGGTGCTTCAGTGATCTTTACTGCATCATTTGCAAGAATAACATATTTTCATAATAAGGAATTATTATTATTATTATTATTATTATTATTATTATTATTATTATTATTAATATTAGTAGTAGTAGTAGTAGTAGTAGTAGTAGTAGTAGTAGTAGTAGTAGTAGTAGCAGCAGCAATAGAAGTAGTATAGTAGTAGCAATAGTATTTCCCCTAAATAAAATGTAACTGGAAATTTTTAAATAGGAGTAAATCGTTGAAAGGTGTAGCAATCATTTACACAATAAAGAACTTAAACCTTAAGACCTGCAAAGCTTGTCATAAAATTCGTCTAGACATTCTATTTTACACCTACAGATTTAGGATTAGGTCATAAGACAGAGCAATTGCAAAACTGATACAATCTCCAGAAGGTATTGCTTTTCTTTTCTTTGCTAATTAACCAGCAAACCGCATGGCATGTTTTCCCATAATGCACATGTTCCTCCAGCTGTATCCATCTGTATGTAAAATATTACAATACAATAAGCCTCTGTGACAGTTTACTACTTTCTCACCTTTCTGCTTCATTGTAAAATAAATGTATTATTTTTCAGGGGCTAATGCTAATTGAGACCTGTTGTTAAAGTATATCAATTATCAACTTTTTGTCTTTTAGCTCTCTAAGCCTCAAATCCAAGCCAATGCAGACATACATCTTCTACTCAATTACTCTACTACTTGTTTCCCACAGATTACTGATGTCACAGATTAAGGGAGACCCTTGCTAAAAATAAGGTTTTATCATGACAGGGGTCGCCCAAGACTTCCCTCGCAGACAGAGACCGCCTTTTGGTGTCTTCGGTCACACAGCAAGCACACGTACACTCTCAGAGATTACATTAACTTTAAAATTGTTGTTACTAAACCGTAAAGCTGTGGTTTTTTCTTTTCTTTTTTTCTTTCTTTCATTTTTTCGAATGAGTCATTTCCTGCTATTGTGTCTCTTGTATGTTAAGGTGGGGGAAACGTGCACTTAAAAAACACGCACAAGAGCAGTTTACCTTGCATAACCTGCATGTGATTTGTGCATCTTCAAAGAGCATGTATGGAAGAAACAAACAAGTGAACAAACAGCAGCCAAAAAACTGCTACCCATAGTGCTGGCCATAAAGGTTAACGGGTGCAGCTGGTAGCTTGAGAAATCTACAAATTAACATAGCTGTGAGTGGTTTTTGATATATTTTGCTTTAAATGAAACTCTCAGAAGCCCTTAGGGAAATAATATCAAGACATTGTGTGTCACTAATAATAACCAACCTGCAATTACTATTCAACACAATTCCCCAACTCCCACAAATCCTAACCAATTCAGTTGCTTCTATTCTCATCACGAACCCAAGAGACCCCAAAGAGATCCAAAACACAAGCTATAATAATAATAATAATAATAATAATAATAATAATAATAATAATAATAATAATAATATGATATTAAATGAAATGTAAGTATGTTCTTTGGAAACAAAATGTGACAAAACAAAGTAGATAAATAATATAATATGTTGAAAACTAAAACTATATTTACGGTTTAAACTTCTGTTTTCTTGCTTGTTTCTGTTAAGTTTCTGTCATGGAAAGTTATATATGTCTAAATGCTTGTGTTTATTTTAGACATGCTGTTATTACTCCTTAAAGTATTTGTAAATATAATACATAAATCAATATTATTACAAAGAAGAAGAAGATGAATATACTACTACTATTACTACTACTACTACTACTACTACTACTACTACTACTACTACTACTACTATTATTTATTTCTTAGCATGCCCTTCTCCAGAGCGACTTACAAAATATAACTAATAATAATAAAATAAATTTGGTTCTGTAAAAAAAACAGTGTGAAGTAGGTCTGTGCTGGTGATAAAAGTACATTGCTTGCCAAGGAGAGAAATCAATTCTAGGGTACAAGTTGAGTTTGCAGGAAATGGGAGATGGCAAAGTTCTGATGGTTTTTAGAACCTTGGGCGCCAAAGGAAGAGAATGAGTAAGATTGAAAGGTAGGAGAGCAAATATGTTAGGGCAAGGTAGTGCTGAGTAGCTAGTAAACGAAGGACAGAGGGGGAAAGACTGTATACATGGATACAAATTTTAAGAAGGAATTAAAGAGCAATGGAGAGAGAGATACGTAAGCAAAACAGTTTTCAATGCAGAGAAGAGGCTGGAGAAGAGGAGTTGTATGGGAGAAGCAAGGCAGAGAAAAGACGAGACCAGCCACAGAGTGTTGGATGAGTTGGAGGGGGAGAGGTTACAAATGCAGGCTGACGAGCCAGGAACATATTAAAGTACTCCAGTGGCCAAAGAAGAAAGGTCTGAATGAGGAGTTGAGTAAGTTATTCAAAAATCCCCTAGAAGTTACCAAGAATACAGCAAGAGCACAGCGGCAAAGAGATATGGTTGAAGGAGAAAAGGGAAGGATTGAGAACAAAACTAAGGTTGTTGGAGGAGGCAGTGAGAGACACCCTTGGTTGAAAGGCTGAGAAGTATGTTCTAGTCCTAAAAGCACTTCCCTTTATTTTTCCTTGTGTCTGGACGTTCTGTTTATTGCGTTGAACTTGAACAACCCCTAATGGGAGCACTCGTGATTCCTTGGAAACCAGGATTACTGCCGTCATTATTTGCGAACATTGAACATTTTGTAAAACATTGAACAAAAGTAAACACAATATTCCAGGTGAAAGATTTCTACTGTGTTGTCTCATTGGAAGTAGTGCTTTGTATGCTCAATATATATATATATATATATATACACTCACCTAAAGGATTATTAGGAACACCATACTAATACTGTGTTTGACCCCCTTTCGCCTTCAGAACTGCCTTAATTCTACGTGGCATTGATTCAACAAGGTGCTGAAAGCATTCTTTAGAAATGTTGGCCCATATTGATAGGATAGCATCTTGCAGTTGATGGAGATTTGTGGGATGCACATCCAGGGCACGAAGCTCCCGTTCCACCACATCCCAAAGATGCTCTATTGGGTTGAGATCTGGTGACTGTGGGGGCCAGTTTAGTATAGTGAACTCATTGTCATGTTCAAGAAACAAATTTGAAATGATTCGACCTTTGTGACATGGTGCATTATCCTGCTGGAAGTAGCCATCAGAGGATGGGTACATGGTGGTCATAAAGGGATGGACATGGTCAGAAACAATGCTCAGGTAGGCCGTGGCATTTAAACGATGCCCAATTGGCACTAAGGGGCCTAAAGAAAACATCCCCCACACCATTACACCACCACCACCAGCCTGCACAGTGGTAACAAGGCATGATGGATCCATGTTCTCATTCTGTTTACGCCAAATTCGGACTCTACCATCAGACTCATCAGACCAGGCAACATTTTTCCAGTCTTCAACTGTCCAATTTTGGTGAGCTTGTGCAAATTGTAGCCTCTTTTTCCTATTTGTAGTGGAGATGAGTGGTACCCGGTGGGGTCTTCTGCTGTTGTAGCCCATCCGCCTAAAGGTTGTACATGTTGTGGCTTCACAAATGCTTTGCTGCATACCTCGGTTGTAACGAGTGGTTATTTCAGTCAAAGTTGCTCTTCTATCAGCTTGAATCAGTCGGCCCATTCTCCTCTGACCTCTAGCATCAACAAGGCATTTTCGCCCACAGGACTGCCGCATACTGGATGTTTTTCCCTTTTCACACCATTCTTTGTAAACCCTAGAAATGGTTGTGCGTGAAAATCCCAGTAAGTGAGCAGATTGTGAAATACTCAGACCGGCCCGTCTGGCACCAACAACCATGCCACACTCAAAATTGCTTAAATCACCTTTCTTTCCCATTCAGACATTCAGTTTGGAGTTCAGGAGATTGTCTTGACCAGGACCACACCCCTAAATGCATTGAAGCAACTGCCATGTGATTGGTTGGTTAGATAATTGCATTAATGAGAAATTGAACAGGTGTTCCTAATAATCCTTTAGGTGAGTGTATATATATATAAATCCTATCTAAAATAACTGCAATCTAGAAATAAACCCCTGCTTTTAAAAGGAGGGGTATCGTCATCACTGTCTGTTCGCTGCTGCTGTCAGTGCCTACTGAAATGCAGCTCTGTGGAGAATTTCGGTTTCCTGCCACAAGAAGGCTTTAAGGGTGAAGGACCTAGTTTATACATCAGTTCAGCAGTGCACAGCAGAAATGAAGCTTTATTCTCTCAGAGCGACCTGGCTGGCTATTGCCATTTGTTGTGCCTCAATAGGACTAGGTAAATATTGTACTTTTTATTATAGGCTTGTTTATTTATTTATTTTGGTACTTCTCTCCATATTAAATGTAATAATGGCTGCGTTGTTTGTAAGGAATAACTATGGAAAGGCTGATGAATGTTAAAAGCATGTGTTTGTTTAATTTTACTTAGCTTCAACATTAGTAATGTGCATTCGTGATACAGGTTGTCTGGATACAACACCACTGATTGAAACAAAGTCAACAAATAATGATAATGTTAGCAATGCCCTGGAACTGGCAGACAGGGGCACTGGAGCTGTGAAAGCATATATGACTGTGAAGTTTAGAAATCTGTACTTTGAAAGATGTAGACAGTTACTGGATCTGCAGCTTTAAGGATATACCAACTTTGGTCAGTGGTGATTAATTTCATGGAAAGCACACTTTGCACACTGCAAGCTGCTCACAGCTCTGATCTGTGCTCACATGGGGTTGTCTACATGCCAGTTTAACACATAGGCTTTTAATGTGTATTGTGATTTGTTTTTATATGTGATTCAATACTGTAGACTGCTATTCTGTGTTCTTTCTGGCAGTGCAGAATAGTTTAAAGTAATAAAGACACACCCTGCCATGAGGAATAAGTTGTTCAGAGCCTTTAAAGGTTACTCAGAAATGTTACTCAGAAACAGACACGTTAAATAATTTTATTTTTTATTTTCTTCATTTAAAAAAACGCTTCGGTGTCATGTGAGTCTACAAACAATGAATCCAAACCGTTTCGTTTAAAGGATTTTGTATCTTCCTTTTGTGGGAATGATGCCAGATCGTAGATATTTACTGTATTATGACCTTGTTTATTATGAGCTGCTGAAACTAATAACAAAAAAAGCAGATGCTTAATATTTGAAAATCTTAAACAATAAAGTAATTGAATAACAACTAGTAACTAGTTACAAGTAAAAAATTACAAAAACTAATGTTTTCATTAGATGCTCTATGGAACTGTAAATATGAATCAAAAACATTTTTCTTTCCACTGTCAGTGCTGTCAATGGTCTGTTTTATTTGCTGTTATTAGCTGTTTTTTCTTTTGTTTCCTTCTTCTAACTTTGTTTCTACTTTTCATCACTCAGTTTACCTTAACCAGAATTATTGCAAAACAAAATACATTAAATCGCCATGTGATCTTGCTGGAGACTTAGTTGAATTAAAGCAATAAATGGAAGAAAAGGCAAAAACACAGAACTACAGTTCAGGGTCACTACCTATGAATTCTTGTAAAACATTTCAGATGCACACTTTATTGCACTTGTTTTTCAGATGTTAGTTATGTGACTCACCTGTCTCCCCCTACTCAAAGCTCTCTGAACCTGTAGGTGACAAGAAATGTTTTAAGGTTTTTATTTTGGAACATTTCCATGTGCTCCTGAAAGCCAGTCTAGGTATTTATTTACTAATTCACATGGTGCACGAAAAAAACAACAGGGCTGCATTGATCACTTTTTTCCTCTTATGCAGTCATAACGAAACTCACGTCTGTTACTGTTACTGAAAAATACAAGGACTAGAAGACTCATGTGTATTTTCTCCATTCAGACTAAAAGAATCACTGGAACACTTTGTGTGGCATCTGCACCCACTTCCTGTGCCATTTGAACCTCTCCTGTAGATCTCTTTGTGTCTACCGTTGTGTATAGAGAGAAAAAAGCCTCCCTCTGTTTTAGTGTCATTTGTCTGGCACCATCACTGTCCTGTAGCTTGGGCCTCATGTGACCACTGTTAAATCTTCCTTAGGACAGTGTTTATTTTTGCTTTTTCAGTTCAACCGCACTTCTCAGGATGAAATTCAGCTGATTTTAATGTCTATTTGAAACAGGTGAAAATCTATTGTACATTAGGAGTTGTCAAGTTCCATGCCTCATTTTATGCATGTGTATTATTCACCCTGCACAGCTCAAAGACAATGGTCTGATATTTTGTCACCTAGCTTCGCTTTCAAGAGACACTACAAGAGAAGCATGTGCATGAGAGAGAGCGAGAGAGAGAGAGAGATTAGGGGGAGCACCTGAATTCTTCTAATCTCCAAGATTCAATAAACATCTTATCTCCAAACTGTCTTTAAAACGATGACAGCTCAAGTTTGTCCAATGCTGGTGTTTGTAGCTGTTTCTATCCCTAGTCACCTCAACAGCTCCCCGGTCTGCACCAGAGAGCGATTTCCCTGGTTTTCTCACAACCTGTTTTCTTTTAGTGACTAATTGCTACCGAGAAAAATATGTTTTACAGGCAATGTAACATTTTTAACAGGCCATCAAAGTTTCATTTTACTTTTCTTGCAACTGAAAGACAGACGATTGTGAGAGTAATAGAGGGGTTTCAATCCAAACAGATCTCACACAAAAAACTATGCACAGTGAAACTAGTGTATGAATGTAAGTGAAAGCAAAATAGTTTAAAATCAATTTTAAATCATGTCCTTATTGCAAATCCTTTCTCAGTACAGATGTGTGCAGCCACAGACTGCGTGTGTTGAGGTGGACATAAACATTCTTAGAAATATTCTTGAGCCACACTATGCTATGTTTTGTTGTTTTTCCTAAATCAGCTATTGGGCTTTTTCATTGTGCATAATCAATCTGAATTGAATGCATTTTATTCTGCATATTGTTAAGATATTGGGACAAGTTAAATCCTAAACTGCCAGTAGAATCCTAGGAATAGAAATTAATTAAAATAATTTAGGTATAACAAACTGCCTACCTAGGTTGCTCCAGTAAATGCCCAGCTGTATAAATGGGAACAAGTGTAAAAATAACGTGAAAGGTTGTAACAATTATAAGTCACCCTGGATAAGGGTGTCTGCTAAGAAATCAAGCAATAATTGTATAATAGTCCAGTGATAATTGCCACAATACATTTTGTATTTGGCTTCTCACTTCCCTGAACAAAAGCTTTTAGAAACTCTTGCTGGAGCTGGATTTCTCATAGTAAAACAGGATAATTTAAGTAAGTCACTGCACATGACTTATCCTATAAGACAAATCCTATAATGGTACAGAACCTCAAAATGTATCACGCTCAATCTACCCTAATATCAGTCTACAACCTGTCTGAGCTGGGCCCAACTGTACTAATTAGCAATTGGAAATGTCTTCTACAAAACTTGAGTGACCATGGTTTAAATACCACCATTCATTTTGAATAGGTCTGAGTTAGACCCTGCAACCCAGAACCAAAGTTTCCAGATACCACTGTGTTTGTTTCACTTCAATTTTGTGCTTGGTGTTTTGTGTCATACATATTATGAAAGGAACATATTTCTGTCTCTCTCTTTTCCTTGTTTTTTCTTTCTATATTAATTGTTAAAGTCTGCCTTAATATCACACCATTTCTCACCACTTGTTTAACTCTTCAATTTGAACTGTGTTTGACAGGCTGTCCAGCTCCTACTTTCCAGTTTTTGTCGGCTGCACTCAATGGCAGTGTCACGCTGGAGTGCAATTTCACGTCATCTATCCAGATGGACAGTGAAATAATTGTTACTCTTTCTGACCAAGCACAGAACGTGAAATGCAAATTGATATTAAAGACAAACGAGTCGTCCAAGTTCAGTGAAAACCATGATGGATGCCTTGTGAATCGCTCTGACAACAAAGTGGACTTTACACTGTTGTGGCTAAGAAAAGAGGACAGAGGCATGTACAGGTGCAATGTGGAGATCGTCTTCCCTCCACCCTACCAGAGGTTGAATGGAAGTGCCACGACAATGCTCATTGTGGAAGGTGAGTCTCAGCGTTGGAGAGGTTCTCCTGCAGGGTCTCTCATAAGGTGGCAACTACTAAAGGAGCTAAAGTCTTCTGTTAATCAGCTTTGTCAGCCCCAGAGCAAAGGTTTACTTAAGGAAATAGTGGCCACATGTAGAGAACAATGTGCTCAGCAGGAATGAAACCCAAAAGATTTTTGTGAGTTGAACCATAACACTATGAGGAGATAACACAGAGGACTTTATAATTAGGGTATTTCCTCTTCGTATTAACTTTACTGTTTATTTTCCCAATGTTGAGCCTAAATAGAAAGAATGATCTAGTGTAATGAAAGCAAATAACAGTCTATCAACGCCATTCAAGTTTAAGAGGTAAACTGCATATATATATATATATATATATATATATATATATATATATATATATATATATATATATATGTGTGTGTGTGTGTGTGTGTGTGTGTGTGTGTGCATGTGACAACATGTGGGGAGTGGTGCACGACAAGAGGTACTTTACACACACACACATACATAGCAGTTCTCTGTGGATCATATATGCATGTGATTTGAATACATTTTTACATTTAAAGTTTGTTGATTGAACTATTTTGCCTGTTTGCTCAAAATACACAGATGCCTTCTGGCATCAGTACTGTACCTCTTTTTGCAAACATTCGCATCTTGGAAACTATTGGGGAAGTATTTCTACTGCTAAGCAATTCTGCTGATTCCAAATGATACATTTTAATATAACACACATTAGGCTGCATACTCAAACACAAGACCACTGACAATGCTCTGATCAAAGAATAAGTTTTATATTATCCTCTTAGTCAACAGTGACAGGGAGCAGAATGTATCCAAAACAACAAAAGTGCCAAACACTAAACAAATATCATTGTGAACATTTCCGCAAAACAAATTTGTAGACTCTTTGTAAAATTACATGATACAATTACATTTATGAAACTACATTCTAGAGAAACAATATTCACAGACATCAAAACATGGAGCACAATAAAACCAAAAATATGCTGTATAAAAATAAGCGTGCAGATTGTGAATGTGTAACAGATGTCTTTCACCCATTAACAGCTGCTGTAGTGATCTCCCAGCAAACAAAGCAACACTGTGGCAAATGCTGCAAAAACAAAATACAGAACACTATGACATTGTGGCAACATAAATCTGTAGATGGGATGTTATCAAAACGTTAACAAAGTAATGTTATGAAATTACCTTAATATAACTATTATCCAGTGAAGAAATATTAAAAACTATCAAAATACAGACAACACACAGGCTACTGAATGCATGTAAAATGATAGAATTAGGCTTTATATGTATTGAAATTCCAGAGATGATTAAAATGACTATACTGTGAGAACAACAGTGACACACATAATACTTGTGTTCAAATTAAATATTTAATCTCCCAACAGTCAATTTATTTGTCCAACTAAATGTCCACTGTCAACATTGAAAACAATATTTTCAAAAACTATTATTTTCAAAATATGTTTTTTCCCCTAAATCGCAATTAGGGGAAAAAACATATTTTGAAAATAATAGTTTTTGAAAATAAAAACCAACACATGGTGACGTACAACTTTCCCTTCAAAACATCACCTGCTTATCAATACTGGTTGACATAGGAAGGATACAGATCTTCAGATTTGCTTAATACGTCAAACATTACAAATCCATATTTAGTTGCATTACATTCAGTTGTGCACTGTTCTTCATTCAAGATCTACAATGTATCCAGCATCTTAAGTCCTTAATATGATGTGGACATTGCAGCTACAGGTCAAAACTTCTTGGACCACAAGCAATATTCAGGCCTTAAGTGTGAGGCGCTTTAACTTTTTTTTTCTCCTCTCAAATCTATGGCTTATGTGGTAAATTAGTTATCCTGATAACCATCTTAGCACATATTCTGCAGAAATTGAGGCAGAAGTCATATGCCAGTAAGCCTTGGGAGATAGTTTCCTCGTAAATGTAGAGTGCTTTTACAGTAACTTATGGGTTCTCGGTAAAGATAAAATAAGCTTTTGTTGAAACTGCTGCCTTGTGAATCAAGAATATCGGGATGCAATACAGTCTGCAAGAAACAAACTGTACGTGATAGGTCAAATGCAAGGACACAATATACCTAATATGTAACCTGAAACCTGCCTTACTTGGGTAAACATAGACAGTTTTGTAATGGATCTATTTATTTCCTTACATTTCATTTCAGAGAATGAATGCAAACAAGATTACCATTCAGATTCCTCCATGACCTGGCTGTCGGTGGTAACAGGCTGTGCTCTTCTCATGTACAGCACAGTGATGACCGTGATAGTGGCTATTTACTGTGTAAGTCAACAGGGTTTTCATCCAGCTGCTGTGACCAAAACAGGGGCAACCAACTCAGTCTTCTAGAGACATCATCAACCATGGCTTTAATTCCAGCTGCCAATCATTCTGCCTTTAAATAAATTGTTTCTGGAATCAGTGCTGTTATTTTACTCTTGTTGACAAATTAATTGTTCCTACTAGTAATCTGAAACATTTACATTATTTATTTACAGAGTCTTAGAAATAATATTGAAAATTATGCATGGAAGCATAAGCAAAAGGAATTAAATGCAGCCTAAGAAAGTAGAGAACGTAATTGTGACACTGTTAATAAAGTGCTAGGCTAATATTGTCATTTTTTTTCTTTTTTCAGATCAAATTCACAAAAGAAAAGAACACACAGAATGATTACATGAACATGAAACCCAGAGGACTGAAGAAGAATCAAGGTGTGATCCACCCCACCAGAAACGGCAGATACTGAGAAAAAACTTTTAAAGCTGGCTTATCTCAAACGGATCTTTAGTAGGTCACCTAAACTCTAATATAAGCAGGAAGGAAAATGTATGTGGTCTAATGTAAAAAACTGTTCTTAGTCACATCCCGCCACTATATACAATACTGTTTTAAAATGCACCTAGGAGCACCAAGCAGGTTAAGAAGATCTTCTGATTTTTCAGGATGAAAGACAAGGGTTTCACTCCTGCTTGGGTATCTATACTTACTGCTTTGCCATCTGATCATATTAAGTTCCTACTTTATTATAAGAACCTATCAGAAAGACAACAAAGTTGTCTTAGTTGCCAAGTCAATTGTAGCCACTTTTCTTTAATCTCTAATTATAAGATGTTTCCTTTTGTTGCATTCTTTCAAGCAAAAACACAGTTAGGTGGATCCCTACATTTTTGTATTTGCCAAACAGTACAGAAAGGAAAATGTGTTCAGTTTTAAAATCTGTATTTAATTATTATATTTTGGACAGATTGTTCAAACTGCTGGAGACTTGGGAGACTAGGGACTGGATTAAATCAAAACTTTGACCCACCCACTAATAGCAAACTACAAAGCTGTACATCTAAGTAGTTACATTTCTGATTAGAAGAAAGTGGCATCTAACTAAAAATGAAGCTGCAACTGAGTACAGATCTGTAGTTTTCTATTAGCAGGTGGGTCAATGCTTTGATTTAATCCAGCCATAGGTTTCTAGGGGGGATACTGGTACGTTGTGTGGTGGTGTAGATAATGTAAGGATCATTATTTTTGTCAGCATTATGTTTTCATTTTCTGCTGGTTGTTTTGTTATTAATGTCATTTGTCTTGTAATACTTTCCAAAAGAGTTAAACGTGTGTAATTTGTAAATGCATTCATTTTGTATTAAGGACTCGTTTCAGCAATGTCCCCTAGTGATTTTGTTTGTATGTGTATAACTGTAACTGTACATACTTGTATTGCTAAGACATATTGAGCATAAATACAACTATTGATATGTATGCCTACAACTCTATCGCTCCTCTATTTGGGCTGGACTCCCAGAGTGAACAGAAGCAGGTGGGTAGACAGTACTGTTCGAAAGACACATGCAAGCGGTCAATGTCTCTGATATGTTATTTGGACTCAGGGAGCACAGTTGGTGAATGGATTAACAATCGGCAGTTTTTAATTTAGCCCCGGCGGTGTTTGTGACACTCCAGTGACTTGCGCTTCTCTTCCTGAGAGGGTGAGACTTGCATGGAAAAAGGGAAATGGATATTCGTTCTTTAGGTGTAAATCAAAGAAAACAGTAATATATTCTGCACAAGGAAGGATTTTACAATGTAACTCTGATGTCATGGCAGCTTAACTGTCTGTAGCAAATTAACGTTTCTGCCTTCCCCCACTGTAATTATCTTTCTATGCTTATCTTTTTTAATCAGTTGTCATGACATTAAATATGTCTTACTTCTATCAGCTATCTTTACTATCTCACCGTGTCTCACTCAATCACTTTATTGTGCTACTTTGGCCACATCTTAGTCATAAGAATAGTCATAATTAATGTATTTTATGATTGTCTTCTTAGGATACTGCATAATACAAATGGAGGAAATTTGGACGTACTCACTACAATCTTATAGCTTTTGCAAGAATCTTGCCTCTCCCAGGAAGATTACGTTTTTTCCTGACAAAGTTTTAAACGATGTATGGTACTTCCAGGTTAATGTCGGCTTTATAACACCTAAAAAGAGTGATCAATACTAACGTGCCAACAAAAAAAGGTGCATATGTCACTCCCCCTAACATTTTATACATATTGTTGCCTTACTATGCCACCTCTAGTTTTAAGAGAAGAGGACTTCTGCTTGGTCCCACTATGGAGCCTCCAACACCAACTGGACCTTGGAGCCCCCACTGAAGACCACCCGTTGGGAAGCCTCTGCCAATTCAGTACCACCCAGGGATGCAGACAGACACAAAGAGAAGGAAAACAAGTCCTTTCTACAAAGCATTGTCAATCCCTTTCTTGTCTTGGTCTCTTGTAACTGAATGTCCAGGAAACAAAGAAAAGCACAATTTAATATCCATAAAATGAACAGAAGCATCACACACAGACTAAGGGAAGAGCAAAGCCAGAATAGTAAATTAAAAAAAATCCTGTGATAAGATAGGAACTATGCAAGTTCAATAGTTTTAGTGATCAATGGTGAGAGTTAGGTTTTCCTCCCCCCAAACTTTACTTTAAATCTTAATTTAAAGGAAAAGTAAAGCAGGGTAGTCTGCATTGAATAAAAACAAAAAACAGAAGAACACTACCGGTCTGGAGAAAGTATACAAAAAAATATTCCTGGTGTCATTCCGCCTTTTTAAATGTGAGCAATGGACAGGGAATAAAGATGTGTATGACATGTTCAATCTTCTACAGAACAACAACCCTTTCCTGAAAACCACAGTAGGGGGCAGCACTTTGACCAAGCACTATAAGAATTGGAAAACCAAATACACACCTACATTATTCATTATGATATAAGCAATCATTTCAGAGGCAAGAAAATCCTTCTTTATAACAAACAAACAAATAAGATGAAAAAATGTGATTAAATTTACATGACTGTGATATAGGCTACTAATAGACATTTGCTGTTAACACTTATAACCATAACATTTATTTGGAGCTCTGAACACAAACCACTTATTGTACGTTTTATTTGTTGCGGTTTCAGTGAATCAGTAAGATTTTATTTCAGGTTGTTCACTTTTTGGGGTTATATATGTCTGCTTGTGTTTTATTACACTTCTTGTGTCTCAAAACTGAGTCTGGTTGCCACAGATACCTCAGTATTGCTCCCACTTGCACCCCATTAAAACATTAATGTTTTTAATAATCATACATTAAACATCAACACATATCCCCATACACCCATAATATACAATCATATTTTTTTTATAATTCATTGTATAGAGAGGGACCCATGTTCATGTTTAGGAAGGCTCAATAAGAGTTCATTTTTTTGGTTGGTCCCTTTTATTTACGAGCACAAGAGCACTGTATAAACTTTTCCGAACAAACCAGTCTCGTGTGTCCTAAGCACCACCTGATTTTAAACTGGAATGTGGTGCGTGCATAAGTATTCAACCCCTGTGCTGTGGAAGCTCTCAGTTTACACAGATTAAAGAAATTGCCGTAACAAGGACACAATTACCTCACCATTTGTCTCCACCTATGAACCATTAAACTTGCTGTCACATTTTCTGGATAAAATCCCCACTGTTGAAGGATCATCATTCAGGCTGAGAATCAGAAGGAAAATGAAGACCAAAGAAATACTTGAGTTAAAGATAAAACAACATAATATCAATGTCACCTGATTTTGAGTTTCAGTGTTTTAAAATAAACAGAACTACATTTTTATGTACCATTTGTTATTCAATAATATGAGAGAATTGGTCAGGGGTCTGAATAATTTTGCAAGGCACTATATGTATATTCAGCCTTCATCCAGCAGAATCGATATAGGCTGATGATGACTATATCATCACTATCACCCTATATTGATCCACTGCTGGCTGAAGACCTCCCAAAGACATATACACAGTTAGGTCGATATATATTTGGACAGTGACACAATTGTCATCATTTTGGCTCTGTACACTACCACAATGGATTTGAAAGGAAACAATCAAGATGTGTTTTAATTGTAGACTTTCATCTTTAATTTGAGGGAAATTACATCCAAATTGGATGAACGTTGTAGGAATTATACCCATTTGTATATGTAGTCCCCCCAATTGTAGGGCCTCAAAAGTATTTGGACAAACTAATTAATCATGATTTAAATTGTGAGTTTCAATACTTGGTTGCAAATCCTTAGCAGTCAATGACCACTTGAAGTCTGGAACCCATAGACATCACCAGATTCTTCCCTCATGATGCTCTGCCAGGCCTGTACTGCAGCTGTCTTTAGTTCCTGCTTGTTCTTGGGGCATTTTGCCTTGGCACAATCTTAACACCGCACATCATCCTGAGAACACGGTGGTGGTGGCAGCATCATGCTATGGGGATGCTTCTCTGCATCAGGCCTGGAAACCTTGTAAAGATAGAGGGCAAAATGGATGCAGCAAAATACAGAGAAAACCTGGAAGATAAACTGCTGAAGTCTGCAAAAGACCTGGGACTTGGGAGAAGATTTATCTTCCAGTAGGGCAATGACCCCAAACATACAAAGCCACACTGGAGTGGCTTAAAAACAAAAAGGTCAATGTCCTGGAGTGGCCCAGTCAAATCCCGGACCTCAATCCAATAGAGAATATGTGGAAAGAGTTGAAAATTGCTGTTCACCAAAGGTCCCCATCCAACTTGATGGCGCTTGAGCAATTTTACTAAGAAGAATGGGCAAAAATTGCTGTGTCCAGATGTGCAAAGCTGGTAGAGACTTACCCATATAGACTCATGGCTGTAATTGTGCCTATACCAAATATTGACTGAAGGGGTGATTACTTATGCATTCAGTTTTTTCTTATTTGTATTTGTAATTAATTTAGAACAATTTACAGATTATATTTTTCACTTTGACATGGAATATGGACATGTTCTGTGTTAATCAGTGGCAAAAACTCCTCATTAAATCAATTCTGATTTCATGTTGTAACACAATGAAATGTGGAAAAGTCCAAGGGGGATGAATACTTTTGAGAGCCACTGTAACACCTGGATAAGGGTGTCTGCAAATAAAATAAATAAATAATAAAAACCAGCTGTCATCAATGGCTGTTTTTAATTTTATTATTTTTTCTTCTGATATTTATACAGGCTTGTAGTTTTGTATCTGCCAGGATAGTAATGCTCTTGATTTACAGCATGGAGTGCTAGATTGCTGTGTTTATATGCTTTCAAGAGCCATCACTGCCTCTCACAGGACCATCTGCGGCTTCCGCCTTCCAGTTTCTCTCCAGTAACAGACACTGTAATTGGCTTGTGGTGCCTCTCACTGTGCCCACCCATTTTGGAAACCACACCAACAAAATGCGTCTCCTCCCCTTTAGGATGTCCTGATATTTTACATTTAATTCAGTGAGAAGCTGCTGGATTCCCTCCTGCGACTGTCCCACAACATTTTATATTCAATCAGGCCCTAGAACTTCCTACAGGCAGTCCTGTATGCAAACACTCAGGAAATCTTGTTTTTAAAGTCACATTGAAAATTTTTAAATATCTGGGAAACTTCCTCAACAAACAATCAGGCACCTATATTTTACACTGCCTATGCATGAGTAAATTTGGTGGTATTGTTGGAAGAATGTACATCAATCTAGCAATGAAAATTATTCAAAATTTAGTGATAGTTTTCAGGTACTGAACAACATTGTTAATATACTTTATGTAGTCTTTATGGATATTTGATGTATTGAACAGGCAGAATACCAAATATGTAAAAATGTAAAATACCAATCAGATTTAGGGTACATAGAAACCAAAAATTGCTACACTACAGAATAAGGGAAAGCGGTGACAAAATATAGCAAAGATAGAGGTTTCTGAGCTAAAACTAAATAAAAATGAAATTGGTAATAGTTCTAAACTAAAATTATGACACACAAATTCAAATGCAATGACCTTTTTGAGCACTTTTGCAATATATCTCAGTTGAGCTTCATTCTGATCTATTTTAACATACCAGTTTCCTGTTGGTGGCAGCAGTGATATACTGAAACTAGAAAGGGAAGATGAGAGAATGCTTCAAACAAAGAGACCAGTGGAAACACTGAAGCAGATAAAACAAAGACAGGTGTGGCTAGAACCTCTCTCATAATTAAGAACAAAAATACAATTGGCATAAATTTGGCATTTTATCTAATTTGTTCCTTGGACTACTGCCAATAAACCATCACTGTACTGACATTTTCCACCACGGGCTCACCTTCTGTGGGCAGGGTTCGTCATTTCAATTACACTCAAGTCCAAAATTCAATGACGCACTTTGTAGGTAGATTAAAAACATGTTAAAGCAGACCTGCTTTCCAATGACGGGATCAGGTGCACTTGTGAAGACAGGAATCCAATGAAGTTGAAAGTTCAACTCATATTCAAACACATCTAATATGTGTATTTGTATCACAGCATAAAATGTAACTTCACAGAAGAAAAGAAAAACAATTTTCATAGCACTGATTGCAAAAAAAAGCGAAAACTTGGGTAAAGCACTGCTCAATTCATGTGTAGATTACAAAGACCTCAATATCCAGCATTTATGTTCCAAATGTCCCTCCAATTAAATTAAATTAAGTAATCATCTATTGCCTAACCATAAAGTATCATAAATAACTAGTACAGGTACACAATCCTTTACATGACCCTGCTATGCAAGTCTTTGTTATAGCACAAATTTATTACATTAATTTTAAAATGTTTATTTTTTTAATCATTAAAATATCAAATGTTAGCATTACTTAAATGCAACACTCGCCTTGCATAGATAGAACACAGTTGTTTTACAAAATGTTCAGTACTTTAAAAACACAATTATTTAAATCCACAGAGTAAAAACAAAGTGAGTGCTCCTTAACTCCAGTTAAAATAACTCCCTCTCCAATTGAATAAAGTGTTAGAACATAAAGTTTACAATCGAGAGGAGGCCATTCGACCCATCGTGCTGGTTTGGTGTCCATTAATAACTAAGTGATCCAAGGATCACGCTGTAACACCCACTGCCCAACCATCCCCAAGTTTACCACCAGAGGTCACAATTGCCACAGCATCCACTGTCTCTTCTCTCAGATCTCCGTCTCCATGTATCCGAGTTCTTACCTCTTGTCCTCTGCCAGAGTCACACATGTCCAGTCTGTTTTAGAATGTTCCCAAATTGTCTCTTCAGCCACATCGCTGGGGAGTTTGTTCAGATTGTGATGCCTCTCTGTGTGAAGAAGTGTCTCCTGTTTTCTGTCTTGAAAGCCTTGAAGCCCAATTTCCATTTGTGTCCCTGGGTGCGTGTGTAATATGAAGGTGTTGATATTCTACCACCTTATTCTCACCGCAATAGAATGTTTTAGGACAGGCTGTTGCCTCATTTGGTCCAGTCCGTAGCATATTTCATCCTGCACCATATCTTGCCCCTTTTGGTCCATTTCTCTGGGGGTTGTCATTGTATTTTATATATCTTGATATCAGAAGCTTCCAAAGCTCATACATATTCAGCAGGTAGGTTTAGCTTTAACTCCATTGAGTTATATTTTGTTTTGTTTTCTTAACTAAGAAAAGTTATAAAACAAGATGGACTTAATTACATGTTCTGTGTATTTTACTTTTCTTTCAAACTAATACAATTGTTTGTGTGGATTTCTTATGTTTCCCCCTCTTCAATTAACTAGTTTAGCATGTTCCACATTTTGTTATTAAACACCACAGGATCCTGTGCAACAATATCACATCCAGGTAAAAATCCCAAAATATCCTACAGGTCTTCATACATTATTATTGGACAGGATCCTCTTTTGTAAGATCTTACAGGATCTTACAAAACCCTATTGCAGGATACTTCAGGATCATAAACAGTATGATCCGGTTCAAGATTTCTACCAGGGCTGACACAGCAGTAAAGCTATTGGAGAGGTTGAATATTGTTACAGTCAATTTATACTTTACCATTTATGGTAACTTTATGTATCCATTATAAATAACTAAACACTCTATTAGCATGTTATTAATTATGTTATTAATTGTTATATGATATTACAATTATAAAAAAATATTAGTTTTTTGCTATAACACGTTATAATATATTTAATAACATATGTTATAATTTATTACCTGCTATAAAATATCTTAGGTCCCACAGGTCGAGAGAACATTAAATTGTCCCTAATAATGTATGCCTGGCTCCATAGGCATTGGGGATGTGTTCCCCCTAATATTGACAGCGTCCCCCCAGCTCAAAGTGCATGTCCCAGTGAGGTTACGATCAAACTGAAAAAGTTACAATCAAATAACTTTTAGGACCATGTGGATGTTGTTTTTGGGCACTCCCCCCAACCTTCCCCACCAGTTTCAAATACTGTGAGCACCCCCCTGGGTCCACCCCCCCCCGTATTGAGACAACACCTACGCCCATGATTCTAAGTATGATATAGTATATCATTGTATTCTATTTATTATTAATATTATTTTTAATTCTTGGCAGACGCCTTTATCCAGGGTGACTTACAACATAAGTGCAAAACAAAGTGCAAAAATACAGTTAAGTAAATGCATCGAACATTACAAATTCAATTTACATAAAACATAGCAATTCAAAATAATACATTTTACAACTATTTGTATATTTCTCATTATATTGCCAGTCATTCTGATGCATTACAATAGAAAATTAATAGGGTCAGCAACTTTTGTCTTCTTATATATTGCAAAACATGCAACTGGGATAAAATCATTACATATACCAGTGAATAGATGATGTTTATACCTTCCACCCAGACCTGTGGATAACAGGTGTACAGTGAGTGAAAAAAGTATTTGATCCCCTGCTGATTTTGTACGTTTGCCCACTGACAAAGAAATGATCAGTCTATAATTTTAATGGTAGGTGTATTTTAACAGTGAGAGACAGAATAACAACAAAAAAATCCAGAAAAACGCATTTCAAAAAAGTTATAAATTGATTTGCATCAATCAGCAAGATTTCTGGCTCCCAGGTGTCTTTTATACAGGTAACGAGCTGAGATTAGGAGCACTCTCTTAAAGAGCTGTCCAAGGATGTCAGGGACAAGATTGTAGACCTACACAAGCCTGGAATGGGCTACAAGACCATCGCCAAGCAGCTTGGTGAGAAGGTGACAACAGCTGGTGCGATTATTCACAAATGGAAGAAACACAAAATAACTGTCAGTCTCCCTCGGTCTGGGGCTCCATGCAAGATCTCACCTCGTGGAGTTTCAATGATCATGAGAATGGTGAGGAATCAGCCCAGAACTACATGGGAGGATCTTGCTAATGATCTCAAGGCAGCTGGGACAATAGTCACCAAGAGAACAATTGGTAACACACTACGCCATGAAGGACTGAAATCCTGCAGCGCCCGCAAGGTCCCCCTGCTCAAGAAAGCACATGTACAGGCCCGTCTGAAGTTTGCCAATGAACATCTGAATGATTCAGAGGAGAACTGGGTGAAAGTGTTGTGGTCAGATGAGACCAAAATCGAGCTCTTTGGCATCAACTCAACTCGCCTTGTTTGGAGGAGGAGGAATGACCCCAAGAACACCATCCTCACCGTCAAACCTGGAGGTGGAAACATTATGCTTTGGGGGTGTTTTTCTGCTAAGGGGACAGGACAACTGCCCCGCATCAAAGGGACGATGGACGGGGCCATGTACCGTCAAATCTTGGGTGAGAACCTCCTTCCCTCAGTCAGGGCATTGAAAATGGGTCGTGGATGGGTATTCCAGCATGACAATGACCCAAAACACACAGCCAAGGCAACAAAGGAGTGGCTCAAGAAGAAACACATTAAGGTCCTGGAGTGGCCTAGCCAGTCTCCAGACCATAATCCCATAGAAAATCTGTGTAGGGAGCTGAAGGTTCGAGTTGCCAAATGTCAGCCTCGAAACCTTAATGACTTGGAGAGGATCTGCAAAGAGGAGTGGGACAAAATCCCTCCTGAGATATGTGCAAACCTGGTGGCCAACTACAAGAAACGTCTGACCTCTGTGATTGCCAACAAGGGTTTTGCCACCAAGTACTAAGTCGAAGGGGTCAAATACTTATTTCCCTCATTAACATGCAAATCAATTTATAACTTTTTTGAAATGCGTTTTTCTGAATTTTGTTGTTGTTATTCTGTCTCTCACTGTTAAAATACACCTACCATTAAAATTATAGACTGATCATTTCTTTGTCAGTGGGCAAATGTACAAAATCAGCAGGGGATCAAATACTTTTTTCCCTCACTGTATATACACCTTAACCATCTGTGAATACATTTTAAAAGTCTACCAAGAGTTCAAATACTGATTACCAAATCAGCAAGTCCACTCTAATACCGTTTGGTGTTGTTTAAAAAATTCTGTGTTCTATTTCCTCAAAGATGCCAGAACCTACTCCAAGCAATACGAGCTGTGTCTGTGTGCCACTTTCTGGATGAAAAACAAATTGGTGGTGGTTCAAAGGAAAGTACTGAAAGCCTAGGTTATCTAAATTCCCCTGGTATCTCTGTAGGACTTCTTCATAATAATAATGCATATCTTGTTATTTATTTAATAGTACAATCAACATATAGTATTACTCTTAATGAGTTTGCTAATCATTTTTCAGAACCCAAATCAAACAATATATTTGCCTGTAATAGACAATCAAAAAGGTGATTAAAAATATATTGAAATATTTTCTATTATTAAAGTTACTTGGTTGGAACAACGTATCAAAATTGTTATGATGATGATGAATAATAACAATATTAATATCAACTACAACAATTTATTTAAAAAATAATTGACTTACTACAATGCAAGAAACTCACCATCTTTTCCATCAGCTCCCAACTTTCTGATGGCAGTAAGAAGTTCCACCCACAACTGGTGTGTAGTTTGGATCAAAGCCCTCCTGTTTAGATTGTTTTCAGGGTTTGCTGCTGATGTTCTTAACCTCACTGCTGTGCTACTACTGATACTACAGCTGCTTTCAAGGGAAACTTCAGTCTCAGGGTTTAAAAATAAATTGAATACCCTCTGTCCTACTAGTTTTGTTGCAACCAAGATCTTAATTGCTTAATTGATTCTTTAATTGAACAAACAGTGCAATATAAGGCTCAATTATATAATTAAGAACAAAAACCAGCAGGGCAGGGGGTCCTAGAGGACCGGTTTGGGAACCCCTGCTTTAATATATATTATACTAATAAGTAGTTGTCACTGAATGTACACTTTTTGTCACTAAAACCCACTGAAGTCTATGAAGGCTGGGAATAATTCTGGAGGCAACTGTACCTGTTGGCCTAGTTAGTAGTATTACTAGACAATTTTTATTTCTTAAGTTTAGGAATTGAAATGCCACCCAATACATATGGTATCAACCATTGAATGCACATTATCAGCCATTATCAGTCCAATTTAAATGGGGTAGTAGGTACCTGCTGTGCCTACTAGCATGCCGTCACGCAACAGGGACACGGGAACAGGGGGACCCAGTTGCAGTACGTGGTAGAGGTGGTCAGGCAGGTGTGGGTCAGATATCAGCAGGACAGAGTAATCATAGGTAAGGCAAAGACGTGGTCGTGGTCACAGGCAAAGGTTGGGCGATCAGGCAATCAGGGGAGGTCCAAAGTTGTGGTCGGGAGGTACAGAAGGAGGAGGTCAAGGAAACAAAGCTCTAACTCAGTACTGGGAGACTGCTCAGGAATGTAGTGAACACTGACAAAACTTCACAATGACCGAGTGTTAGTGACGGGTTTATATATGGAGCAGAGAACCAGGTTGGGAAGTGCAGGGCAAACAGGAGCAAAGGGTGATTCAACAAGTGCACAAGGGTTTCGGGAATGTTGATTGAATGAATAGAGCTGGGAGAAGTGACTGGTAAGGAAGGGTAATGGCGACATCTAGAGGGGAAAAGTGGAAGTGCTTAGACTGGTGTTGAGTGCTGGGCTGTAGCCGTGACATGTGTAGCAGGTCATTATTACATAAAATGTTCTTCTAGTTGCTTCGATGCAACAACGGTATGTATTGCATTTCCATTGTGCTTTCGTTCTTCCAATGCACATTTTACATTATTACACATACAGTAGGCTATTATTTAAGATAGGATCAGGTATCTATGTGAGGACTACAAAAAAAAGTATTTAATGTTTCTCCAATACAGCAAAAATATAGTAGGCTTAAACAATTAAGGTAGAGAGATTAATAATAATAATAATAATAATAATAATAATAGCCTACATACATACATACATACATAAATACACATTATTTATTTCTATCTCTCTACCTTAATATGCGGTAACTTTTTAATGTATCTGGTCAAATCTGCCCCTACATATAGCCCAATGAAATACGTACTATAAGGAGGCTCTTTGGTGTTAGTATTACGCTACGCATCATTATCAACCATTTAATGGCTGATAAAGACCCACTACACATGCTAGTAGGCACAGCAGGTACTGTATGGCTGATAATGTCCATTCAATGGTTGATACCATATGTATTCGGTGGAAATGCAGGAAAAGCACATCAACAGTTAAATAATAATAAAGTACCAAAAATAAAATGATTGACAGCAATTTTGGCTGTACACCACAGTTACACAAAAACATTTAGCTTTACTATTTTTTAAAATAATTTAGCATTTTTGTAAAAACTTGTTCCTTGTTGTTCCGCCTGTCTTGAATAAAGCCAAGATATTATAGATCAGGGGTCATCAAGCTGCAGCTCTTACTTAGTCTAACATGTGGCTCCCGACAGCAATCTCGTTTTTTGTGGGTGTTTGTTTGTTTTGAGTGCCGCACAAGAAAAATGCAACTTGGCCAAAAAAGGAGAGAAATTCAAACATGGCATAGATCTTTGCATGACACTGAAATATAGCATTGTTTTCATGTGTCGCAAACCCGCCTATGCCACTCCACAGTGCACTATTACCCCCACTGTTAGAACACAGTTTTGCGCGCACACACACAGACACACACACATATATCTAATAAGAAATCTGGCATCAGTCCACTTGAGTCTGGACACATCCTGAATGCAGACCTCCTCGTTAATATAGAAGTGCACACCTCTATGCCATTGCCTGACAGGTCAAACAGGCTCATACGTGTAGTATTGCAGTACAAGCACACTATTGTGGATGTAGTACTAATAATTATTACCCAATAGCCATAATTGTCTGTATGTACAGTTAGGTCCATAAATATTTGGACAGTGACACAATTGTTATCATTGTGGCTCTGTACACCACCACAATGGATTTGAAAGGAAACAATCAATATGTGCTTTAAGTGTAGACTTCATTTTTAATTTGAGGGTAGTTACATCCAAATTGGGTGAACAGTGTAGGAATTACACCCATTTGTATATGTGGTCCCCCCAATTTTAGGGGCTCAAAGGTATTTGGACAAACTAACATAATCATTAAATAAATTTGAGTTTCAATACTTGGTTGCAAAACCTTTGCAGTCAATGACTGCCTGAAGTCTGGAACCCATAGACATCACCAGATGCTGGGTTTCTTCCCTGGTGATGCTCTGCCAGGCCCGTACTGCAGCTGTCTTTAGTTCCTGCTTGTTCTTGGGGTGTTTTGTGTTTTGGAATATTTTTTCCAAATGGTGTATCTTCGAAGGGTAGAATTGAAGATTTTGTTTGTGAAATTTGAGATTGAAGGACCCCAGTGAGAAATGGTAAGTCTGCGTATGGCACTATTAAAATCACACATGGAAAAAATGTAAAGTGAACAGTATTACTGGACCACTACACAAATATAAAATTTTGTTATTAAAAATATAGTGACACTAAATAATGGGCATGGATTATTCAAATGTGGTTTCATATCCCTCGCCCTCTCCTTCTCAGCCTGTCTGCTCCTCCTCCTCCCCCTCTGGATCTGGATGATGGTCCTGCTTATGCGGTGTGCTCCCTGCTCCGCTCCGGGGCCACCTGCAATACCTGGTGGACTGGGAGGATTATGGTCCAGAGGAGCACTCCTGGGTTCCTGCATCTGATGTCCTTGACCCTTCCCTCATTTCTGACTTTCATGCTGCCCATCCCACAGAACCTGCTCCTCGCCCCCGTGGCTGTGTCCGGTCTGGCTCGGCTGCGGTCAATTGTGGGGAGGGGGTTAATGTCACAATCCCTGTCTAAATGCACCTCCACATATCCCCACTAGATGAAGCCTTCGCCCTTCCTTACCAGTCACTTCTCCCAGCTCTATTCATTCAATCAACATTCCCGAAACCCTTGTGCACTTGTTGAATCACCCTTTGCTCCTGTTTGCCCTGCACTTCCCAACCTGGTTCTCTGCTCCATATATAAACCCGTCACTAACACTCAGTCATTGTGAAGTTTTGTCAGTGTTCACTACATTCCTGAGCAGTCTCCCAGTACTGAGTTAGAGCTTTGTTTCCTTGACCTCCTCCTTCTGTACCTCCTGACCACAATTTTGGACCTCCCGTGATTGCCTGTTTGCCTGATCGCCCAACCTTTGCCTGTGACCACGACCGTGCATTTGCCTTACCTTCATTCTATCAACCATTCAATCAACATTCCTGAAACCCATGTGCACTTGTTCAATCACCCTCTGCTCCAATTCGCCCTAAACCTCCCAACTTGGTTTTCTGCTCCACATATATACCCCTCACTAACTCTTAGTCTTCGCAAAGTTTTGTTAGTGTTACTACATTTCCAAGCATTCTCCCTGTGCTGAGTTATATCATTGTATCCTTGACCTCCTGCTTTTCCTCCCGACCACGACTTTGGACTTTCCTTGATTCCCTGTTTGCCTGATCTTCGTGACACAGGGGTTCCCAACATTAATTATTGTAGGTTCATTTACCATATGTAATTTGGTCATGTTTGCAGCATTCACTGTACTTGATATATATATTTATTGCTGTGATCAGTATTTTATTATGATTTTCTTACTTTTAACTTTTCAATTATTTCTTTGTGCCCTTTCTTTTCTTGTTTTACTCAGATATATATCATTATTTATGTATTTATTTTCCCAGCCTACTGCATTTTTGCCTGATTGGAGACTTTATTTCTGTAGTCCCACCAACAACAGAGATACCTGAACATATTGTATAGAATACATGTGTGATCCTGTACTGTACAGTGTTCAAAATGTACATTGGAACAACAAAAAAACAATGGAGATGCAATAAATATGGTTGTTAATGCCAGTATTTATTCTATGCAAAATGTAAATAGATAAAATGGTATATTTTACTTATATTTCATGGTTTCACGATGATCTGATAGCCAATCGCTGCTTCCACATTTCCAAACTGCAATATTACTTCCTCACAGCTGTCACTCTGCTTAGTCCCGGCATTCAAGTGGAAGTAAATTATCCAATCAGTGAAGCGAGGTTCCTAACTCTGAACTGCTCTGGGGGCCGAATGTATCTGATACATCTGATTGGTTATTTGCCTTTAGGAGGCAGGACATACAAGATGCAAGTTTTGAAAGATTTGTACACACCGAGACCTTGCCGTCCCACGTCTTGCCGTCATGTGCAATTGCGTACACTTTCTCAATTAGTAAGCCGGCCCTGGGTCCAGAAGAAATATCTTTGGGGTCTGCCAGTTGGGACCCGTGGTCTACAGTATTGAATGCAGTCTAAGAGGACCAAAATAGATATAACATTTGAATCTGCACAAATAAGTAAATAATAAGCGGTCTCTGTGCTATGGTTAGGTCTAAACCTGGATTGAAAATTGTCCAAGATAGTATTTCTACCTAAGAAACAATGAATGTGTTTAAATGTTACCGTTTTCTGACAACAGTACCTGAGGCCTAATTGTGATTTTACAACCTTCAGTACACTAAATGGGTGTAAAGAGACAGACCTGAGCAAGGTTGGGGTCAATTCTATGTCACATTGGCTTTAAATTAAAACAAAAATCTACATTTGCATGTTTCACACAAATGTATTCTCCTAGTTACATAACTAAATATCTGCAGTCATGTATTTTGTCTAGTGCAAGCTCTGTCATCAATAAACCTCTGTTCAATAAGCAGGATGTGGCTTTGGCAAGCCCAATAAAAAAAAAGAAAGAAAAAGTTAAGCTTTGTATTACATAATAAAAGAAAGATGGCAACAATATCCTTGATATTTTGTGTTGACCCTTCTCATCACATTCAATTAAGCAGACAAGAAGTACTATCACATTGTATTTCTTTCTGAGTCTGGGCAGTTACTGGCTTACGGGGCTTCTTATTTTATTGCAATAATGTATAAACATAAAAATATATATCAATCATGTCATAACAATATAGGAAAGGAATAACCTCACCAAATCCCCTAGTTAACCACATAAACAAACATTGAGTTGAAAAGGCCTGAATAACTAGCTATTAAGCTTAACCTCAAGGAAACTGTTTATGGTTTGGACCTCAAGAGGTTTCGACCACATTTTCTGCTCCTTCGGTGTTCACATGTATAGTTTGTGACCTCCTTTGATGATTTAAACCTGACCTAATGAAGAAAATAAGCTACACATTTGACCAAGCTGACAGAAAAAAAAGACATATATAGATAAAATTACAGAAATGAGTACTCAGGTAACTGAAGTTTTACTTTCTATATCCAAGAAGCAATTATTTTCACTTCATAATCATGTTTTGCCTTAGATATCTCAATTGACTGTAAAACCGAGGCAAAGGTTTATTGCATTGTACAGCTTATAAAAAAATGTATTCTGTTTTATGAAATTGAGTCAAATAAAACAACCTTATTTTGCAACTACAAAAAAGAAATCGAGTATGTCTAGTTCTATGTGTAAAGCATACTCCCTTTCCTCTAGGCTTACACCTCTTTGTACTTTCTTAGACAATGTGCATGAGAGATTGTCCTGCATTTACATCTCACAGTTTATAAAGGAATCATGCTATCTCTGCAGTAACGGTGGCCATCTTCAACACATTATTTTCCTTTATACTCTTCTGTAAAAAAAGTATCAGTAACACTTTACAAAATGTTTCTCTAGTTACAGTGTATTAACACAGTAGTTATTGAGTTACTACATCTCAGTTACTGATAAGAACCGTGTAATTATGCATTTTGTAACATGTACTTAATGTGTAAACATGATTAACAGTATATGTAAGTATACATTTGTCTGGTAAGGATGCATTTGGAGCTACACCGGGCATCATAGGCATAGATTTAGGGATGGACAAGGGGGGCACATGTCCCCCCAATGGTGAGAGAACTTTAAATTGTCCCCCCAACATTGTATGCCCAGCTCCATAGGTGTATGGGGAAACATCCGCCTCCAATATTGACAGCGTCCCCCCCAATATTGGCAGTGTCCCCTCAATTTCTGAAACTAAACCTACGCCCCTGCTGAGCATGGCCCACTTTTTACACATTACGTATATGTTCATAATGTTTAATTACACTGTTCTTAAGAGTAACTAAGATTTAGTTACTGAGTACTTACTATGTCAATACATTGTAACTAGGGAGACCTATTTTAAAGTGTTACTGATATCTGATAACACTTAGCTGTCAGACAGGTGACAAATTACAGGAAAAAACTAAATAAAGTGTATCAGTAAGGTGTTGGGCCAACACGAGCCACCAGAACAGCTTCAATGTGCCTTGGCACAGATTGTACGAGTCTCTGGAATTCTACTGGAGGGATGGACCCCCTCACTGTAGGGGTCGAGCAGTCAGGCCTGTACCGTTCTCTTGGTGTTGCATCACATGCACCCGCCCACTTGTCGAGAACACTAGCCAGTTGAGCGTCTTTGTGACTGGAGCTCCTGCCATTCGTGCCCCAATAATGACGTCTCTTTCAAAGTCACTTAGATCCTTTCCTCTTGCCATCTTGATCCAAAGTTGAGGTAAACTGGGCCTGCTCAGCATTTGTAGACATGCCACAGAGCATGATAGGATGTTAATTACTTAATTGTATCATGCAGTGCACCTGCATTCGTTATGTTCCTCCACTCATTTATTCAGGTTTTTCCTTTAATTTGTCACCCGTCTGTGTGCTCTTTAAGTTGCTGCTATCATGTAAGTTCGGCGTGCTTCCCAAATAGTGAATATGCATATAGCCAGCAGCTTAAGCAACGTGAAGCTAGATATTGTCGGGTCTCAGAAACTAAGCAAGGCTGGGCCTGGCCAGTAGTGGGATTGTATCTGAGGAAGAACTGGTTCCAACTGAATGTGAAATTACTGGGTCAATAGGCTGTACACCTCACAGACCTGAGAATAGTATTAAAAGCTTGCAAATGTGCCATGAAGTCATTGTTGTACCTAAATTCTAAATCAGATTCTCTTAATCCGACCTACGTAAAGTTTTACTTTTTCCAACAAATTTCTCACTTCTCAGATTTTTTTCCTTATCTGTGGCAAAAATCAAAAGCAGCTCCACCTCATGTGAAACTGCTGCACATAAGTGAACTGATTTTTGTAAGGAAAGCTTTTAAATCGGTTGCTAAAAATAGGTTAAAACCAACCATTATGAAGTAATAAGTTGCACATACATATTCATTATTCAAGCACAGTGTGTATCTTCCCTGCATCAATGACATTGCAAGGACAGCTAACAATAGTGTAATGTAGATTGAAAATGGCAAAGCTGAGTGTAATAAATGTGTTACAAATCGACCCACAAATTGACCCACAAAACAATACACAACAAAAGACTATCTAGTTTCTCATTACACATACACAATATAATAATGCAGTGTCTTAATACAAAAATAAACACATCTTTATCACATTATCACGTCCCCCTCTTGTATTCACAAACACACTATGCATGCGTTAAGGTTAGCGCTCTATTCTGTGCAGGGACATGACCGGTTACCTATTGCGTCCTATATGCAGAAGCACCCGAGATCCAAACAGCGCTTTCACATCTCCAACTAGCCAAAACGGCAATACTTCCCTCAACTTTGCCAGGGAAAATTATTATTTCAGCTTAACTTCATTTACATTCTGTTGAATATAACCAATGCTTGACCACTGTATTAGTAGCTGGTGTTCACTCGTATTCCTACTTTTACAATTAAACACCATCAATTAAAAATATAATGCTTATGTGCTATGTATGCTAGAGGAGGTGGATCACTGTCTGTGTATATCAAGCTCTGTCACATGGGTGTGAGTCCCTTCTTACCTGTAAAAGGTACTGGATCCGTGAAAATCTTTATCATTACATGTGTTACAGGTAGTTGCTTTGGTAATATCATTATTATACCATGATACTCAACAAGAATACTCAAGTAGAAGTTTAAATTTACTGACTAAGCAATCAGCATAATTCTCACACTGATGGAAAGTGTTTGTTCAATAGCTATTGTTTGTGGAACAGTATTTAGGCTTGTGCTCTAGGATTGTGTTACGAATTCAGTATTATTTTACCTAAACAGAGCACAATGGAAGATTAACAAAGAGGGGAAATTCCTACCCTTACAAAAACATGGTAACTTTACCCAAAGCAGGGCGAACTTAGCTGGTTTTAGCAGTTCACAAGTGGCAGTTAAGAAACATTCATGCAACGGTGAAATTAACCACAACGTGTTTTGAGATGCCTCAGCATCAAATTTCTTTTACGTTTATGTTTCTCATACATGTAATACAATTACAAAGCATAGATACAGCTGATGCAGAATGTTAGAGTAATCTTTTTATTTTTTAAGGTCAGAGAGATGTAACTTTCCCAAAGAAGAATATCAGATGCAGACCTTCTGCCATTGCTTAAACAATTAGGTCACCCAGCATACCATCATTGTTGTCTAAAATAGTGATACTCAGTGATACTCAGAGTGATTCTCAAATGGAGCAAAATAAGTTTGTAATTTCTGAAACTGCATTTGGGTCACTGAACAATCTCCATGCAACAGGTTTACCAATTTTCTGGACCTTCCAAACTATAAAGTGATATGGTAACATAAATCAGGCTTTAAAAATCACTTTGTGACAAACCTCCTATTTTGCCACTTTTAACAATCATACTAAATAGCTGAGTTGCAGGAGGAATATAAAAGGGTGGACTCATTTCCCATCATAGACATCAAACTGATTTAACATATGCATAATCGCAGCACACCCAGATAATTGACAAAAACAAACAGATGCCAAACTTTACAAAAGACCTGTTAGTTCTGGAGCAATACATAAAATAAGAGAATAAGAATAAGATGACAAGAGCTGATGGGTGCAGGGGATGAGGGAAATATAATAGTGTTGGATACATAAATATCATTAAAATATTTGCAAATATAAATACTTCAGAAGAAAAGCCATCCTCAGAGGCTGAGCTAAACAACTTTTCAAAAGACTGATTGGATTTAATAGTTTGCATTGTCCTAAGCAAGGCAGCATCACTATTACACATTAGACATTTTACACTACCATTTCTGATATGAATCAAATGCATTGGTACATTTGATCTGGATCAGTGGGGCTGCGTCTACACTGCCATTTGACCCAGGGGTCTTTGCATGCGCACCAGCACGTAAGTCCAAACTTAATTATATGTTTATATTAAATTAGTCCAAGAGCTATATCAAAAGCTGTAATTTTATCTCTTTAAGAATTATTAAGTCAAACCAACACACTTGACTATTTTTTCACAACCGAAGCATTTTAAATAAAAAACTAAATGTATTTTTGATAACATAAAATGACAAGCCATTTAGTGCTAGTTTTAACAATATTTTATATATAATATGGGAAGTAGGGAAGTGTTCTCCTATATGCTCCAGTGATGTGAAGGCTGTTTGTCTGCCGCCTGCCTATAAAACAAACGCTGCCGGAGTGCTACATGAGACAGTCAGCGTCCGCACTGCCAGGATCCAATGCTACTGATGCATTTGAGCCGAATCTGTACTGTCTTCTTGATAGGGGCATTTGATCTGCTTGCCGAGTGTTTACACTGCCATTTCTGAGCAGGATCAAAGGCTGCCGATGCATGTGATCTGGATCAGAAATGGAAGTGTAAACGTGCCTATAGTGTGGATGAGACCAGTCACTTTGGTCGGCAGGGCTGCAGCATTGTGTCCAACACAACACAAATCATCCAATAAAGAACAAGAAAAACTGCCAATGTTTCAAGCCTATTATGCTGCAAAGGGAATTCATGCTTTTATAAATGCAAAGGATTTATGTAATATATATATATATATATATATATATATATATATATATATACACTACCAGTCAAATGTTTTAGGACACATCATTTTTTCCAGTTTTTATTGAAATTAACACAGTTTAATGTCTCAATGTACAATAAACAATTGGAGATAAAAAATAAATAATGTAATCGTTTTATTGAACAAAATGTAACCCCTTAAGCTCACAAACACCTCTGGTACCCTTAAAAGGGCATCATATCCATGTGCTTCTCTTTAATCCCATATGCACTCTTCACTGTTGTGTTATCTGCCAAGTGTTTGGTATCCCATGAAAGCTTTCTAACGATGTGAAGCATTCTCTGATGTGAGAAATTAGTTTTTTATATCCACTCCACCGCATTCTGAAATGAGGGGTGGGAGGATACTTGATCTGAGTAGGAATACAAAATCTCAGAAAATATTGACAATTATGACATATTCTGGAACCAGACAGTCTACTGATCAAAACAAGACCGTCCACGTTTTTGTAGAAGCAACACACACCCGTAGAGAGCTCAAAATGTCAAGATGGAAAACTCAGTTTACAGTGCACTAATACACAATGAATTTTACATAAATGGATCTGAACTTCTCTGTGTTTGATTAATCATTAGGTTGCTTTCAAACGATGTGCAAATTGTAGGAATACAGTGCAACTTCTATGCACAGGAGCTGTGCGTAACACTGCCAAATAATGCATAAGAGGGTGTAGTAACACAGAATATAACTCTGAAATGAATTGTACATTAGTTTTCAGTTTTTGGTAACCTTAACTTTTTCTTTAACCTCTGGCAGTTAATCACTTACCTTTGTACCATTTCAGGTTATTCACTGGACTTGACCTGCCCTCTGGGGACTGAGCCAATTTTTTACGATTTGTCCACTTTTACATTTTAGCTGATAAACAATATGTATTAATGTATAAACCACACAAATTTTATATCTATGTTTTCAGGACAACCTCAGCTACACTCATATGCTCGTATAATGTACTTATAATGTAGTATTGAGTGGAAAATGTGTAATAAAGTAAAAAAACAGAAACAAAGTGTTTTTTTTTATTATTGATTGCACACCATATACTGTAATTTTGAATTGTTTTGACACTTTGAACAGTCTTTTCAAAGCCTCAGGTATTGAAATATGCATTGTTATTCAATAAGATATATAGATAACACTGCAATAATGTCCCTTGACCCATGCGGAAATGCATTTATATTTTCCACTGAGTTATTCTGGGCCCTATGATATATAATGCAATATAATATATACTTATTGTAGAACAGTCTTTTCAAAGCCTCAGGTATTGAAATATGCATTGTTATTCAATAAGATATATAGATAACACTGCAATAATGTCCCTTGACCCATGCGGAAATGCATTTATATTTTCCACTGAGTTATTCTGGGCCCTATGATATATAATGCAATATAATATATACTTATTGTAGAACAGTCTTTTCAAAGCCTCAGGTATTGAAATATGCATTGTTATTCAATAAGATATATAGATAACACTGCAATAATGTCCCTTGACCCATGCGGAAATGCATTTATATTTTCCACTGAGTTATTCTGGGCCCTATGATATATAATGCAATATAATATATACTTATTGTAGAACAGTCTTTTCAAAGCCTCAGGAATTGAAATATGCATTGTTTTTCAATCAAATATATACATAACACTAAAATAATGCCCTGGTTTTAAAACATAATCAAATAAACAATCGGAGTTGTGTATTATAAAGATGTTTACCTAACTTAATTTTCTACGTTAAACATTTTTTTTTAAATTGCGTCTGATCCCGACAAAAATGTCTTTTCTGTCAAAACACGTGCTTTGGTTTTCTTGCGGGCGGCGCGCTGGGGTCAATGGAAGAGGCGGCACCGGAGGAGCGGAGCTGCGGGTCACGTCCGTCAAGCCTGCGCAGCTGGGCACGTCCATGTGGCGCAGATGTCCGTAGATCTGCGCTTTTCCAGCAATGGGTGGGCTTCTGAGTGAATAATGATTTGACCCGGCAGCAGTACTGTGTGTGTGTGTGTGTGTGTGTGTGTGTGTGTGTGTGTGTGTGTGGGGGGGGGGGGGTTAAAACATGTGATTTGTGTAGATCAAAGGTCAGATACGCGCGTCTGTCTTGTAGTGCATGTGTACGATTGGCCGATGCATACATTTCACGGATTTGCATTTACTAAGTATATATTTATGCAAAATAATTTCATTGGACCCATCTCAACTTTAATCGTAAAACGTATATAACTAGGATTAAAACAAACTAAAGAAATCGCATATAACCCCGCAGTGAGAGTCTGCGCGGCTGCGCTGCTTCTCTGTAAACACACTGAACTCGGCAAAAAGACTCAAAATGGACGGGCGCGCCTCTTATATTCACGCTTATAGCAAAAATACCTCGGAACAGATACTAAAAACACCTATGAATATGTAATATAGACAAACACATGAATATATCTAATCAAAATTGGGCTTGTTTCCCATTGGTTTACCTTTTGAAAATATGCGGTAAAGTGAACACACGTGATTTTCTTGTATTTCTATTGGTCTGTTTCTCTGGAAACAGTTACAGCCATTTTGGTACAACCGTCTCCTTTAAATTGAGTGGCAGTTTAGCAGTCAAATCACTGTGGTTCACGGAGGCCCGGGCCTTAAAGACGGGCAGTGACCGACATTTTAAACGCTGCTGCGGCTCATTGGCTTGAACTGAGTGAGACGCCCGTAGGGAACAACGTCCCGCGATCTGACGTGCTCGCTCTACACACAAACTCCAAACTATTTCTTAGGAGGGTGGGAATGCATTGTAATGACAGAAGACTTTGACCTCTTTTATATATAAATAACAACCTTTCAATTTGAAAAATTCAATAGGAAATTAATGGCGAGGTCATTTACCTGATTTGGATGCACTTTCATTGAACTCCCATTAATTAATTTCAAGCCATTTTGATGAATACATGTAGTTATGGCAGATTAATTAAGTTCTGCAACACATTTTAGTATATGTGTGTTATATAGTACATAACTAATGGCAACTTTTTGGTAACATATACCAACACTTGTTTTAAGTTGTTTTTGAAATTACCACTTTCTGCATTTATGTAGCTAAGTATTAATAGTGCATTAATAGCTTGTTATCTATGACTTGTGTATGATTGACACATCTGTTTTAAACTTTTGTTAAGGTGCAGTGGCTATTTTTATCTATACTTTTTGAATCGGTTTGTGTCATTAACTATAACTGTGATTCTCCAAGCACAGCTTGCTGAGATCTGCAGGATCTGGATGGGTTTTACATATTGTTTTACCGTACTATACAAAAGTAATCCTAGGTGGCTTACCAATTGCCTGTTAACTTCCAATGTTATTGATAAGAGCTACATCAGACCTCCATCCAGCATATAGCTCTGCTGTTTGTATTTTTGGTTTGTATGTTGAAAAGAAACTGATGGCCAAAGCTATTTAATGTATTTCAGAGGTCCAAAAGGACAAGTGTTTGAATATACTGTCTCAAGCACACAAAAGGTGAACCAACTTGATTAAAAGTAGGCATTTCCAAATTGGAGAAGTGAGTTATAAAACGAAACATTATTGCTAAATGTATAAAGAAAAGAAAAAAATACTTGTGCCATGACGTGTCTGCATACCCAGTCTTTTCAAAAACGTACTTCAAAAGTCAGTATTTTTGATGATCACCAAGAACTTTAAGAAGAAAGGGGTCTGTATGTAATTCATTTTCTTATATTTTCCATTTTAAGGGGCAGGAAACGCAGAAATAGATTTACCACAAGGGAATTTCTGAGTTCATACTTCCTCTGAAGTCTCATGAAGTTTGAATTTATAGATTATCTTTTCTGTTTTCTCCCCAGAGTTTGGTTTGAAATATTGAGAGCACATTGGTACTCATATTTCATACTGGTAACACATTAATTTGAAGTTTTCAAGCACCAGACACAATAATTCAGAAACAAATGCATATCAGGATTATACATTTGAGAGCTGAGAAGATATGTGAATTATGTTATTAACTAATTGTACAAGCAGCTAAAAAGTACCTAATTTCAGTTACACCATTGTTATTAACAAGCAATAAATAATGTATTACTCTGTTACAAACTATAAAGCAGTTATACATATAATTTGCAGAACCTTATCTAAAGTTTTCCTTTCATATAGGTCAGATATACATGTATAGAACAACAAAAATATAATTTCAGATTGTGAACCATATGTGCTAGAACAATTTAATTTAATTTCATTTATATTTTATGCCAGTATGTTATTTTGTTATTCCAATGTAATTAGTTTGTTAGGCTTATTGAACCCTTAAAATATTGACAAAATTATTGGCTCACTATCTTTTATTTTATCCGTTTTGTGCCCAGAGCCCTTAGTTTCAGAAATACCTCACTTTTGAGGTTTTGCTGCCATGAAATGTATTAAATCTTTTCCGCCAACCTGTTAATTAATGTTGTGCTCTAGTACAGATGGGGAAACAGCTGTAAATGAGGTAAAGTCACAGGTGTGAATTACGCTGCATAAAACACTCCAATAATTAGGATTCTTAAGTCTTTATCTGAATTCCAGATACCAAACAATGTAGGTGCAAGAATAGTGCTACTTTCTAACTTGCTTAATTTTCTTAAGAGTTTAAATCAGTTAAGAAAAGTATAGTCAAGCAAATATAATTTCAGAATAGAATTTATTGCAAATACAACAAGAAGAGTTCTCTAAAAATAATCTACCCAGGGAAACAAACAATCAAAGTCACACCATGTGGTATTTATTGATTTGCAGTGTTTTAAAGGTTTCAATTTAAAAAGCAATGGAGCATGTGATACTACAGACCTCCAGATATTTATCATGCAAATATCAATTATTTTCTCACACATCTTAAGCATTGCCTTGCTATCTATTTAAATCCATTAAATTACAATATTCTGTGAGAGAATATGCAACACATTTCAGGTGTGTTAAGGTTAGGCCACTGTTTAGGTTTAGTCTGGCTGTGTGTTCATGGCTTTGATGTTGTGAACAAACAAACCCTTCTCCCACTGGTAACCCCGAGGGGATTGCCTTGTGTTGATGAATAGAGTGATGATGTGCAGTTGCCTTATCTCCTGTTTGTTCTGCAGCACACCAACCACACTACCTGCACATTTTAGTGTAACACTACACATTATATATTTATGTATATATGTACATATCAATCTATCCAATACAAATTCTATGACAACATCATAATTTCTGATATGGAAATTTGTTCTATTATATTTTTTGTGCTGTCACACATTTTACACTTTGTTTTCAAGAGTTTGTTTTGCATAACAAAACATTTTTTTCTTTTCTTAAGGGTTTTCTGTTATGTTGTGGTTATGTTTCTCAGGAAGTGTTTACCCACAAGTGCAATTTGTATATGAGTATGCTAATTATAATGCCATTATTTTGCATTTTTTTTCATTGCAATTTGCAGCACAGTTGTACATGCTTTTGTTCAAATATTGAGTCAGACTGTTGGTAACTATTAAATATGAGTGAATTACGGTAAATTAGCATTTTAATTATTTTTGAGTGGTGGTGGTGTTTTTTTTTTTTTTCACCGAATAAATGCTTGGTTAAAAAGACCATCATGATGCAATAAAAAAAAATGATATATCTTTTTTTTTTTTTTTTAAGTTGCCACTACGTATAAAACAATGTAATTTCCAAAAATGACCAATATCCATAGGCTTTTAGACTAGACATGTTAAATTCCCTTGAAAACATATCTGTGATCCTCTGAAATTCTCAATGTTTACAGAATCAGGTTAAAGTAATTGATCTGTGTACTTATTAAAAAACAAAAATGTTGAATTGACTGTAAATCCTACATTTTTGAATAGTGGAAAAATAACTTTTTTGTATTTATGTTTGGAATATATAGAGTATTAATTTCTATCTATCCATATATCTATATTGTATTGGGAGGTCAGCATGTATTGTTTAGTAAGAAGCCCAACATTAAAACTAAACAATGTGAAAAGGTAGTGCATAGTTTAGATGTATAATAACAAGTGCATAGCTGTGATGTGGTTTTTGATAAGAGCTTCTCTGAAAGAGAAGCATGTGCTTGAGTGCACATCCTGTGATGCAGTGCCGTTTTTCATAATCTAGTCAGACAGTAAAAATGGGTGTATATACCAATTCTTCATAGTTTGTAAAATAAATTATCTCGGTGAGAAAGCAGCAAAAGAGAAGACATGTCATACAAATGCATACGCTGGCCTATTTTCCCCCCTTGCACGAAAAAAAAAAATTCAAAATATATAATTAATTATTTAGATCCTGAATTTGTTTGTACAAATTTGAATTCAGAGAAAGCATAAGAGAGATGTAAGCAAGAATACATTGCTTGTATATAGTATATATGTATTCCAAGTAGTATGAGTGTTTGTTGAAAGAATTATAGATATGTATTGTGACACAAAATATTAGATATATTTTACTTATTAATTTATGTTACAGCTGTTGCACAAGTTCATTCAATCTGTGTAGGCTAAAGGATTCAAGATCCAAAACAAAGGTTCTCAATCCTGGTCCTGGCAGAACACTGGCCCTGCTGGTTTGTGTTCTACCTGAGCTCTTAAATGGTTCTATCTGAACCTTTCATTGAAGTAATAATTTCCTAAATCAGAGCCCTTTAATTATCATTAACAGTAGGGATTTTAAGTTAAGTATAAAATTGTGTAAGGGAATTATTATCTTATTAAGGAACCAACAATCTATCAGTTACACATTTTAAAGAGTAAAATGTAATCATATTGAATTAAGGACTCAATTAAGTAATTGAGAGCTCAGTTGGAACAAAAACCAGCAGGGTAGGGTGTTACTTATGTGAATGGCATCTCATTGCTTTTTTAAAACTTTGTTCTAGTTATTTTGTCTTTCTTTTGAATTTAATTTGAGGGAAAATCTGAAAATATTTGGTAAAACTCCAAAATGTGGAAAATAGGTTGAGAAAATATCAAGAAATGTCAATATGAAAAGGGATATTCATCTAGCTTCAAAATAATATATTTAAAAATTATAATTAAAAACAAAATAAGTACAACTATGAAGCTTGGTTTCATTATACACAATGATGGAATCATTATTGGGGACAACTGGACATTTTTGGCAAATCAGAATAAACTTGATTTTAATAAAACATTAATTGAATGATGATACTGAAGAATGCACCAGCACTCTGGCTGACCTTATATGAGCATAAGTGAATGATTACACTAATAGCAAGCTCAATACTTTGAACCACACCTTTTCTTATGGTTTATTTTACGGTTCATAATGAATCAAAAGATGGCTGCAGTGTACCGATGTGCTCCAGTAGCTTTAATCAAGCAGTGTCAGGTTAGTGACGATTCAGAAAGTGGGGGGGGTAGGTATCAAAACCCTACAAAACCTTTGCAACATGAAATGTTATGGAATGACTCGTAGAAAAGGGTAACACATTGGGTTGGGGGAATAACTTGGTTGTATGGAAAATAACCAGACGAGAAAAGAGACTGAAAATGATGAAAAGCAAAAACAAAGAGATCGCTACAGACAATCCAAATAATCCAGAGAAGAGCATTAGTGGGCACTTGGGCTTGGGCAAATATCAGATTAGCTAATCTTATAAATAAATTACAGGCCTGATATGGCAATGGGTTTCTAAACTTTTGTTTTTGCTTAGGATGCTGCCATTCAGATGTTGGTGTGAGGGGCAGTACTTCTTTTACCATCCAAATCTAAATAAAAATATAATTTAATAGACATAGTTCATTATGTAGATATGAGTGCTAGGTTTTGTGAAGTGTTTCTGGTTACAATAATATGCTACAATGCCCGGCCGCTCTGCAATGCACAATTCCTGCGGAGTATCTTGCTAGAACTTTCCACAAAGGACTGTTTCGGTGACGAAGCTAAATCTAAGGACTCATATTAGTATAATTAATTTTATAAGTTTAGGCAAACCGAAAGTTGTTTCTTGCTCACTAGAACTCGAGAAATGATTGTTTTCATGTATAGTGTAGTATGTAGGGACTTTTCCCCCATTTTTTTCTCAATGCAATCATTACATTTGCTGAAAAAGAAAATTACCCTGGCAATAGCAGCTGCAGATTTGTTTTTATTACGAGATCTCATCTTATAATATCGTGTAGCGGATTGCACTTTCAGAGGGGGGTGGGAGGTTGGGACATTGGGAGTGAAAACATTACTGTGCCTTGTACCCTGTCAAGCAGGCAGTATGCCCACATCAGCTACATGACAGAATCAAGGATTACACACTTAAAATTATTCCTCTAATTTGATAAGCTCCTTCCTAGGTCTAATGCAGTTGTTCATTTAAAAAGACATATCACATCTGCCAGACCAGTAGTGACCAACTGTGTTGCCAGAGATCAATAATCCTGCAGGTTTTATAGGTCTCTGAATCAGTCTCTCAGCTGTGTGTGTGCTGGTTATGTTCCAAATGAGCTCTTAATTCAACTGTTGATTGTATTATTTCAACCTTGTCAGTTCTTTTCACGTTTCAAACAAGATGGGGATTGTTGAGGTAAGTAGCTGAAAAAGGGGCTGGAATGGATATCAACCAAAGCTGGGATCCTCCAGGTTCAGGGTTGAAACCACTACTATTAAGCATTACTAAATACATGTAGTTTGGATAATTGAATTGAATACACTTAGTTAAAACATGTAGTTTTGATATGACAGATTTTCCAGCTCTCTTTAAATCACTGACCCTCTCAGAACTGGGGAGAGTGAGTTAGATTGGTCATATTAAGACAATAATGAGTTGAATTGGGCAGTTAAGAGCTCAGATGGAACAAAAACCTGAAGACACTGCAGGTCCCGGGACCAGGACTGGGGGGCCAGGTTTCCGTGTCATAACTCTCCAGGACCAGGACCAAATGCTCCCTCCCATCTAGTCAGTAAAGCTGCTGTAGATTATGATTATTCAATTAATCGAGCTTTCACAACTTCTGTGCTCTAAGTCTCAAAGAAGCTGAATCAGTATTACAAATTCTGGAATATAACTAGGCTTTCTTCCTCTGCATCTCCAAAACACGTCTATTTATATCAGTCTTCTTCATACATTGGTTTATTGTAATGCAGTTCCCAGAAGGGGGCACTGACAGGCAGCTAAAGTGTGTTGGCCAAACTGTCAGCAGATTGCACACATCCCATCAAGATTGTTTACTTCAACACCATTTGTTGACTGCAGGAGGCAGCAAGAAACAGTACCATGGAGATTGCAAAAAACAGCATGAGCTGAATGAGACCAACCTAATTGTTACACAGGTAAGGTAAAAAATCTAGCTTTGTGAAAACCTCAATACACTGCTCATTTATTTTTGTTTTATGCACTTGTAAAAGGCGAACTAGTGCAATCCCTAAAAGCATTGGTTTATGTACTTGTGTGTCATTAGGAGTGTATAAATGTGATTTTTCGGTTTTCCATTTCCTTACCAAGGGTGACTTACAGTACAATACACTTCTCAACAGACTTATATAATACAGTAGAGTACAATAAATGCAAAATACAACTTGCAGCAATTTGCAATTTGCAGTACAGTTAATGCAAACTTACAAATACAGTGCAGAGATTTATCCTATATACATGCAGTGGGTAGATCAAGCATAATTATTATTTAGTGTTGATAATTATAATTTATATCTCAAAGCGTCCCGGTGAAAACAGCCATGTAGTCACACTACCACTGAATGTAATTATTATCCAAGCTGCTGCGGGGAAGACAAATCCTGCCCTCTTGTAGATGTCGTCTTTTCTGCTATCTGGTAAGTGTTGAAATGGCACAGATCCCAAATCACAGATATTTTACATCTACATTCTTACCAGCACATGATTATCTATAAAACAAACATTTTGTGAACTGATTCTCCTTTAACTCTTTATATTGGAATTAACTTTCGTGTTCAATACCCATGTATTCTCAGTAGTGCCAAAGAGTACATTCATTTCACAACATTCGATCTTGATGTTTTTTACGTTATGCATCTAACAAAACCACGACACCCATAACCATTAGGTCACTGTTCATACACCTATCTGAAATACATGACTTTAGTATAATTCCCCTGAGTCATTTTTGAACTGTTCAGAGACAATTTTGGAATGGAGCCAGCCTTAGCAAGCGTTAGCAAGCTTCACCCAGGCGCAGCCAATGCAGGTATGTGGCTTGCAATGAGGTGAAGAAGGCATATTCCTGCCTACGCTCTTCATTTAACTTGGAACAAAATTGTTATTTTTTAGTGTTTAAAAAATACCCTACTGAAGATGAAGGAAATGAACCAAGTGAAAAAATAATTGGGGTTAATCCTTTGCTTTCTAAGCACGCCTCTGTCAAGTGCCCTCCATTAAAATCCATTAAAAATGCATTAAAAAATCTTCTCATCCACTTCAGAACTGCCACCTTCAACGGTGGAGAAGATCAGAAACAGATGAGGTTAATCAGATACAATTTGGAAGAGCTGTGAGCTGCTGCAGTCCCTAGCAAAACTCGGATGCCACACAGAACCTTGCCACAATAGAGCAAGTAGCTTTGACATCGATAACATGTATGTGACACAACGCCAAACATTACGTAGAGAAAACCCAAGCACAGCAGACTGGTAGCTTGACCCTGGGCCTTGTGCATTTTCTGACAGATTGTTGTTTTGAACATTATGGGCTGTGTGGACAAGATAAAGTAATTTACATAATGCAGCCTTGCAAGAACACAAGCGGAAACACAATACGCGGTTCAGTGCTGTGCATGTTTGTAATGAAATGGACCGGCATTGTAGTAGCAGTACACTACTGTATGGCAGAACAGACTGTAGGATCTATAAGTGCAGAGGAGTTTTGAGGTGGCAGTAGAAGAAGGTCAGACATATGCAATCCTGAAATCCACTAAAGGAGGGTACAAGTAAGAGGCTGAAGGGAAGGCCCAACTAGTACACCGGCAGAGGAAAAGCAGATGGTATGAGGCAGAGCATAAGGAAAGACAAGAGACTGGAGGTAGTAGGGAACAGGGTGGTGAATAGAGAAGAAGGACCGAAGAAGGATCTTTAACCTGATATGGAAAGGCATGGGTGGAAAGAAACTGCATTTGATTTATAAATGGCTGAAAAATTAAGAGTGAACACTATTTTGTTTCTCCAATATATAGTTCCACAATAGCAGTGAGGAGCAATGAAGTCTTCAGTGTTTTTGTTCTTGTGAGGAATTGAACCAAACACTGAGCAAGAAGAAACAAAGTGAAAGTGACATTTGTGGGCCATAGTGGATCCTCAGAAGCTGATAGATAGTTGCAGTGACTGCACATGAGAAGTCTAACTTGCATAAAATGAAACTGCTGCTCTAGCTCTTTTCAGAAAAAAAGTGCAATTTGCATGAAATACGTTGCAGGCAGATTTTTTCTTTTTTCTTTTAGAATGTTTGCTGAGAAACCACTTTATTATGCTCACTGAAGTAAGTAGGAAACACGTGACCAATGGGTGCGACAAACTGAGCATATTTTGCTCACATTATATATAACATTAGAACAGATATTTATCTTCTGACCCCTTTACTTGCATGTGGATTGCTAATACACTTATTTTAAAGGAGAGAAATCAAGATAATGTTAGTTAGTATGTAAGAAGTAAGTTATCAATCTTTAGTAATGTGCATTCAGCTATCATGATTTTCACCTTCTAATTTAGTTAAATACACAGTATTTTACTAACTTAATGGTTTCTATGTATATATACATTGATATTGAATTATCCAACAACACAATTGTAAATCAACACATTAAGTCCTATTCTCTGGCTCTCTTTTATCCAAACACCCCAGGAAGTGAAACACCACCCTGCTGATCATATCCATCAACAATGTAGAATGAAAGCAGACATTTTTATTTTCCAATTAAAATTTCACAACTGTGTAAGGTAAAGATTCATACATTCCATAATCACAAACTATACAATGTTATGGTGTCTTGGCACATTTTAAAGACACAATAGCTCCACAACACCATGGTCCTCTGCATATTGGTGCCTGAAGCCGATCTTAGAAACATAAGAACATAAGAAAGTTTACAAACGAGAGGAGGCCATTCGACCCATCATGCTCGTTTGGTGTCCATTAGTAACTAAGTGATCCAAGGATCCTATCCAGTCTGTTTTTGAATGTTCCCAATGTCTGGCTTCAACCACATAACTGGGGAGTTTGTTCCAGATGGTGACAACTCTCTGTGTGAAGAAGTGTCTCCTGTTTTCTGTCTTGAATGCCTTAAAACCTTACAGTTTTTAGTTTTTCTCCTCTGTACCGATGACTATTCAATTACAGATACAGTTCAGTTACAATTCACTTTTTATGCAAATAATAATGTAATAATACATCCATCTTTTTAAATGATGCAGTGACAAATGAGCTAATAGTATGAAGCGAGCTCCTGCATTTTGCTTTAATCTCAGGCTAGTTTTGCAGTAACAATTAGCAAAGTGTCTTCTGATGACTTCAGAAAGACAACCATGACTTTACAGAGGATCATTTTATTTATGTACTTATTTTGTGATTTGACAGAAAAATAAAGACTGTGAATCAAGCTACAAGGTTATAATTACTTTAATTTGATGATATTATAATGTTGATTCATGCCTAATGGTTTATTTAGTATTGGTTTATTTTATTGTATTTTATTTCAACTGTTAAATGTCTATTTTTATTAGTTTTATTTATTTATTTTAATGTTATTTTGCTGTACATTTGTTGTATGTTTACCAGTATGTAAAGTGCTCTGTGGCTACCCTGCGAAGGGCGCTATACAAATAAACATTGATTGATTGATAGATCATAATTTACAAATTTTCCAATTAAATTAAATGTTGCCTGTTCTTTACTTACAAAATTAATAGAATGTATTCTATGCCAATTAAAACTTTTGGCCAAGTTTGTAGTTTCCAGTTTCATATTATCCAGAATTTGCTTTCTCATAATCAGTGAGCTGTATAGAAAAGTGGGTGGAGATTAAGTAGGGCATAGAATGCCGTCATGTAACTCACACATTTTCACGGTTCCTGTCTGTAATCAGTCACTTGAAATGATGAGGACGCGCTATTGGAAACCTCCCATCATCACCCACAGTATGACCAGTATTTCTACCCACTGCCATTGTCTTATCTTAATGAATTCCTCAGAAACCTGAGGTATCGCTGGTGCTGTAGATACCTCCAGGGATCGTCCTAGGGCCAGTTCCTCTCATTGGGGTGCCACGATATAGGTGTTGTGAAGAAATGTTGGAAAACATTAATGCCATGTTTGTATTGCATTTCATGGCAATCCCAAGCCATGCATTAGTAATTATTAACTCTGAGCTGTAGTAATGCTATTCATGTCCTCATCAGCCTCCTTATCAGACTTCAGGCCACTTCTCATTTACACACCAAACAATACTTTCATGTAGCAGTTGCTGTGTATAAATGTACCTAAATGTATCACTACATGTGTATTATTAATGCATCTTGCAACTAAAGTTAGAATGGCCCCTGCACCCCCATTTACAGACTTATTTGAAATTAATAAGGTCTCTTGGTGTGCCATCTTGGAAATCAAATACGTCACTGAGGTAGGAAAGTTATTGGGAAGTTGTATTGCTGCAGCTTTGAATTTAAAGCAAAAGTAGGGCTAAAAAAGGAGAAGAAAGAGTAAACATATGGACAGATGTTTGACCCAACATACCACCTATAATTTAACCCTTAGTGTAAGAGGGTTTTACACAATGCTAGAGGTCAAAATGTGTGAAAACCGTTGTGGGTTAGATTGTTTTTCTTTTTGAGGCAACTGCACTACCCCACTGCCCACAAAATATCACCTCCCTTCAGGCATACCAGCTGGCAATACGTTAATGTGTAGGCAGGGAGAACATGAAAGATGGAGCCAAAGACAGGAGGCTTCAGTGTAACATATCTGCGGAAAGTGGAATGAGTCTAAAGTACAAACGTTTCTCAAGTTTTGCAAACAGTTTATTGCATGATTTCTCCTGACACTCTGATGCTCTGGCATGGAAAAAATCAGGGATTTATATCTAAGTGTGAGCCTTCAGCAAACCCTAATCATTATTTGCATGCAAGAGTTGTCCAGAGTTGTTTTGAATATCTGTATGCAACACACTAATCAAAATTGCATTGTCTCTTAGGAAGACAGTTTAATACATTCTATTACAAGGGTCTTTGTCAGTGCATGTAATGTCTTAGGCAGTCAGGAAAGGTCTGATTTATAACTGCAGGTCACTCTTCGTGGATATGCATTCAAGAACATTCTTTAATACATAGGTTTACACTAGAGAATTCTTGCAATCTTAAGCAGTACATTTTGATGAGATTAAAGCTTTGCATCAGCCCATAATTATTCTGTAACCACAGTGCCCAAAGCAATAAAAAGTGATGACATTTTTTATGAAATGGTAAATAATGAAATACAGTATAAAGACAATGGAGCAGTTCACAAGCTATTTAAAAATAAGCCTCACATAAAAACCTCCAAATCTGCATTTTCTGTTTTACGTTCCACTGATTAAAATGCATGAATTCCGTATTCATTTCTCATATTTTGCATTTTCCATGTGGTTAAGAGATCGCTCATGAGTGTTCTTTACCCTATGCTTTACTGGCACCAATCACGTTTCCTCCTACTTTAACCACGACTGATGTCAGTGCTGAGTTTTCCAAAACAGTACTGAATATAAATAGTCTACCATTAACTGCCATCAGCATTAACACCATGATTTGCAAAGTTATTACACTGATCAGTGTCTGCCTGGCTGGAGGGCAAGGTGAGTATCTAACATACTTTGCACTATTCCTGAAAAGCGTGTGCAATACATCATTTTTACTGGAGGGGAAAATCAGACATGTCTGTTTCCATGTGTCTCCAAGAAAAATGTTCCTAGAATACCACGTATATAATATAATTTATGGGTGATTTAAATACTTATTTTAGTTTAAATTTCTGATTTCTTTATACTTGAGGTTTTACTTAGTTTTTGCTTTAAACTGAGGTGCTTGTTATGTGTTATCTTAACATCCTGCAGGACTACAACTGTGCTGCTTCAAATGTGGGTTCTGCAATTCCATCTCACTTCAATATGGAGGAAGTTTATCTAAGGGAATCTCAAAAAGTTTGCATATTACAATTTTCCACCAGACTTAAGAATATGGATAATGTACGCTGGCTTTATTTCTTTTGAATAGTTACTACTGTGCAGATTGGAATAGGAATTATTGGCATGAAAATATTGAAATTATACTGGGAATAACCATGGACATTCGCTGAGAGTTTTTTTTTTTGGAGGGGGTGGCAAGAATTTAAACTATTTTACCATAGTACATTCGTAGGTAATGTTTTACTGGGCTTTTAACATACTTTAGGAGTACAGTGGTTCACCCTGCTGTCAGAAATAGGATAATTATTTGTCCTAAGGATGTTGAAGGAAAGCTATTCTCACCTTTCCAAGACTGTAATGAGTTCAAGATGGAAATTTTATTTACTGTATGTTAAATGCAAGAGAAACAATATTTTCCCAGTAAATGTCCAATATAAATGCTTTCAGGAAGATGAAATCCAAATCACATTTATTGCATTGGTTATAGGTGAACAGGTGTACAGCGAAAAGTGATTGGTCCTCACTGCTTTGACCCATTAACTTCACTAATATTGGCGACTGTTGCGGATAGACCGCCGTATTTACAGGAAGCGAAAATGGTGGTTTTGTTTACCAACTTACACTAAGAACAATGATAAAGGGAAGTCAGGTCATTGACTCCCATCGGCCCTCACTTACTTAACCGTGAGACTAGAAAGTGAGAAGATTTCTCACCTCTCACGGCTCTCTCTCTCTCTCTCTCTCTCTCTCTCTCTCTCTCTCTCTCTGTTCTCCAACAGCCTTCAGTGTTTCCCAACCCTATCGGGTGGTAGCCAACAATGGGGTCATCAGGCTGAGGTGCTCCTTCAGCTTCAAAGGGAAAGGCGAAGAGCTCAGGGTCACATTACTTCGGGGGATGGGGGAAGAGTCTATCCTTTGTGCCTCCTCTTTCTACCTTCCCAACTCCACATTCCAGACAAAGGGATCTGTCGTCTGCCAGGGAGAAGCCAGCAGGGATGGTGTAGAACTCACTGTGTCTGGTCTGCTGGGCTCTGACACAGATTTGTACCGCTGCAGTCTGGAAATTATGTACCCGCCACCGTATCGACGGAGGTTCGGAAATGGAACCATTATCTATATTCCTGGTAAGTCCATTTTAAATGATTTCTTCATGGGTATGAAAAATAATGTGTACAGAAATCTGAGCACAATGGACAATATGCAGAAACAGACACAACCATAACCCTAGCTGTGTTGTCAGTGGACATCAGAGTTTTAAGGGAGGACATTAAGGGTTAAGTGAGATATACAAAAAAGAGAGCTGATATTCTCTTTTAATATTTAAGTAACTAATTTTCCTACATTAGTTCATGGCGTGGGCAATTTTCCAAGAGAACGTGAACCACAATCTTGTGTGCTCTTTCACTTTACAAAAAACCCTATTGTTTCAGTGTGTGAGACTTAAAAAAAATGAAACAGAAGATTAAAAAGAAAGCACCATGGAACATTTGTTAGATCTGAGGCTGTCTGTGGTTTAAGAGCGGCTGTTTTCCTGTCCCAAAGGGGTCCCCCCCGTCCCCAAGATCACACACTGCACATGAACGGCCTGCGTCACATTGGAGGGAAATTACTCTGATTGTCAATTATCTTTTAACAGAGTAGGCAGGTGAAAAAATAATATCTATATTTTTAACATTGTCTTTCTGGTATCTTACAGAAAAAACGGAGTGCCCTGCTGCTGTCAGACAAGAAATTGGGAATATCTTATATGTGTTGCCAATATCCATATTAGCATTTACTACCATCATCGTAATTTTCATTTTGACCTATAGGGTGAGTATCAGATCTGTTCAATTTTCACCATTGCATTCTAATGTATAGATTGTGTAGTATTATTTAATCAATGAATCGATCTTAAAAGGCTGTTAAAAGGCATGTTATTTTGCAAAAGTGAAGATTGAACAATGATTTTTTATTGTTTTCTGCTGCAGTTATGATCATGTAGCTATTTAGGGAATAATGTGAAAGAAACATATGTATGTGTAATATATTTCATACATATGTATAGATTAAATAATAATAATGGCAGCAAGTGAACACTAAGCACTCCCTTTCCTCTTATATACTAATAGAAATACCACAACATTCTATGAGGGGCTGCCTGTGAATAGTTGGACTTTCTGAGAGATTGTTTTGTTTATTTGTGCACACTTAGCTAATTGAGACTGATTTCTGTGTAGGCATGAGAGTGTCTGGTGCAGAGATTGAGAGATGGAGACTCCAGGCCAGTCTTGCTTCTCTGCATACTTGTCAGATTTAAATGTCTCTGTAGTTATGAAAGATTATGCATTGAATTGCACTGGGAAAAACCATAATTGGCACATTATTTCCAGTAATGCACTGACAGAAACTTTTTACATATGGTTTATTTGCATAGCTTACAATATCCATGGATATTCCCTTCTGAATAATACATGATGATTTTTGTATTCTTTTTACAGTTATTCAGTCTAAAATACAGAAGAACAGAATATGTGGACATGGCACCTGTGCTCTCCAGGAAAGTGGACTGTCGGTTTGGCTATGAGAATTTTTTGTGAAAAATTTCATTCCGCCTTCATTTTTGGAAGCATTACAATAAATGATTTGTAGATATTCAAATTCATTTTTCCAAGCTGTTAGTTAACATTATATGTTATTTCTTGATTTTATATATTATGGACTTCATTGAGTCACTGTGAGTTGTAACTTTTCATTAAAGTAAGACTGGTTATAATTGAAATACAAGTACGCCAATGTTTCTTATTATTAATAGTTTTTCTTTTTACTTTTGAGAGCTAAAAATTGAATAGAATTACAATGTTAAATATGAATGATTACTAAGCAATTTGTTAAAAAAAATGTCCACTGTACAAAAGAGTTATGTGTTTCTTTGTATGTGATTATACCGGGCAGATCATTTATTACTGTATTCCAAAATTTGGAACTTGTTATTGTATTGTCATGCAACAATGTTCTTAATCCGAACAAAGGATTCTGTGCTCTTCGAATGGGATGAGGTGTTTAATTATGAAGTTGTAATTGATGCAGCACGACAATCTCCTACAGCAACATGCTGCTATCACCCAGCTAGTATGGCCAGTATAGCACATGAACCCACAGTGCTCCTGTGTCTTGTCTTCAGCTTCTCATCAGCAGCAACCAGCCTAGAGTGGAGAATCACTAGAATAACTATTCTACAACTGAAAATAAAAACAGATTCTCTCATTAAAATGTATGGTTTACAAATGAATTACAAATTAAAAAAGTGTACAGCAGTGTGTTGTCCTATACCAGCTAGATGGCACTATTCCACAATCAGCCTCTATACCACACTCACTAGCATGGAAATAGATCCTGGCAGAACTTGTGAGAAAATAAAGAAATAACAATCTAAACTACAGCAGCAATACCTATAGTGATTTAAATTATTGTAAATAAATATCAAGCCCAAAATGAATATCAAATACGGAGTCTGTGTGTTTGAAAATGTAATATTATCAACATACTTTGTATTATAATGTAAATACTGTGAGATAATTAGATTACTTCACACAAGGTGTGTAAAGAGATAATGCTTAATAAAGTGAAAGCAAGTTTAAATGTTTTTGTGTTATATATTTCAATATATTAATGTTTACCAAATTTACACGTCCACACAATGAAAAGTACCATTTTACAGCAGTTACATTTATTATATGACTTACATGTGCTAAGACCTATTATCCAGCACAAGATCTCTGAAAATGTAATATATATGTTTTTCAGCCTGGTGTTTTCTGTATATTTTCTTATATAATATTTGTAATGTATGTTCCTTCATCATGAGGCATAAGAAAATACATAGGAAACACAAAACCTTTATTATTATTATTATTATTATTATTATTATTATTTATTTATTTATTTTAATTTCTTGGCAGACGCCAACAATTATTATTATTAATATTATACATTTCTTAGCAGATGCCCTTATCCAGGGCATATATATCAAAATATAAGAGCTATATTTAAAACAATAAGGCATTTATCAATTACACGACACTGCCTAATTGCATTAACACTTTTCTATAAACGTCATCACCTGATAAAGGGACTATCAGGGACATTTCCACAAAAACAGCACAAAATCTTGAATTTGGCCCTAAGCATGGCTAATTTCAATATGAACCCACACCTTTCCCTTCATTTGCATGAGGAAGTGGGTGTTCCCATAGGGAAAAATTAATAAAACAAAAAATCTTTCACTGTGGAAACAGAAAGGTGATGAAAGTGATTCTTTATTTGGCTTAAAATAAAGTAAAAAGGTCTTATTTAAAAATAGAACACAAATGGAAAGTAACCAAAATATACTGTAGTGCAATGACTTTTGTTAATTTAATTATTGTACTTATAATATTTCTTACCTGATGCCTGAAACCAGTAAATCACATTCTTTAAACACACAATTGCCCACTTACACATCTGGGATTTTACTAAAGCAATCCAGGTACAGTAGCTTGCTGAAGGGTACAACAGCAGTGTTCCCCACCTGGGATTGAACCCATGACCCTATGCTCCAGATTCCTAACCGCTACTCCACACTGCTCCCTAGTTGTAGTGCAATGTAGGCATAGCATATTTAAATTCACCTATAATTTCCAAATATATAAATTCCCAGATGCCAAATTGAGTGAAGCATGATGTTCATAATTAAGTCCATAGCTGCAACTGTGAGCAAGGTTATTAAAAGTGGTAGACATAGACAAATCTATTTATGGGTATCTCTCCTGAGAATCTGATCCACATTCTTCAGTATGAGCCCCCACGTCGCACCTGGCCTCATGGACCCCAAAATTCGAACAGCATTTATCCGTCAAGCAGACGTGGGTGCTCACCCCAACTCATTTGGATTCAGGCGATGTGAAGACATGAGTAATTTATAAAAATGGCTTTCAATCATGAGCTTCATTTAGTTTAAGGAGAGCTAAATATTGTAATTCAAATATCCAAAAAGCTTCACTTCTTAACATTTTTTCAAATCACTCACATATCAGAATATATCTATATGATGTAATAGAGGGCTTAGCTTATTTGAAATTAACTGCTAGTAGACTATCTTGACTTTCCAAGAAGCTGAAAATGTTAAGCAATTCATGCCTTAAGCATATGCTTACCCAACATAAGCATATAAACAGCCCTGGATGTAGGACATGATATGAAGCCATATATTTTGTATTTCTAACTAGGCATACAGAGATACATGAATGTATATACTTTGGCCTTACATTTGCTGGAATTATTTTTTTCAACAGTTAATCCAGATATTCAATGTGGTTTAAAGGTATTTTAATCATCAACAATCTCATCTATCAAATTTTCACCATTACAACCAACTCCTCTATGAGGAAACCAATGAAGGTGACCCATTTAAATAGCCGAGAGATGAGAGATTTGATTGTTCATTTAAATAGCTGCCTCGGCAGCAATAAGCAGAGCATCAGGTGTATCCAGTTATGTCTCAATTAATTTATAAAAGAGTTAATATACGACAGAATGATATCCATCAGTCTCTACATTTAATATAATTACCTTGCATTTTATCACCACTATATCACCATGTAAATTTGTGTTGTGCATTCAGTTTCAGCAACACAGTATATTTCTTTATTAAGTTTTTGTATATGAATGTTGTATTAGCAATCCTTATGAGAATAATATGCAATAATAGAGTCAGAACAGTGACAGATGACTTCTATTGTTATGACTAAGTTGTTTTCCTTTTAACCTGTTCCTTTCCATTCTGTTTCAACCTTTAAACGTTCTGGATCTGCAACCATCCCCTTTAAGTATGCCAGAGCAAACTTGCAAAATAGCGAATTCACAGCAGACACAAATTCTGCTTCTTATTCTTTTATGTGGCTGATATATCGCTAGAGCAACAACTATTGAATCCTGCATTGAGTTGGTAAGTGTTTCAATGGTTTGTTCCTGATAACCACAGACACAATCTGGTGAAGTTCAAAGCCAGGGACTTTCTGTGTCGGGTCTTCCACAGTGTGTTTTTTTTTTGTGAATTTCATCGGCACCCATTCAGTTTTTCAAGCAATCAATGTTAAAATGACTTTGCTTGAAAGTCTGCATCCAGAGAGGCTTTTGTGAAGGGTGGTATTTTTGCAGCAGTTGGACAGAGTTGTTCAATTGGTCATCAACAAGTCAGATATGAGGCCCATGTTTAAGATACTTCATTGATATTATTATATATTTATTGGTATCTTATCATATTACCCTAATATAATATTCTTTTAACATACAATTGCCCATTTATACAGCTGTGTTTTTACTGGAGCAATCTAAGGAGTGTAACTTGCTTAACAGTACAACAGCAGAGTCCCACACCTGGGATTGAACCCATGACCCTCTGCTCCAGAGTCCAAACCACTACTCCAGACTGACGCAGATGCTCCCTAGATTGTTTTGACCAGTTTGTGGATGAGATTGAGTCTAGACTCTAGAACTACCATTTTTAGGTTGTCCTTGAAGGTTAGCATTCGGTCAAGCGTCACTCCAATGGGTTGGGGTCATGTTTCTGTTTGTAATCACAGAAGTTCACATTCAAGGTATGCTTTGCACTCCCGTTGTCAAGATGGATATCCATGACCTGCTGCCTGTTTATCAAAGCAGGAAGGGCGATGTGCAGTTTATTAGATGAAATACAATTCAACAAAATTGAATCACACATAGATGTTGGGGGGGAAGGCATATAAGCAATAAATGTGCAGCCCTTACTATAGCATTATGTAGTAAATAACAATATACATTTCCCAGATACCATCTGCATTCAAGGTGAACTTTAACAATCACAAATTTTAATTATTTGATATGGTACAATTACAAATTGATTAACGTCAACATAATGATTTCCAAATTATTAACCATTGTTCTAAAAGTGTAAGAGGACATTTCTAAATCTTGATAACTGCCTTAGTTTGCTGGCCTCATATCAAAACATTTTGTATTGTCTCCAGTCCAAACGTGGCATGCAGGTTCAACCTCTTTAAATACAACACATTGTTTTTTACCTTTCTGAAGGCTTTCGTGCTTGGTGATCGAGAATCCGGCCTTGCAGGTTTCATAGGTCTCTTTAAAGGTACAGGGAGCAGCAATTATCTATTGGTAGTGGGATTATTTAGAAGTAGATCACACTTTTATGCACTTCTATGTTATGTATAATAAGAGATGGAGACAGGAGGTTTTTTTTTTGGTGAGGATGGAGGGAAAGCATGGTACTGCTCATTGAGTATGACGTAACATGAGGAGAGCTCAGATAAGGAACTTCAATGATGATTCTCCAGACTATGACTTTTTCATTTATTTATTAAGCATTATTATTATAAAGCATACAATCATGATTGAAGAAATACTGCTTTTGTGAATATATATTATGACACCGTGGAGGGTTGGACACGATGCCTGGGCTCTTAGGTGGGCTTAGGAAACACTGGGAAAATAAGTGTGCGGTGTGTGGGTGCCCAAAACCAAAACAGACCAACAAAACACTAGTTCCTTCTTGAGCCTAATCTAAACACATAAATGTGTGCCTCTCTAAACATATAACAAATAATAAATACGAGCACAACACAATCCAGTCCATAATCTAAATCTGTGTCAAGTTTATAAGCCATGTTCATTACCGTTATCACAAATCAATTCCTCTTCTCTGTCTGTCTGTCTGTCTGTCTCTCTTTCTTTCTTTCTCTTTCTCACACACACACACACACTCTGACTGTCAAGCTCTCCACACCACAAGCTGCCAGAACAGCTTCAATGCTCTTGGCACAGATTCTATGAGTCTCTGGACTCTACTGGAGGGATGAACACCATTCTTCCAAAAGATATTCCCTCATTTGGTGTTTTGATGATGGTGGTGGAGAGTTCTGTCTAACATGTCGGTCCAAAATCTCCCATAGGTGTTCAATTGGGCTGAGATCTGGTGACTGCGAAGGCCATAGCATATGATTCACATCATTTTCATATTCATCAAACCATTCGGTGACCCTCGTGCCCTGTGGATGGGTGCATTGTCATCCTGGAAGAGATCACTCCCATCCGGATAGAAAAGTTTCACCATAGGATAAAGGTGATCACTCAGAATTACTTTGTCATGATTTGCAGTGACCCTTCCCTCTAAGGGGACAAGTGGACCCAAACCATGCCAGGAAAATGTCCCCCACAGCATAACAGAGACTTCGGACCCCCTCACTGTAGGAGTCGAGCAGTCAGGCCTGTACTGTCCTCTTGTTGTTGCCACACATGCACTCGCCCACTTGTCTAGAATATGGGAAAGGATGACTCATCTGACCAGATCTCTGTAGACCAATGCCTATGGTTTTTGCAGCACTGAACTCTCAAATGTGCATTTGTCTTTGTAATGAGGGGTTTATGCACTGCCATCTTGATCCAAAATCATCACATGCATCACATGCACCCGCCCACGTCTTTGTGACTGGAGCTCCTGCCATTCGTGCCCCAATAATGACGTCTCTTTCAAAGTCACTTAGATCCTTTCCTCTTGCCATCTTGATCCAAAGTTGAGGTAAACTGGGCCTGTTCAGCATTTGTATACATGCCACAGAGCATGATAGGATGTTAATTGCTTAATTGTATCATGCAGTACACCTGTTTGGAGGCATCTGCATTCATTATGTTCCTCCACTCATTTATTCAGGTTTTTCCTTTATTTTGTCACCTGTTTGTATATATATGTAGCATAAGGTACACTAAAAAATTTCAGTTCAAGGAAGTGAATTTAAGTATCACCTTATCAAGAATCCTAGAATCTTGTAGAACTCAATTTCTGCAATAATTGGACGCAGACACCAATTCCAAATATATAAATTCTCAAATTTATTAAAAACAAAGATAAAATGTAGCACCACACTAGTTATACAAAAGGGAAAAAACTAATTAAAATTCACTCAAGATCACAAATCAAAGACAGATCACTTCCGTGACCAAATCAAAGACCATGGAATTGCATATGATAACACACAAAATGTTACACAAAATTACAAACACATTGACTACAATACTGGTTAGTAAGACGATGGTGAGTCTCTCATTAGTATTGTTAGTCGGACATTAAATAACTAATGCAGGTTAGTATTTAAGTCAAATAACTTCTCGTTATACATATCAGTCTCATTTACGTTTGGGTGCCGAGAAAGATCCTATCATTTCTTGTTACCACAATTCTCCCTAATTGATTAGTCTTCAATGATTAAGGATAGGCAGGGCCACCTATAATCTAGTGTCTATTAACATGTGTCAATTTCAGACTAAACAGTTAAACAGGAATGAGAAGATATTTCTCTGCGTTGACAGATTTTATTTCTAAAATTGTCAAACAAAACAGTTTAATGCAGCACACATTTATATTTAAGCAAAATTAAATTATATTACACATTCTAGAGTTATGAATCACAGAATAACATTTCTAATTGATTTCTCAAATGTCATGAATAATATACTCCAAACTGTTAAACTTATGTGAACTTCGTCGCAGAGAGGCCTCTCTGTCTTCGGGCTCAGATAACAGCACACGGCACGAGGTCCGTGTGGTTTGGAACAAAGGCAGTCCGGTTCGGCTTTGTCCAAGAACTTCCACTCAGTCGATGCACCTGGAAGTTGGGGTTTCATGAAAGTAGAATCTTTTCCAAACAGATTTTCCACTGGTTTGGAGGCTCCAAGGTTGTGCACAAAATCTTCTTTGTAAGCAGGTTTCCACCGTAGTTACTTGAAGACAAAGTCTTTGAGGAAAGCAGGGCCCTGTTCGTTCCAAGGGTCAAGTTTCTTAAGACTCATTAGCTATTTAAATGACTGAACACTTTCGTATTCAGTTGACTTTTGTCCAGCTGTAAAACTCCACTGATCAGGTGGGTACAGGCGGGCAGCACAGTTTCTAAAGTTCTTTAACTGAATAAAGTTCTTTAAAGAATTCTTCGTACGACTCAATCTCAAAGTTGAGCTGTGGCAGCGAGTTACCAGTTCAGGTGAGAGAGAGAGAAAAAGTTGCTGTGCGCTAGCTTTTATGCCCGTTAGATCAATAGACGATTGATTATTGAGTTTGTGAGATTGGATTTCGGTTTCAGCCCCCAGTGTCCTATTGGAGGGGGGCTTGATTTATGACTGTTCCATGCCATCTTTTGGAAATGCGGGTTGGCCTGGGTTCGTAGCTCTGTGTCGGGATTTCGGCTCTCGTCCACTTCAAAGAGTTTTATGACCTCCACTCCATATTCCCCAGACATTTTCACAGCAGGGATTCCAAGCCATTTGGCCCATTCTCAGTGCCATCCTCCCGAGACTGCCACTTTGATATAGAACAGTTCACATGCCGAAAAATGCAGGAAATCTGATAACTTTGGGGGAGAGGTCTTCTTCAGATCAGAGCTTCAGTTCAGAGTTAGAATGCTCTATCAAAATACACCCCCACTTAACGCTACATATGTATATATATATATATATATATTACAATATACTGTCACCTCTTTAACAACAGGTGAGATAGTAATTGAAAACAAAGAACATTATCAGTAGAATGAATTAGTTAAAAACCAAAAAGGGAAGCTGGCACAATAACCACCGCTCATCTCACACTTTCTGCATTCTCCATCCTGCTGCACCACTTGCTGACCTACTTTTAGTTATTATTATCATTTGAAATACATAAGAAAGACACACCCTAATGTTCTGTGTAAAAGGTCCTAATTCAATAAGCAAATATGAAACACTATCACTTCTGTCTGGGTTTCTTAGCCCAATATATTTTAACACGAGCCTGACACTGCACATGATTCATGCTTTGGCCTGTTTGTGAGCACCACAGCAACGATTAAAAGCAAAAACATACACAGGAGAACTGTGGTTGTACTAGAGACAAAATGGCTAATAAAGTAGAATCTAGTTCATGCTCCCATTATCATTATTATTCAGCTTGTATCTACCTTTTACACGGTACCTCCCCCCTCCCTTTGAAATTCATGACAGAAAGGTTTTTGAACAGTGCAGTATTAATGACTACCAAGGTCCTTCGTATGATCTGGTACATTTCAGAGAATTTGTTCCAAAATACAGGAAGTGTGGTGTACCAAAGACTTTTTGACACGATTGACACCGAGTGAATCACTAATCTCCCCAATGACATAAAGCTCTTGACGTCTTTCTGCAGTGCTATTGTGGGAGTCAATGTTATTTTATTTTTTATATATATATATATATATATATATATATATATATATATATAATGCTTTTACAAGTCTAAAAAGAAGCTGTTGGGGAGAAAAAAAATACAGCATAATTGATATATATATTGTGACATGGTCTGCAACAGGAGATTTGTGAGGCTGCCTGTGCTATCACCTGGCGCTCACCTCCCACCTTCATCTGTGTGTAACAGCCATGACCCAACTCAACACACACACCTGCAGACACTACATAAGTCCTACATAAGGGAGGCAGCGGGGGTAGTTCTTTGCACAATACCGTCAGGGAGGTGTAGGAGGGTGAAAGTTTTTATTAGAAGTGTTTATTAAAGAGAGAAATATAAAAGACCTTTATTAGGATTTAAACCGATGATGAACTGACACAAGACCCCTTTTTTTCATACCGACATAACGAGAATGAACTTTGGCTTTACTGATTGGCTCGGATTTGTCCTCGGGATCTCCGGGACCAAACTGTCCTAAATTGTGACAGTTGCTGCTAAGTTGGTTCAGAACTATAGTATTTAACACCTATGGACTAAGAACTGAACAATTTATTTAAGAGATTTTCCCTCAAGTTTTCTTAATTTGAGTTTCAGAATTTCAGAGGCCCCCCCTTGGAGAACCCCCCCCAATAATACTGTACAATCAGCTGATAGTGCCGCTCTGCGCTCATGCACAATCTCATACAATACCAACACAATCATCAATCATGTAATTCGAATAGGCAGTGTACAGCGTTACCGCTCACATCACAGTAGCTATGGCATGCAAAATAGTATGGTAGTCAGCACTACCACTAGCTCTCATTACCGACCGCATCGTTTCGAATTAAATCAACGCTAGTTGTACTCGATGGAACCACGTTATCAGGCAGCGCAGCATGATGTGACAAAATATGGTGCTACACTAATTGTGTGGCCTACAGTAGGCAAGTATTTGGCGCTACTCTCAAGCCTCCTTAACATTACAAAGTATAGAAACACATTTGACTTACCACTGCTAGATTTTATGCTTTCTTGCCTTGAGAAACTTGAGAATTCCATAATAATATCTGTGTCCAGTTGGTGAAGCAGGTCATGTTCAATTGACATGAGACTTAAATGATTGAGTCTCTGTTGCCCCATAGTGGACCTAAGCCGGTACTTAAACAGTGCCAACTTTGAAAACGACTGCTCATCCCCCGCGTTTGTGACAGGTAAGGTGAGGAAAATCCTCAGTGCAATGTCCACATTTGGAAATACAAATTGTAGCTGTTTTTTCTGCAGCATTTGGAGCAAGTTCCTTGGCGATGTGTCACTTGTGTTCTTTGAGAAATGAATGAACTGTATCAATTCATCAACAAAGTCCTCCTGTAGATCATTGTGATACCTCACTAATTTGCGGGCAGCCGTGCCTACTTCATCGTTAGACAGAGACATTAGATTTGTCAAAAAGCTGAAGTGGGCGCATGTTTCTTTGTATGCGTCGTGCCTGCGTTTTAACTCAGTGTTCAATTTGTCAATCATTGCATAAAACACCTCAACACGAAATTTGTCTCTTCCTGACAAAATGTGGTCCGGCTCCACTGACACATCTGATTGACGTTTTCTCTTAATATGTCGACTCTTCTCGTCCCTTGAACTCTTGTGACAAGCTATCTGACATGTCCTTTGCTTTTTCCTCAAAACTGCATACGCAGGTCCTCAACAAAATCAATGAGGGAGCTTACTAAGTTCACTGCTGTTACCAGGTCTAGATCTACAGCTCGGAGGGCAACGCTGGTGGACTGAAAGCATTGAAGTACTGTATTCCAAAATATGCATAGAAAGGCCATTTCTAGCTTTGTCATTTTATTGAAAAGGGATTGCACATCAGCGCGTGTGCTAGATTTCTGTGTTGTATCATTTAAAAGGTTTTTCAAGGACTCCTGAATATTTGCATAATTCAGAAAAAGGGCTTTGGTGACCTGTGCATGAGGTGACCATCGTATGTCAGACAGGTCTTTAAGTGTCTCTACATGCTTGTTTTTGTTTGGGTCAAGTCCATCTTTGATCAATTTCCAGCGGCGTGGTGACGCAGAGCAGAAGTTGAAGAGTGACTGAATAATGTGGAAAAAATAGTTTGAAATAATAGTTTGCCTAATCCACGCTGCTCATTCCCACTAAATTAAGAGAGTGAGCTGCACAGGGAACCCAGTCTGCTAGAGGATTCACCTCTTGTATGCTTGATCTCAATCCCTATATGTTACGGACATGTTACTGGCATTGTCAAAACACTGTCCTCTACAGTTCTGAGGATCAAGACATTGACCCTCACCTACCGCTGTCTCAACCACACTGCACCAAGTTACCTTCAGACACTCGTCTCTCCATACATCCCATCCCGACCACTGCGCTCCTCCAGTGCCAGAAGGCTAACTCTACCTCCTCTCCACTCTCCTTCCTCCAGAGCCGCTCCTTCTCATCCCTGGCCCCTAAATGGTGGAACTACCTGCCCACCGAAGTCAAAACAGCAGAGTCCTTGACCTCGTTCTGGCGCTTACTCAAGACACATCTTTACAAACAGTACTTATAATATTAGGCCTTTTAATCCCCGTTAGATACAGTGAGGGAAAAAAGTATTTGATCCCCTGCTGATTTTGTACGTTTGCCCACTGACAAAGAAATGATCAGTCTATAATTTTAATGGTAGGTGTATTTTAACATTGAGAGACAGAATAACAACAAAAAAATCCAGAAAAATGCATTTCAAAAAAGTTATAAATTGATTTGCATGTTAATGAGGGAAATAAGTATTTGACCCCTTTGACTTAGTACTTGGTGGCAAAACCCTTGTTGGCAATCACAGAGGTCAGACGTCAGCACTTCACAATAGTTTTATTATGCCTCTTGCACTTTTGATTGTTTTCCTCCTTGCTCCCTTTCCCGTAGCCCTTGACTGTGACTCTACATCTTGACAGCACTTAGCTTTTACCGTCCAGGATGTAGGACCTCACTTACTGTACTTGCCTGTGTAAATTGGAAGTTGTAAAATGTATTATGTTGTAAGTTGCCCTGGATAAGGGCGTCTGCCAAGAAATAAAAATAATAATAATTATTATTATATTTTGAATTGCTATGATTTATGTAAATTGAATATGTAATGATTGATGCCTTTACCGAACTGTATTTTTGCACTTTGTTTTGCACTTATGTTGTAAGTCACCCTGGATAAGGGCGTCTGCCAAGAAATAATAATTAAAAAAAATATTATAATAATCAATGTTCATGCTCTCTAAAACGTTTGTTACTGAATGAAAAAGTGATTCATCTGTGTGGCTAAGGATTGGTAGAAATTTCAGGAAACGTTCGTAAATCTGGCCCTCCTGTGACACGTAGCTAATAACAAACATCAACTGGTCAATGTGTGAAACGTCGGGAGTAGAATCTACTACAATGGAAAAATACTTTGCCTTTTGCACCTGAAGTATTATTTCAGCTAGTACCCTCTGTACCATTAAAGCAATGAATTCCTTGCAGATAGTGGATGATAAATATGAGGGAGTCCCCCTTCCCTTATTCCCATACTTCCTTGTGTGTTCAGCGAGAAAAGGATCGAACTGACTAAGTAATTCCAAAATGCCAAGATAATTACCATTATGGGGTAACCAAAGAGTTTATTGTCTCCTCTAAAGGAGAGACCGCCTGAGTACCTCACTCCAGTATACCTGTTCCTCTTGACACTGTGATTTAAGCGCAGCATCTACCATTGATCTGAGTATGTGCAATCCATGTTAGCATTGCATTTCAATGGGAGCTACTAGCCTCATGCTCCTCTACAGGTGCGTTTGCATGTTTCCTGTCACTGAACCCCGAATTGATAAATGCTGATGAACAAATGCTGAATGAATACACATTGCCGGTGGAGGGTGAGTAAAGGAGCCACTCTCTGGGCACGCACTCCCTGTTTTTGAGAGGCATCTGCGTTGAGTTTTGTAAATTCTCTCTGAGGCAGAAAAATCACTGTCTTTATTCTGGCAAATAAGGGGGCCCTTGCTCACCCAGTGTGATCTCACCTCTTCAGTTAGAGAACTAGCAATAGCATTATCTGTTTTGTAAGTTTCTCCCGCCTTAAGTTGGCAGTTCAGTGGCTCGCTCTCATTTTGCTCATCTGCTGCTGTGGCTGTACACTCAGCACTAACTGACTCACCGCTCTCAGCTTGCTCCTCTCATGTGGCTCTTCCTCACTTTCATTCTTCTGACACTGACTTTTAAAGAATGTAGTTAGTTTTGGTGTACTATTTATAACCGCCTCGGTTTTAGCTAGTTTGAGTTTAAAGTTTTTTTTTTTTTTCGGACCGCTCTCGTATTTCCGTGACATGTTTGCCGCTAGCTACACAGCTTAGTTTATTTTAGTTGAATGCCAGTGGGTATAGCTAGCATAAGATTGTTTTATTGCATCAAATAACTACGGCATGCCAACGTGTTAGTCAACCGTTATCAGCTTGACTTTACAGGGATGGCGGGGCCCCCCTAGGAGGTCGGGGCCCTGGGCTTCAGCTCATATAGCCTATTGGCTTAACACAGCCCTGGCATCAGATAGTGTGTTTTGCAAAGATACATTATATACCAACACACGTGTTACAGAAAAGGACTAGGGCTTGATTATTGTTTAATTATTTTATTATTGATGACCTTATTTACAATGGGGTGTATTATAATTATTATTATGTTTAGTTTTTCTTGTTTAGTTTTTAATATCCTATATGTTTTGTTGTGTTGAATATCTTTTTTCTTTATTGTGTGTGGGTTTAGGATATAATTGTGTAATGATGTGTTTGTTTTGTCTAATTGAGTCCTGATTTCCCCCTGAGCCCACCTGTTGCTGATAGGGGCCTTACTAGGCAACAGGTTTCCCCAATCCCATGCTGTGCCTGTTACTCTTCTCCTTTATTTGGATATGCAGATTTAAAAGCAGGGCATTTACTGAAAAAATGGGAGAGACTAGGCAGAGCTGGAGATAGTGATGGGGGTCCAGGATGCTGTTTATAAACTGAAGAGAAAGAGAAAAGGTAATGATGGACACCACCTACGAACAAAAGTAACCTTTTCTTGTTCAGAAAGTGAAGTGAAGTTTTTATAATGCAGTGCTTACAATCCTTCTGACAAAGCTAATTAATTATTTATTGATGTATTTTGATGTATGTATTTATACTAGTTCATGTTCCTGGACATATTGTCTCAAAAGAATTTATAAATTAGGAAAGAAAACATTATAATGTTTTTTTATATACACAACTGGTCAAAAGTTTTAGAACACCAGTTTTTATTGAAATGCATGCGGTTTAATTCTCCATGTACTCTGAAATTACTTGGTCTGAGTAGGAACACAAAATCTCAAAATATTGAACAAGACAGTCTACTGATCAAAACAAGACCATCCACTTGTTGGTAGAAGCAACATACCTGTAGAGAGCGCAAAATATCAAGATGGAAAACTTTTTACAGTGTACTAATACACAACATAATTGGATCTGAATTTCTCCTCCCTCCCCTGATAGAATATATATACTGGATTAATCATTGGGTGGTTCTGAACAAAAGAAACTTACAAAGAAATCTGATCCAAACTGTGAGATCTGAGAGAACATGAATAAATGAGTGGAGGAACATAACAAATGCAGATGCCTTCAAACAGGTCTCACTGACTGGTGTGATGATTATGAAAATGATGTGAATCATATGCTATGGCCTTTGCAGTCATCAGATCTCAACCCAATTGAACACCTACAGTGGGGGAAAAAAGTATTTGATCCCCTGCTGATTTTGTACGTTTGCCCACTGGCAAAGAAATGATCAGTCTATAATTTTAATGGTAGGTGTATTTTAACAGTGAGAGACAGAATAACGACAAAAAAATCCAGAAAAACGCATTTCAAAAAAGTTATAAATTGATTTGCATGTTAATGAGGGAAATAAGTATTTGACCCCTTCGACTTAGTACTTGTTGGCAAAACCCTTGTTGGCAATCACAGAGGTCAGATGTTTCTTGTAGTTGGCCACCAGGTTTGCACACATCTCAGGAGGGATTTTGTCCCACTCCTCTTTGCAGATCCTCTCCAAGTCATTAAGGTTTCGAGGCTGACGTTTGGCAACTCGAACCTTCAGCTTCCTCCACAGATTTACTATGGGATTTAGGTCTGGAGACTGGCTAGGCCACTCCAGGACCTTAATGTGCTTCTTCTTGAGCCACTCCTTTGTTGCCTTGGCTGTGTGTTTTGGGTCATTGTCATGCTGGAATACCCATCCACGACCCATTTTCAATGCCCTGGCTGAGGGAAGGAGGTTCTTACCCAAGATTTGACGGTACATGGCCCCGTCCATCGTCCCTTTGATGCGGTGCAGTAGTCCTGTCCCCTTAGCAGAAAAACACCCCCAAAGCACAATGTTTCCACTTCCATGTTTGACGGTGGGGATGGTGTTCTTGGGGTCATTCCTCCTCCTCCAAACACGGCGAGTTGAGTTGATGCCAAAGAGCTCGATTTTGGTCTCATCTGACCACAACACTTTCACCCAGTTCTCCTCTGAATCATTCAGATGTTTATTGGCAAACTTCAGACGGGCCTGTACATGTGCTTTCTTGAGCAGGGGGACCTTGCGGGCGCTGCAGGATTTCAGTCCTTCACGGCGTAGTGTGTTACCAATTGTTTTCTTGGGGACTATGGTCCCAGCTGCCTTGAGATCATTAGCAAGATCCTCCCATGTAGTTCTGGGCTGATTCCTCACCATTCTCATGATCATTGAAACTCCACGAGGTGAGATCTTGCATGGAGCCCCAGACCGAGGGAGACTGACAGTTATTTTGTGTTTCTTCCATTTGTGAATAATCGCACCAACTGTTGTCACCTTCTAACCAAGCTGCTTGGCGATGGTCTTGTAGCCCATTCCAGCCTTGTGTAGGTCTACAATCTTGTCCCTGACATCCTTGGACAGCTCTTTGGTTTTGGCCATGGTGGAGAGTTTGGAATCTGATTGATTGATTGCTTCTGTGGACAGGTGTCGTTTATACAGGTAACGAGCTGAGATTAGGAGCACTCCCTTTAAGAGAGTGCTCCTAATCTCAGCTCGTTACCTGTATAAAAGACACCTGGGAGCCAGAAATCTTGCTGATTGATAGGGGATCAAATACTTATTTCCCTCATTAACATGCAAATAAATGTATAACTTTTTTTGAAATGCGTTTTTTTCTGGATTTTTTTGACTGATCATTTCTTTGTCAGTGGGCAAACGTACAAAATCAGCAGGGGATCAAATACTTTTTCCTCACTGTATGGGAGATTTTGGACCAACGTGTTAGACCGCACTCTCCATCACCATCAAAACACCCAATGAGGTAATGTCATTTGGAAGACTGGTGTACCATCCCTCCAGTAGAGTTTCAGTGACTCGTAGAATCTATGCCAAGGTGCATTGAAGTGGCTCGTGGTGTCCAACACCTTATTGTGACACTTTATGTTGTTTTTTCCTTGAATTTGTCACCTGTATGTGTTCTATGGCTCTACAATATCTTAATGCACTCATGATTACAAATACTCAAGTAGAGAACAAATAGTGGGGGAGTCGAATTGTCGCTGGGACGAATTGACGTGCTCCCATAGTGGAGTAGTGTGTGCGAAGAGAGGAAGAGAACACAGGACAAGCAGCTGAGCTCTGGATGAGCTGGAGAGGGCAGGTAGCAGATGCAGGCAGGCCAGCCAGGAGGAAGTTGCTGTAGTCCAGGCAGGAGAGGACCAGTCACTGGACGAGCAGCTGAGTCAAGTAGTTGGTGAGGAAGGGTCGGATTCAGTGTATGTTGCTCAAGAAGAGTGGAGTGGAGATGTGCTGGAGTAGGACAGAGCGGGGTCAAGGGTCACTCCAAGATGGGGGAGAGTATGATAGATCCTGGTAGAATTGAAATGGAGAGATCAGAAAAATGTGAAGAAGATGAGGGAAAGAAAAGTTTTGAAAAGGAGATGATTGGGGTTTTTTAATTGTTACACCAAGCTGCATGTGTTTAATATGAGTAGCCGTTTAAGAATTATTTAAAACCTTTGGTACACAACCACATATGAAACCCTTACACATGCATCCATAATATTGCATACCCTCATACATGTGAAATGCTAAAACACGTTTCACACTTGTCTTACATTGCACACTTGCATACTTGAAAAAGAGATTTCCTATGTAGATGCGTGATGCAGTTTCAGTATAACCAGATGTCATCCTTCCAGGCGTCGTGCTTTGATTGCAATTCTGACTAAAACCATGCTGTTATGAATGCTTTTCTTTTATCTTCTACTCCAGTCACTGCTGAGGGTTAGAGGTAATAGAAAATACATAATTCAGTCATTTAATAGTGTACTAGATTGTAGTAAGGGAATGCAAAGAGAAACAATGTTCTTACTCTGTACTGAGAGCTGGATGACTACACTCGGATGGTGAACACATTTCTAAGTATGCTTGGTTCCGTTGATTAACCTAGATATATAGATCACATTATCTAGTCAGTCTACAGATGTCTCCGTAATTTGATACACCACTAGGACACGAGACGGGTGTCTTCTGCTCAAACTACACTCATTCTTCCACTAGTACGAAGCAATTGGACAGTTCGCCCTCAGTATGACATTTCTGCATTTGGGGATGAAAAAACATGATTGCTAAACCGACCGCCTCGGTATCTACTCGATCCCAGCTAAGGTCACCCATGACTACCTCATCACTTCGGGTTATACTGAAATTGTCTTGCACATCTGTATATGAAAACTCTTGCACATACCACTATGAAAAATCTCTTACTCATCCATATAAGAATTTCTCAAATACACTTTAGAATGCGAGAGTGCTATGTTATACATGTGTGTGAAGGTTTCAGATGTGTTTATGAGCATTTCAAAAATCTACGGATTAAAAAACAGGCTCTAACTATCTATAGAATCTTATCTCTTATATACTTCCTCGAGTCTGTACTCCACTTCCCTTCCTCCAGAGCCCACTCATTTTCCACCCTTGCCCCTAAGTGGTGGAACGACAAGGTGAGGACCTCACAGTCCCTGCCCACTTTAAGTCAAGACATACATGTTCACACTGTACCTATAATACAGCAGTTTAATCTCCTGGGCTGTTCAGCACCTGCTCTTATGTACCTTCTTATTATTAAACTATGCTTCCTTATGGTCCAGATTACTTACATTTTGTCAGCATTTTCTATTAAATAACTGTAACATCTCCTATTCTTCCCCCAAGTTTGTACCTGTTAATTGTACTATGTACTAATGAATAATCACAATTCTTTTTACTGATACATACTTCAATTGTAAATTTAAAAGTTTGCATAATTACTGCATTTGCTCTTCGAAAAAAGCTTTTAGCATGCTGTAAGCTTGAAATATATATTCTCTTAATACCTTGACCCCATTACATATCTTAATAAAAAAAAAAGTCCCATCAGCTATGTTTGTCTATCATTTTGCTGACTTTACTTTTTCTTTCAACAGCACTTCCTTAAAATCTCACCTAGAGCATTTTATAAACCTTTAATGGTCTGTGACTATTTTTTATTTTTGCAGACATACTATTGATTATGCGTGTTAGAAGACCCAACGAAACAGTGTCCTATTTTAAAACTTACTTTTAACCACTCTTATTGCAGGTTATTCAAACAGACTAAAGTTTGGTAGCTACCATTTCACATTCCTGTACATTATTTTAGTACTTTGTACAGCTTTTAATGCAGCACAAAACTGTTGCTTTCTGTTGCAACTCTTGCACGCCCTTGGCTTTTTGAGGGGGTGGTGAATGATGGTGGAAATTACTGTGCCATTAGTATCTCTGCTCCAGCAGAATTATCTCAAAGGTTACTAGTAGCATTTTGTTCTGTAGGTACTCCCCAACATTTTGACAATCTTTCACTTGTTTTCTTCTTGACTTCTGCTATCTCTTGGAGCTTCAAAATGTCAAACTTATGCTTTTACAAAGTGCCAGAGATGACAAATTAAAACACAACAAGGGATGAATGGTTTACTAATTTTGTTCACCCACTTTTTAAAATGCTATCTTGTATTTCTGATTTAGTGAACCCATTGCAAAAATGAATACTGGCTGGTGGACATCATTAACTAAATTGTGCATTTGTGATTTATTTTATGTGTAATCTCTTGGGCTAAATACTTATCCAAATACTCTGCTTAATCTGGATGGTTTTGTTCCATTTAAAATAGTCTCTCATTTTTCTCATCCCATCTGATTTGTGACACTGCCTATCTACTATTTCCTCCAGACACAATTCAAAATATTATTTTGCTGGGGAAGGGTTAGTCCTGAAATATTCTCTTTTCAGCAGTTTTCCTCTCACTTTTTTTTTTCTTTTCTGATATCCATTGACTGGTTTGCACACCAATAACTAGAATTGCTAACACTTTACAATAAGTCTCCCTAAGTTACAGTGTATTCCCTCCTCCTCCCTCACCTCTATTCCCCTCTCTGGAGGTCTGTGGAACTGTCTCTCAGCTTCCAACAAGCCGACTTCATCTCTGCTTTTGCTTCCCACCACTCTCTGAATGTCCTCGATCCCACCAAAACATGGATCTCCCCTGAGAACTCAACCACTCCTGGTGCCCTATACTCTGTTCGTCTTACTGGGCGGGGACAAGGAACATGACTGCTGCTCTGCTCTTCTCTGTTCTCTGTTTTTCCCATCTGTCTGTAACTAGGGTTGGCAGCGCTCGGGGTTTGCTGGCTCCGGCTCCGGAGTGGCTCCAGAGGTTCAGCTCCAGCTCCAGGCCGGCTCCAGCAGCCCCAGCTCCAGCTCTGGAAACACAAAAAACAGTGCAAACTAGGATGCGATCATTATTTATAACGTTTATACTTCTTTTATGTAAATAACTGTTTAGCAAAACCAAAATATGAATAACAAACATAACAAAAGTAGAACATTGTAAAGATGTCTGTGGCAATTAGGGTTGCCAGCCAGACAGTATTTTAGCGGACTGTCAGGTATTTTTACACTACATGGCCAACCGTATGTGACACCCCTTCTAATTAGTGGATTTGGCTATTGCAGCCACACTTCTTGCTGACAGTCATATACAGTTGCTCTCAAAAGTATTCACCCCCCACTTTTCCACATTTCATTGTGTTACAACATTAAATCAGAATGGATTTAATCAGGAGTTTTTGCCACTGATCAACAGTGACATTGTCCATAATTTCAAAGTGAAAAATAGAATCTGCAAACAGAAAATAATTGAATGCATAAATAATCACCCCCTTCAGTAAATATTTGGCCAAACTGCCTCTGCAAGCAACATCTGCACAAGAACTGTTTGTCACCCTTTTCTGACTCTGAACTTTCTTCTCTCCTCCTAGGTCACAAACCCAAGACTGAACCTTCTCCCCACTCACCTCCTCCATGCGACTGCTCCTGATCTACTCCCCTTCATCTCCTCGCTCCTCAGTTCCTCACTTCTCTGTCCGTTTCCCCATTGCTTTTAAACAAGCTGCTGTAATCCCACTCCTAAAGAAACCTACACTTGATCCTACCTCTCCTCAAAACTACCACCCTGTCTCCCTACTCCCCTTCCTCTCAAAGACCCTTGCTCTCTGCATGTCTTTCCCATCACTCACTTCTTGATCCTCTGCAATCTGGCTTCCGCACAGCTCACTCCACTGAGACGGCTGTCCTGGCAGTCACTGACTCCCTCAGCTGTGCTCAGGCAGCCTCCCTCTCCTCAGTCCTCATCTTCCTTGATCTCTGCAGCATTTGACACCGTCGATCACTCCATCCTCCTCTCCTGCCTCGCTGACCTTGGAATCTCTGGGACTGCTCTCACCTGGTTCTCCTCCTACCTCAACAACCGGACCTACCAGGTGACATGGCGAGGTTCCTCATCTACTCCTCAAACTCTCCACACAGGCGTCCTGGGTCCCATCCTGTTCTTCCTCTACACTCGCTCCATGGACCCCCTCATCGCATCTCATGATTTCTCCTACCATTTTTACGCTGATGATGCCCAGATCTTCCTATCTTTTCCCTCTTCTGACCTTCTCATTCCATTTCGCATCTCGTCCTATTTATCTGCTATCTCCACCTGGATGCACTCCCACCACCTCAAGCTCAACCTCTCCAAATCTGGTCTCCTTTTTTTTCCTCTTTGTTTTGCTGAACTCAATCCCACTGGATTCTACGATGCTATCTCCGTCTTCTTCCGTTAAGAACCTAGGAGTCACCCTCGATCCTGAGCTCTCCTACACCACGCTGACACACACCTGCAGATTCTTCCTGAGCAACATACATCGAATCCAACCCTTCCTCACCAGCTACTTGACTCAGCTGCTTGTCCAGTCACTGGTCCTCTCCCTCCTGGCTGGCCTGCCTGCAACTACTCCTGCCCACTCCAGCTCATCCAGAACTCTGGTATTCTCTCTGCCTCTGCTACTCCAGTGCTCCGCTCCCTCTCCTGGCTTCCGATCCCGACATGCATCCAGTGCAAGACACTGACTCTCACCTACCGCTGTCTCAACCAGTTACCTTCAGACCCTGACCACTCCGTACATCCCCTCCAGACCTCTCTGGTCTTCTGGTGCCAGAAAACTAACTTTTCCTCCTCTCCACTCCCCTTCCTCCAGAGCTACTCCATTTCATCCCTGGCCCCTAAGTGGTGGAATGACCTTCCCACTGAAATCAGGAGAGCAGAGTCCCTGACCACCTTCCGGCAATTACTTAAGACACACCTATTCAGACTGTATCTGTAACTTAGTTACATATATTATACTTTATCTAGTTTTCATTGCACAACTTGCTTTTACATTGCTAGTACTTGTGGTGTTTATATTGTTTACCCCTATGTCCCTTCCCCTGAACTATTTACTATGACTTCACATCTTGCAATTATTAGCTCACAAATCTAGAATGAAGGACTTGTATTAACTGTATATCGGTATCTGCTCCTTTGTATGAGGAGGGACAGGAGGAGCACTGCCAGAGCCCTACAAAATGTTCTCCCGCGGGCTACTGGTGTGCATGTTTCTGACCAAACTGTCAGAAACAGACTCCATGAGGGTGGCATTAGGGCCCGACGTCCTCTAGTGGGACCTGTGCTCACAGCCCAGCACCGTGCAGCTCGATTGGCATTCGCCAGAGAACACCAGAATTGGCAGGTCCACCATTGGCGCCCCGTTCCAGCATGATCCAGCATGATCAGTTATGTGTGATTTAAGTGTTCGCTTAATTTTTTTGAGCAGTTTAATAATAATAGTGTTGGGTATTCTTTGTAAATCAACGGGAAACAAATCCCATTTTAAAGCATGTTGTAGCACAAGAAAATGTGATAATGTCAAAGAGGTTTGAATATTTCCTATAGTCAGTATATATAATAAATTCACCTTCATTCGCACCATATCCCTGTGTACCTGTTTCACTAATCCCTGCTTATTTAACAAGACCAGCACTGGGGTCATCCCACCCACACTGCCACAATATATATTGATATATATTACCAGAGTCTGAAACTTATTGAACATCATATATTTAGAAGTATATGTAACCATTTTTGACAGATGTACTATTGATTGCATAACAAGTTTTTTAGTTCCAAATCTACTGTCTGAATACATTTGGAGACCACAGTATAACTTTATATGTTGACTAAGAAAACGAGAAAACTGTTTTCCACTAACAATTCTTCCTTTCACAACTTTCCTGCCCACACACTTCCTTAACCACCTGTTTTTTGTGAAACAGAATAATGAAGAGAACCACTTCTGTTTTCAAAAAAGTCTATCGTCCCTGCTTACTGAAAGTCTTAATTTTGTCTTTTTCTTTCTGTTCTGTGTGCTGTGCTCTGTAAATCTGAATTCCATATCTCAGCTTCATCTGCTGAACAACCACGATAAGAGTGTGAAGCTAGAGACGATCTGTGAAAGCATGAGCTCAGGTAGATAACTTCTCTGATCTTCCCGTTATCATCACCGTGCATGTACCGCCCCCGGAGAAGACACAGCTGCAAACAAAGACAAAACAATCAGCCTAAGTTAAGTCAGACAACTTGGATCACTGAACATGCTGCCCAGACTGTTTCCTCTCTACCTCTGCCTTGCCCTTGTGAATGGTAAGCAGTATGATATCCTTTCTTGTCTTTTGCCTCGTTTAAAAAACAATAGCTTTTTTGTCTGTTACAGTTAGTACCTCTTTAGCTTGGGAAACACTGAAACTTTAGAGACCACTGCTGTATATAGCACATGTCAGAGAGTCACCATCAGCAGGAACATGTGTGCAATACTAAGACTTATTCATCCTGTCTGTAATTATAGGCTATTTACTGGTATCAGTGGTGATGCTATGTCAGTATAGTCAGTCTTCAACATATAATAGATTTTTTTTTATCGAATCAGGTTCTGGTAAAAAGGTACTGTAAGCCATGTGACCAATTAGGCTACTTGTACACATAATACAAATTTTGATAGACTGGGTGTGGAAATAAACTTAATTCCTTTTATGTTCCTAGAAAAACATCCATACATAGATACATAAATATGTCTAAATAGAGAACTACTGTGCTAGTGTAGTACTTCATTGCTTACTTTCTTCCTACTATTTATTTCATAGATGTCCTGACGGTATGTTATACAATCTTTGTTGTGTTACTCCTTGTTTGAGTTCCCGTGTTTGAATATGTAAAAATAAGCAAACCTATTTATGATAAAAAGTTTGAATTCAGAAACTAAATGGAAACCTCATTTGGTATTTGTATTTATAGATTTAACTTAATTTATAAAATGCCCATTATAAGTGCATATCAGTATTTGTGGTTATTAAATCCCAGTACAATGATAATACTTACAGTGCTTTAAAAATGTGTCTTCATTTCTTGGTTCATAAAATATCTTTACATATACATTTTTAATTCTTAATGACAACCTTCTCAAAGCATTACAACAGGGCTCAGTAGTAGTTTAGCTTAAATAAAATGAAAATCTGACTAAATGCTCATAGTACATAGTACTGCTACAGGATGTTTACGTGGCTCAAGTGATTATAATGCAGGAATGGTTGTGATAGTTTGACTGTGCCAAGATGTAAGTGTGTAAAAGTCTTGATGGCAATACTATCATGCTGCATTGAGTCTGTTAATGAGATCAAATGGTGTGAATTCTGGCTGCAGTAGTCAATCTGTATGTATGTATAAACTCTATACATAAATGACCAAAAACACATTACATTACATTTACAAAACCGCAAAAAATAAAAACGTGTCACTACATATCCTCCCAAAATGTACAGACCCATAAGAATGGAATTTATCATGTGACTCAAGTTATATGCAGTTGATTTTTTGTCTCCATATTGGGAATCACTGGTTGATTTTTTTTTTTTTTTTAGGATCTCTTTTAGGATTTCTAATCACAGATTGTTAACCAACTCGGTTCACAGCATCAAGGTTTACTTGTAAACCTTTTGTTTTTCTTTTTCAGTTTAGGCACATTTTGCCTCACTGCAGGACAATTTAATTGAACTGGAATTTCTTTGTGTTTGAGTCACTTCCTCAGTTCCACAGGTTCGCTATTTGGAGTGATTAATTTCCAAGTGAACCAGAATGCATTTGCTTTCACACTGCTAAAACATTATTGGAGCAATGTCGCAAATGTACTGCATTCTCACTCAAATGAACTGAGACCACTAATTTCTAATGGTCTAGATCTGTTTATATTGGACCACATCCTGGTGCAACTCCATCACTATCAGAAGTTTCACATATCAATTAATCAACACATTTTTATTTGGTATAGCGCCCTGCACAAAGTAGCCAACAACATTTTTATTAAAACAACATATAAAGGAAAACCATTAGGAGGAGAGAAAAACAAAAATAACCTATAGCTCCAAACAAACTACATCGCACTTCTAACCCACATCAAACCGTAAGTGTGAAAGGTCCCTTAATCATGTATTCCAAAACATGCACCATTAAAAACACTCTTCTTTACATGCTATGATTCAACAATGCAAAGGACACATCTACAGCATTGCAGTGAGTTCATGCAGTTTTCACCGATAACAAAAAAAGGGGACACAATATTCAAACTGGGGGGTGCTGGATCTAAACTATTGGGGGAAGGCCCCCAAAGGCGCACCCATAGCGCTGGCCCTGTCTCTTTGTCTCCAGCTGCATTAAGTCAGTTGTGTACTGCCCAATCTGAAATCTTGGTCATAATTAGCATAGCTAATAGCTAGGGATTATTTTGAATAATTAAGAAATATTCCAACTTTATCACCCTGTAAGGCCTTATCAATCTTATTAAACTAAATGTATAAAACACTGCAGGAGGAAATATATATGTTTTTGATGATGTTGCTTTGAAGCAGAGTTAACAATGTACATTTCTCCATAAGCCTTGCAGGTCATTCAGTCCCTGAGGCAGCCAGTAAACAGCGATGGAACCACTAATTTTACTTGCAAGTACGTCACCGGCCAAGGTGATAATGTGTCGGTAGAACTGTGGAGGAAGACTCACAATGACAGGCTTCCTTGTGAACGCTCTTTCAATGACACTCAGGTTGGCCTGCAGTGTGTCATTTCTGAGGAGAAACAACTCTTCATTTTTACAATCTTCAATTTTGTACCCAATGACACGGATCTTTACTTTTGTAGAATATATAGAAAAATACCTCTTCCTATTGTTCAAAAAGATGGGAATGGGACGATCCTCTTCTTCCCTGGTAAGTTGACCTGCTGCCTGCTACTCATGAGATGCCCATGGAAATGAAATGTGACATCAGCATAGAGCTAATCTGATGTGTACAATTGTGAAATTAAATCAAATCAAATTGTATTTATTTATTTAGCAGGATAGGCTTAGAATGAGTCATCACCTGTCTGTTATCAATAAGTTAGAAAACGCAAGAGTTTACGGGGGGAGGGTCACTTCCGGTAGTCTGAACTAGATGATAAACAATAATATTCAAATCATATTTATATATCTGCGCTGTGCTCATTGATTTCAGAAACTGCAGAAAAACCAACTCCTGCATGCCAGGGCTCCAGCATTCTGCAGTGGATTCTGCTTGGGTCGACCGTGTTGTTTGTTTTTTACAGCATGATCGTTACCTGTGCTTATTTAAAGCTGAAAGTAAGTGTCTACTTTAACACTGTGTTGCTTAAAGATAGAAAGTTTAGTCATGTAATGTAAATTGTAGTAGAGGTAATAATAATAATAATAATAATAATAAATAAATTATATGAAACATAAATGTATGCATTCGGGAGGCTGCACAGACTTAATAAAATGACCGTGAATCATAATCACTTTTTCACTGTGGGCTAATAATTTATGGTTGTTGTTTGTATTGTGATGAGTACTTGGTGATCAACTACTTATTGTGTCCCTTTTGAATATCAATGTCTAAAGACTATCGAGAGGATTCACCCCAATAGTAATTTCAAAATATTGAAAACTAGAAAATGTAGATGCAGATTGGTAGATTTTTCTCTTAGGTGCTGTAGTTTATACACTCCCACCTCCCCAACATACTATGTTTGGACAATGTTGCAAGTTGCATTGTCATTTTGCCCTATTTATGTTTCAGCACAAACTTATCTGGACAGGTAACTTCAGTTGCTCAGAAAGAAAGTCTCAGTAAGGGAAATGGTTCACCAACAAACAAGAGCATGCACAGAACAACATGTACCAACAAACACAAAATGCAACTCCTACCTGCAGCTTCCTACACACTGCTCTCAGAATCTAGGACTTGTCTCTCTATACCATGTAGAAGAAGAGACAACACAATTATTGACTACAGTGATGACTACATGTACCAGAGAGGCTCTTTTCCTTACATTTATCACTACTTCTTATATGTATTTGTTCTATTCTACATGCACCATTTTTCTCTATCGTTAACTCACGCTTCATTTAGGTTCAGGAGCAGACTCAAATATTGCTGTTACCATGCGAGCCCAGCAGACCACAGGTGAGTTACATATGACCTAGCGATACAGCACTTTTTGTTTTTACATCCTGTCACAGTTCCAGTATAATGATGGTCACAATGGCATAGGCCAGTTATGGCTCTGTGCCCAAATGGCATTTACATTGACCACCAGGGCACAGATATTTGTTGATACGAGATGATTAGAGGTTGGTCGTCTAAGGCAACACAATCACCGTTCCTAATCCAGACCTTGTAAGAATACATGGAAATTAGTCCATAGAAATGTAGTCATTTACCCGACACAATATTAATTACTCAAGATGACCACCATAACATTCAGAAAACTGTGTGGGGAGATGTCACTGAAACAAGCTATCAAATAACCAGGTGTGATGTCAAGCCGTGATTGTACATTAACATTTTCCTTTTTATTTCATTTTACTGGTAAGTCAGATATGATGTCACCTGACAACAGTTTTTTCCTTTAAAGGATTTCTGTGAATGTAAACCACGGTTGGGGTCTATTCCTTAAAAACAGCCCCAGACCTTGTAATTGCTAATTTAGATTTAAACCCTTCACTTGTACAGAGCAGAGAGTGTTCCCAAGGGAAATGAAGCCCTTACAAAGAAACAGCAACACAGCCAGTGACTAAGTAAAATATTAGGCCTACAGCCCACATGGATATGAGCCCAAACTAAATTCATGATTTTTTTTATATGTATAGGTCTCACAAAACATAGAAATTGGAAGATCACATCCACACACAAGTGCTCAGGTAAGCTTTTTTCTTTCTTAAAATATATTCAACTGTGTAAACCAGTGCTAAACATTGTGGAACATGAAGTTTGCCCTCTCTGAAGGACTTATGTTTTAAGGCCCCTGTTACAATGTGCTCTGAATTTATTTTATAAATAGCAAATTCCATTCACCTTCAGAAGTCCCGGTTTACTCATTAAAATGTTATATTTTAATAAAAATATAAATCATATTGTTGAATGTGTACAAACGGACAGGAAAAATATATAAAATTACATAAAAATTACAGAAAAAAACAGTAACCTGAAGTAGATCAGTGTAATGAATGGTGAAATATTTCTGGCCACAGTAGGTTATTTAACTGGAAGATGAATATAGGTTAATTTGCATGAAAGCTGTTAAGACATTATGTATTTTGGGCTATGAAACGTGACTAAGTGTGACTTATTTTAAACCAGATATGAGATATGAGCTTTCTGCTTCATTCAAAGGGTAATTAAATAATTACCCATAATACCGGAACCAATAAGTTTTAAAAAGGATGTTAAAACGATTTCATACTGTACTAGTAACTGTAAAAGAAGCATTGTGAAGAGTTAGTTTCTATATAGATAAGGTTTGCCCTTTTTTTAACCATCCCTCACGGAAGTTTATATAATACAATTTCCATGTGCTAATAAGCGTATGCAAATGAAGGTGATGCAGTATATATTTAATCACAATAATCTAACAACACAATATACGTAATGCAGAGGAGAAGGTCCAGTGACGGAGTTGATAAAGAATGCACTAAAGTAATTCTTTCCACAAAACTGATGACTCAAAATGGGTTAGTCCCTTTGTTCTAAAGACATCTAATGTTATCCAAAACTGAGTAGACTAGTAAAGCTATAATTTAAAAACAGACTGGGTGGATGATGACCAGCAAAAAATTGATTATTTATATGGATAAAAGTAATGTCACGCTGAGTTAAAAAAAAAAAAAAAAAAGGAAATCATACCAACATTTAAACAGTGTGAATAAAGAAGTCACTGTGATTGTGACTGGAGATCAGACAGACCACTAAAGTGATATTTAAAAAAGCCACTTACCGGAGATTAAAGTCAGATTTTTAAATATGTGGGGGGGAAGGGCAGGAAAGAATTAACCAAGGCAAGGGAGACCCTCCACCACAATACATGACTGAAGTCTCTCACTTCATTGAATTGTCAACATTTTGTCTCATTTTTTTTTTGTCACATTTTTTCTGCAGCTTTGATCTGCTTATGCTGAGGTTTTTGCCTCGTATTGTAAAATCAAAGCGTGCCAGTGTCTGGTTTTGAGGTGAAGGGTCAGATCTTTTACAGTCTGTTCCGGACCTGGCCATGACACTGAGGTTAACATCTCTGCCCTTATAAAAAGAGCCTTGTTATCTTAAAAGTATGCAAAGTGGAAGGGGACTTTCACAGCTGATCTAAGATGAGCAATTATGAGATGTGGCTCCAGGGATGTTGCAGTCAAACTTATCTGACCGCCCTGCAGACACTTGGTGGCAGACATGACAAACAACTGTTTGTCAAATTTGCCTTGTAGTTGTAGTCAAAAGTATTCACGACCTCCATTTGAAATGTGAAATGTTACTTGGTGATTAATTTACTACAGAACATTTTGTGCAATTATCGTTCCTCAAGACTTATATGTTCAAGATTTTTCAGTTTGTTGAACACAGATTCAGCCCAAAGAAAACTGTAAAGATCCAAAGTGACTGAACTGACTATGCATTTAGTTGTATTTTTGTAACACCCGCATGTTTTCTTTTCTGTCAGATTCCTCCACGCCCAAACCATAAGAAGGTAAGTTTAATCTTATCAGTATGCTGTTTAATCAAATACTCATCTATATTTACTAACCCATGAAAGTATTGTAAACTGAGCTGCACCAAAAACTGGGGAATTATGTTCCCACAATCCTTTGTATTTTGTAGTAACACTTTCCTTCCGCATGCCTGCCTGCATAACACATATGGCCAAACTGCAGAATACCGTCAGGACTTTAGGTCTGCTTCATTTCATGCTTGCTGTTGAGATGCATTCATATGAATTCTACAGTGTATAGACAGCTTACATTCATATTGCAGTGGCTCGATAAACCAAAAGAAAATGACTGAGGAAGTAGGTCTATAAATGTGAATATATTTTACGGTTATACAACATATTCTATATATATATATAATCTCCCAACTTGCATATGACCATATACATTTTGATCATATCTTGGCCACAGTAGTAACACAAACCTTTAAATGCAAAGAGAATTTCAAGCTGATGGTGTAATTGCAGAAAAGAAGACGGGGTGATGAAAGCAATGGCGATTATATGGACATGAGGCAAGTGCCCAAATCAAGGGATAAGAACTTTAATTCCCAGCAGATCCATTACTGATATTTTCTGTGTATTTTTTTTTCCAATTTATATGTATTAATGCTTAATACTTGTTAATATACCATGTTTTGTTTTCTATTTCTTAAAGATGGCTTACATATAATTACTGCTTAAAGCAATGTTTTACTTTACAATCTTTGGTATGTCATGCTTGTTTGTAATTTGTGCTAAAAGGAGCCACATTTGGAACTTTTACCTTTGTAAAGTTATTTGTATTCTACATTGGAATGTATATTTTTTGCCATATTTAACATTGCTTCATTAGAAAGGGGAAATTTAATCCCCTGCCTTTGGAGAGCACTTCATCACAAAACACTTCATGGATAGATGTCCTTCAGCACAGAAGAGAAAACAGTGCCGCCTCCTGGTTCAACAATGACACTTTAGGATGCAAGCTGAGGTTTGCCAAATGTTAACCCGGCCCAGCTGGGTGCCTTGTCTTATTTCTGAGATCTGATAAGATGTGGTTTTAACAAAGTATTATTTCTCTAAGGTGTGCAAGAATACAAATGTGTAAAAAAGGAATGTATAAGTGCCACAAAGAAAGGTACTGAGTTTTTTTTTTTTTTTTTTTTTATGCTCAGTGTCACATTCTGACTTCAATCAGTGTTACAGCCACAGGTTTTTGTACATTTTTAATTAATTGCACTAAGCTATTTTAGTGTCAAAACTGTAAAAAAAAGAGAGAGACTGAAAATAAAAGTGCAATAAAACAACTCTACCTGAAAAAGGCTGTTGTTATTGAAAAGGAAGCACTGATTTTGCTCTGTTCATTTACTACAAGCAAGAGTTGAAGACAAACACTTAAACAGGCCTTCATTTTGTTAAAGACTTGTTCAATTTCTCAACACATTGTGGAAAGCCAAGAACAAGTGGTTTTCTTTCTTCCGCTTACACGGAGACAACAAACCAATCTGACTTCCTTTTAAGCCGATTGTGAACAAAGTGAGTCTTTATTGTTCAAAGGGTGGTGGAGGGGATACTTCATTCGGAGGGTCTTTGACTGAATTTGCAACTCGTGGTACAAAAAGTGAAAGGGAACAGTGACAGTAGTAGTAGTAGTAATGACCACCAGGGGTTTCTAATGCTAAATCAAAATCAGGGACAGGGAATACCAAGGTTTCCAACCTCAGGCCTATAAACAGTTTGACTTTTTTGACTTGAGTCGATTTTCTAGGTTCTTTCATTTTGGATGAGCAGGAACACAACTGCAAAGGCAAGGGTTTAATTGAAGTGCTTTATGTTTGAACAAAAAGTTGTGGTTTCTCAAGAAACATTAAAAGATCAATATAATCAAGTCAGCATTTCCACAAGTTTAATATACAGTTGAGTAGCACTTTGAAAGTACTGAATGTATTAAATGATTTTTAAAACATTTTAATGTATTAAAACATTTTTGGTCATTTTGTTTTTTTACATTTACATGCCTTTCTATAAATAAAATACTAAGATAAGGCTTTTCATTTAATTAAAATATATTAATTAGAAGGTTACTAGTAAACAAAACACAAATAGATAAAAGATTACTTGCATTTTCTAGTCCTTTCAAAGGTGTTACATTCCTCAACAATGCAGTCCTGTGTTCAACAGACTGAAATTACATAATTGCATATGCATTTCAAGCTTTTTACACAGGTGCATACATGTACATCATCATTCGTTTTAATAATGCAAGGATTTCGCTGAAGTGAGAGAAGAAACCAAACATGCACAAAAACAAAAGAAGTCCCCGGATGCTCCAAGATCTCATTGTCTAGAGACTGAATCAAATAATGAAATAATCTAAAATGAGTTGATGACATTAATATTTGTGATGTGGCTCTATCGAAGTTATTCATTCTTAGATTATATATTTTCTTGGAATTTATAGTCCACATGCAATTTCTACCAATTGGAAGTACTACTGATTTCTGTATGAGGAACAGTAGTGTTCACTATAAACCTATAATCAAATATATGTGCATGTACTCAGGAGTATACAATAGCACATTCTTTAAAGACCTAGGAAAATTTATTCTCAGAGCTGGGCCTAAGAAACACAGACTCTGCCTGCAAACATTTTGTGGTTTTAGATATTACAGACAACTGACACTCCTTGTGACAGGAAACCTTCATTATATTATCAATACCTGACACATGCAAACCACCTAATGGTTTAGACACAAGATGAACACATAACACGCATGCTATTCCGTTCTATTTCCTATTGTGTCATTTACACTTCTTTTAGATTGAAACTTACAGAAATATGCTCAAGGCTATGGGGGAAAGATCATTTAGGCAGCCATGGTTCCTTGGATACACAACCCTTTTACAAGAAATATATATGTATGTGAACTAATTACACCAATCGGGGGAGGGGGGAGAACAAGCTAGAAAACCACAAAGTTATCAAAACACTTCTTAATGTGAATCAATGGAAATTGTCATATTCGTGATTTGCCAGACGCTGTAATCTTTGGTTTCATTTTGGTGCAAAACTTGCTTTCATATAACATGGAATTTTTTTAAGAGGCATGAAAGCAATCGACCTAATTTAATAAAAAATGCCTCCCGATTAAATATTACTTGAGTAACATTTTGCATTGTAAATAATAATTAAGTAAGATGGGAACATGCTTTTTTTTATTTTTTTGGTTAGAGATGTTAGTAGCCATTGGCAAAATTCTTCAGCTTTATAATCTAAGATGAGAACAATTACATGACGGAAGTGATATGTTAATTAAACTGAAAAGTAACTTGAGCAGAAAATACACAAATGTGAGCAGGCAGAGGGAGGAAATATTTGAGGCTGAAATGGAAACCAGTGTTATCGACCATGGCACAATATACACAGTTTTCAAGTAAAGTTATTCATGAAATAAACAAAAATCCCCTAATTTCTTTACTCAAGTAATTATTGCATGCTGGTTATTTACTGGCATGTTTTTCAATTTGGAATGGTTTTCATGTCACAGTTCTCTGTATTTGATAAAAAGTAAGTGCAACTTTGACATACTGTAATAAAAAAATCAATAAGGTACAATACAATAAATACAATTATATAATCAACATACACCGATCAGCCATAACATTATGACCACTGACAGGTGAAGTGAATAACACTGATAATCTCGTGGATCGGACTTGTTTGTCCAGCACATCCCACAGATTCTCGATTGGATTGAGATCTGGGGAATTTGGAGGCTAAGTCAACACCTTGAACTCGTTGTTGTGTTCCTCAAACCATTCCTGAACCATTTTTGCTTTGTGGCAGGGCGCATTATCCTGATGAAAGAGGCCAATGCTATCAGGGAATACCGTTTCCAGGAAAGGGTGTATATGGTCTGCAACAATGCATAGGTAGGTGGTACGTGTCAATGGCAGGACCCAAAGGTTTCCCAGCAGAACATTGCCCAAAGCATCACACTGCCTCCGCCAGCTTGCCATCATCCCATAGTGCATCCTGGTGCCATGTGTTCTCCAGGTAAACGACGCACACGCACCCGGCCATCCACGTGATGTAAAAGAAAACGTGATTCATCAGACCAGGCCACCTTCTTCCATTGCTCCGTGGTCCAGTTCTGATGCTCACGTGCCCATTGTAGGCGCGTTCGGCAGTGGACAGGGGTCAGCATGGGCACCCTGACTGGTCTGCGGCTACGCAGCCCCATACGCAACAAACTGCGATGCGCTGTGTGCACTGACACCTTTCTATCAGAACCAGCATTAACTTTTTCAACAATTTGAGCTACAGTAGCTCGTCTGTTGGATCGGACCACATGGGCCAGCCTTCGCTCCCCAGTGCATCAATGAGCCTTGGCCGCCCATGACCCTGTCGCCGGTTCACCGCTTTTCTTCCCTTGGACCACTTTTGATAGGTACTGACCACTGCAGACCGGGAACACCCCACAAGAGCTGCAGTTTTGGAGATGCTCTGACCCAGTCGTCTAGCCATCACAATTTGGCCTTTGTCAAAGTCGCTCAGATCCTTACGCTTGCCCATTTTTCCTGCTTCTAACACATCAACTTTGAGGACAAAATGTTCACTTGCTGCCTAATATATCCCACCCACTGACAGGTGCCATGATAACGAGATTATCAGTGTTATTCACTTCGCCTGCCAGTGCTCATAATGTTATGGCTGATCTGTGTATGCATTTACAATTATCAAGGTTACATTCATCCTTATTTATAGAATATGCTATACATGTAAAATCTTGCAATTTACAGCACTAATTTGGATTTGCATTTTTTACAAAATAAAATTGAAATAAATTAGCTCATGTTTTTTCTCTATTTTCATAACTATGCATACAATTGTGAACTTTTGTCAATATAGCATATTTCATTCAAACTACATTTATTTATGTAAATAAAATCCTTCATATTTTTTAAAGTTTTATCTCCAAACACATTGTGATGTCGACCTCTTCTGAAGTAAGCATCACAAAATAAATTGGTTTGCCGTCAAGATGAGATGGGAGTGTTAGGCACTTTCCTGTTGAACACATCCTTCTAATACAGAAGTGTACTAATGATAAACAATCTATTCACCAGGTTTTGTGTTTTAATGTGTTTGAGTTGGAGAGGGTTGATGGATTTACCATGCTTGTTGTGCTCACCACCGAACTATACACTCACCTAAAGGATTATTAGGAACACCATACTAATACTGTGTTTGACCCCCTTTCGCCTTCAGAACTGCCTTAATTCTACGTGGCATTGATTCAACAAGGTGCTGAAAGCATTCTTTAGAAATGTTGGCCCATATTGATAGGATAGCATCTTGCAGTTGATGGAGATTTGTGGGATGCACATCCAGGGCACGAAGCTCCCGTTCCACCACATCCCAAAGATGCTCTATTGGGTTGAGATCTGGTGACTGTGGGGGCCAGTTTAGTACAGTGAACTCATTGTCATGTTCAAGAAACCAATTTGAAATGATTCGACCTTTGTGACATGGTGCATTATCCTGCTGGAAGTAGCCATCAGAGGATGGGTACATGGTGGTCATAAAGGGATGGACATGGTCAGAAACAATGCTCAGGTAGGCCGTGGCATTTAAACGATGCCCAGTTGGCACTAAGGGGCCTAAAGTGTGCCAAGAAAACATCCCCCACACCATTACACCACCACCACCAGCCTGCACAGTGGTAACAAGGCATGATGGATCCATGTTCTCATTCTGTTTACGCCAAATTCTGACTCATCAGACCAGGCAACATTTTTCCAGTCTTCAACTGTCCAATTTTGGTGAGCTTGTGCAAATTGTAGCCTCTTTTTCCTATTTGTAGTGGAGATGAGTGGTACCCGGTGGGGTCTTCTGCTGTTGTAGCCCATCCGCCTCAAGGTTGTACGTGTTGTGGCTTCACAAATGCTTTGCTGCATACCTCAGTTGTAACGAGTGGTTATTTCGGTCAAAGTTGCTCTTCTATCAGCTTGAATCAGTCGGCCCATTCTCCTCTGACCTCTAGCATCAACAAGGCATTTTCGCCCACAGGACTGCCGCATACTGGATGTTTTTCCCTTTTCACACCATTCTTTGTAAACCCTAGAAATGGTTGTGCGTGAAAATCCCAGTAACTGAGCAGATTGTGAAATACTCAGACCGGCCCGTCTGGCACCAACAACCATGCCACGCTCAAAATTGCTTAAATCACCTTTCTTTCCCATTCAGACATTCAGTTTGGAGTTCAGGAGATTGTCTTGACCAGGACCACACCCCTAAATGCATTGAAGCAACTGCCATGTGATTGGTTGGTTAGATAATTGCATTAATGAGAAATTGAACAGGTGTTCCTAATAATCCTTTAGGTGAGTGTATATTTGAAACCTAAATCTGTTGGATTATTTTTATAATAGTCAATTTCAGGCTTCCATTTTTTCTCACAGAAACTCTAATCATCAGTATTCAATTACCTGCTTTATCCAATCTCATTGATGGGCCTTTCATTTACAATTTTCCAATCAATTGGCCTTATTTATTTTGAGGGGAAATAATTTTAAGTGAGTTGCATATTATATTCTACAATTCTGGACAGATACCATTAAACCCAAGTTCTTAAGTGTTCCTACCACCTATTCCAAAGCAGATTCAGCGATATAAAAATCAGGAAAGACAGCTTGATTTAAAAAATATATATTTAAATTGTCAGTAAACAGCTGAATAAGAGGTTATTATTATGGTAATCTTTACAATTAATACAGTTATATATCAGTTATATTGAATATTAGTTACATACTAATTCCTTCTTAGTTTCCTATTACTAGAAAAGCTTTTGGATTATTTTAACAGTCCTCATCACCCAGCGTTTATTTCACAGAATTTGTTTATTTTGGTCTTGGTGACTTCGGCACTTTTTCATGTAACCGTAAAGTTGTTTTGGCGACTGTTGAAGTTTGCTCTGCAATATAAACTTGCTTTGCACAGCTACCAACGTGTCCAAAAAAGTGACCACCCACTCATTACTGGTTGCATAAACGTAATCTAATCTCAATCTGCTCTTCTCAAATCATGTCTCATTCCTTCTCTGTCATCTTTCCCGACATCGTTTCATGACCCTGCACAACACGAATGACTTTGCAAAGAATAAGAAAAGAAGCATGATTAAGCACATTTTCTTCTGAACCTCGCCCACAGGTTCTGTAGTGGCATTCATTTAAAAAAAAACTAATCATGTTCAGTGGTTAAAAAAAAAACTGCTTTTAAGGCAGTGACCAGTGACCAAAAACCTTTTGGACTGTCACACTATGTAGACATTATTTTAATTTGTGGATATTAATTGGTTATTAGAATGAACCAGCATGATACAGCATATTCTGTGCCACTGAAGTGATTTGAGAGTTATACATTGCAGTTCAGAACACTAATGCCATTCAAGATCCTCAATAAACAAAACCTTCAATCTCTCATGACAGCCAACAGAGTTAAAGGCAACATATTTCTTTAATGGTTTTATCCTGTTCACTAGCTGTTACACCTTGACCTAGATGTGTTGCATTACCTGAATTTTCTTTAATGAATTAGCAAAGAATAGACCATTTCTTAGAAGCACAGTCAGCATTTTATTTTCAGTTCTTTAAAACAGGATGTTAGCAAGGTTCGAAAAACCAGGCAGTTGTTTCACAGCCCTGTTTTCATGTGGTATGGGGTCAGACGTTTGTTTTTGTAGCATCTCTTAGTTTCGAAATCCTAGGTGTACGTCTTGCTTCTACACCTGACCTATTGTTCCGGTGCCTGGTAAAACAGTCTTTTCCTCCCATCACTGACGCACAAGACCAAATACGGTCTGTTAACGAAGGTGCATGTCACTTCGGGCTCTCCTTCACGTTGACAGAGCTCCTCAGTTGGCAAAGATTCTCTTCTTCATGAACTCCCCCTTCTCTTCTTCTGGAAGCTCAGCAAACTCATGTTCTGGCACCTAGAAAACAAAAAGTTACATATTTTGGGAAATCCAGCCATAATAGAACAGGGAGGAAGAGGGAAAAGAGGGAAAGAAAATCTCAAGCTTGTTTGGCCAAACCAGACACATACAAATTTGTTGTTACACAAATTTGGATCACACTTTACAATAAGGTACTATGATTCCTCATGAATTAATATACGAATACCACAGGATAAACACAAATATGTCATGCACTTATTTACGTGCCTGTGCATCTGAGTTTTTAGGTTAATCACGTGTATAACAGGGTTAGGTTTAAGGGTTAAGGTAAGTGTGGATTCATGTGATCAACATCAGAACTCAGATAATGCTAGATTTATGTGCTACAGAACAAAGATTAACTCACCAGTACAGTGTAATAATCCAGCGCTTCAAGGTGCCTCATCTTCATGGCCAGTTTGCCCCTGGGTTGGGTGGTACCAAGACAGAAGGAGGAAGCAGAGGGACACAGGACTGCCACTCTGCAAGACCGGTCAGAGGAAAAATAGGCAAAACATGATCTGGAAGTCCTATTGCAAGTGGGGTTTGTCCTCAATTGCTTATACTTTCTGTTAATTGGTTGACTAGACATCTAAACATTTCCCTGAAACATACCAGGAATAACCAGATTCTAGTCTGAAGGGTTGCAAGGACTTAACTAGTTAAGTGGAATACTACATTTGTATAATACTATGTTTATTTTGTTGTGCAAGCTACAGTGAACAGCACTCTGTGATGGAATATGGAAAGGCATCCATATGGCAATGATCTACAGCATCATTGCCATATGCATGTGTGTGACTCGCCTTCTCAATAAAAATCAAAGTCCCCATTTCAACTTATCTTGCAGAACAATGCTTGTATCTTGTTATTCTGCAAGAAATTATAATATCTTATCTTATAATTAATATATTAGAATATCACAGGGCCGATGAGTCATTTATTCTCACAAGTTGTCAGAACGAACTGTTGATTCCGGCTGTCTGTCGTACTCTCACCATTACTGAAGCCTTTCAAAGATAATTGAAACCGCCCAAACATGACGCCCTTCTCAGTCTGCCATTGGTTTCAAATAGGAAACAGACAGAATGCTGTTAATCGAGTGCTGCTATTAAAATCAAATGTTGTGCTCAGATGTGAGAGTGGCAGAACAGAAAGATATCTGAAATGGAGCGCTGATGGCACTCAACATATAGGCTGGGATCTAGGGGCTGTGCAGGCCCCCATTGAGTGAATCATCATCCTACGACCACTAAAGGTACTAGAATAAAACATCCCATCCACTTCATGAAACTATAATTCCAAAGACCCAATTTAAAATGTATTTCAAACTACAGAGGAAATCACAAAGCCCAAAAAGTGTATTGGGCATTGCAAATGCATGTTAATAAAGGATAGTAGGAGCACGAATAGTAGTAGTAATTTAATAGTAGGATAGTTTTTACAAAAAAAAAAAATACGACCAACAAAAATCTAGATATAAAGTGGCATTCACTACTAAACTACTCTCAAACTGATTTCAATAAAAAATACCTCCATTTGACAGCTATAATTAATAATTTCATAAAATAAATAAGCAAATACAAATGTAGCTAATTTTCTGTTAGGTCTAGATTAAAATTTAAGCCCTACAATTCAATTCCATTAATTAATTTAACAATCGATCTAAGCCTAGACATAAACAAATATACGCAATAATGATAAAATATAATTATATTGTGTGTACGACACCACCCTCAAGCTCCACAATTTAGCAAGTCAGCAGACCACACGCAAATTGCTTTTCCGGAACATATTTGTTTTTATTTTTCTAATACAGTCACCAATTTAAATGTGAGTTGCCTTGCCTTTACCTGTCTATGTGTAAGAAATGTAATCTAGTGCTTGATTTAGTGAGGACTGGCAGTCACAATTATACAAGTATTAAGATTTTATGTAAATATCTCCTATCCTAGGTATTGGAAAGATATGATACACCCATTCACATTCTTATAGTGCACATCTATTGAAACCCATTTTATCTGCAATTCTATCCTACAGTGAGGGAAAAAAGTATTTGATCCCCTGCTGATTTTGTACGTTTGCCCACTGACAAAGAAATGATCAGTCTATAATTTTAATGGTAGGTGTATTTTAACAGTGAGAGACAGAATAACCAAAAAATCCAGAAAAACACATTTCAAAAAACTTATAAATTGATTTGCATATTAATGAGGGAAATAAGTATTTGACTCCTTCGACTTAGTACTTGGTGGCAAAACCCTTGTTGGCAATCACAGAGGTCAGACGTTTCTTGTAGTTGGCCACCAGGTTTGCACACATCTCAGGAGGGATTTTGTCCCACTCCTCTTTGCAGATCCTCTCCAAGTCATTAAGGTTTCGAGGCTGACGTCTGGCAACTCGAACCTTCAGCTCCCTCCACAGATTTTCTATGGGATTAAGGTCTGGAGACTGGCTAGGCCACTCCAGGACCTTAATGTGCTTCTTCTTGAGCCACTCCATTGTTGCCTTGGCTGTGTGTTTTGGCTCATTGTCATGCTGGAATACCCAAACACGACCCATTTTCAATGCCCTGGCTGAGGGAAGGAGGTTCTCATCCAAGATTTGACGGTACATGGCCCCGTCCATCGTCCCTTTGATGCGGTGCAGTGTCCTGTCCCCTTAGCAGAAAAACACCCCCAAAGCATAATGTTTCCACCTCCATGTTTGACGGTGGGGATGGTGTTCTTGGGGTCATTCCTCCTCCTCCAAACACGGCGAGTTGAGTTGATGCCAAAGAGCTCAATTTTGGTCTCATCTGACCACAACACTTTCACCCAGTTCTCCTCTGAATCATTCAGATGTTCATTGGCAAACTTCAGACGGGCCGGTACATGTGCTTTCTTGAGCAGGGGGACCTTGCGGGCGCTGCAGGATTTCAGTCCTTCACGGCGTAGTGCGTTACCAATTGTTTTCTTGGTGACTATGGTCCCAGCTGCCTTGAGATCATTAACAAGATCCTCCCGTGTAGTTCTGGGCTGATTCTTCACCGTTCTCATGATCATTGAAACTCCACGAGGTGAGATCTTGCATGGAGCCCCAGACCGAGGGAGACTGACAGTTATTTTGTGTTTCTTCCATTTGTGAATAATCGCAGCAACTGTTGTCACCTTCTCACCAAGCTGCTTGGCGATGGTCTTGTAGCCCATTCCAGCCTTGTGTAGGTCTACAATCTTGTCCCTGACATCCTTGGACAGCTCTTTGGTCTTGGCCATGGTGGAGAGTTTGGAATCTGATTGATTGATTGCTTCTGTGGACAGGTGTCTTTTATACAGGTAACGAGCTGAGATTAGGAGCACTCCCTTTAAGAGAGTGCTCCTAATCTCAGCTTGTTACCTGTATAAAAGACACCTGGGAGCCAGAAATCTTGCTGATTGATAGGGGATCAAATACTTATTTCCCTCATTAACATTCAAATCAATTTATAACTTTTTTGAAATGCGTTCTTCTGGATTTTTTTGTTGTTATTAAGTCTCTCACTGTTAAAATACACCTACCATTAACATTATGGACTGATCATTTCTTTGTCAGTGGGAAAACGTACAAAATCAGCAGGGGCTCAAATACTTTTTTCCCCTCACTGTATATTGTGCATTATTTTTAAATTCTTACTGAGCCACTAGAGGGCTGTACAGTCACCCACTGAACAGTTTTGTGAGAAAACCAACATTTAAACTCTGCTGTCAAACACACAAGAGCACCTAGACAGTTAAATCAATGTCTGTTTGCAGGCTTAAATGCCCCAAAAAGCCACCACATTTATTAGAAAAAATATAAAATTATGATTGTCTTTATATACAGTGTTAATAATTCCATGCAGAATAACTATTAGTACCTTTGATAGTCTTCGTGAGCAGTGGTATCATTTTCTTGAGTCAAAGAGCAGATGTTTTTCCGGTCCTTGTCAAGTGTAATTAGAAAATCTGAAATATAGAGCATGCGTAGGTTCCTCAAAAGTTGGGTTTTTGAACAGCGAATCTCAGGCCGATTCAACCATTTTCAACTGTACACTTACCTATGAAATACCCATTGTCTAAAAGCACCGCTTGCTGGAACGCACCCCTTCCCAGAATGCTTTGCAAAGTACCATGGAGCCCAGAGTTCACATTGAAAGTCAAAGAGGGGGGCCGCACAGGGCTGATGGTTGTTGTGGTGCTGATAGGGGGACAATCCAGCTGGATGCAAAGATTGACGTAGTGCAGCATGTGCTCGTTGAGACCCGAGAACCTGGGATCTGCAAAGGAAGTGGAGGTTGTTGTTAGCATCAACATCTCTCTGCAGCCCTCAAACCTACGATTCCTAGAAAGGGGCTGTGGATTTGTGGTCTGACCTTGGTAGAGAATCTCATCAAAAACCTCCTTCTGAAGGAGCTTGTCCAGGGATGCCTGAGGGAAGTGTCCCAGTAGACAAAAGGAGAAGACGGCCCTCAGGAGCTCACCCGGGATGATCTTGTGGAGGTACGTCTCCAACACATTGGTCAGACTCTCCAGAAACCTGCCGTAGAACAGGAAAGTAACTTTGGTCTCTCAATGTCATTACACCCCTCTTCACTTCACAAATCCCATGCTCTTTAGATGTCGACTTATCTGCTATCTAGTATGTGTTAAGATGTCATATCTTGAAATACAGAAGAGCTCTCTTTTGGGGCATTTACAGTAGCCACGATTGGGACAAAGGGTTATGCTTCTAAGTTTAATAACTTCTAAAAATGATAGAATGGAACAGAAATAACACAGATCCTTGCCTGTTACACCAGTACAAAGACATAAGGACATATAAAACAAAATTTTAGGGACTGTGCTTTTGTATTTGACAATCGATAGATAGATTTGATTGGCAATATAGGGAGGAGAATATGCTTTGTCACCAGAATGCCTTAAAATGCAAAAACTGTCCTGTGTCAGACCCAACATCTGTATAGAATCCCTTTGGATTGGATAGAAGCCACAGACTCTTGTATAGGCCAGCATCATGTGCAGCTTATCTCCAGCTTTTAACTTCATGGACTAACTTCGTACATTCAGCTCAGTCAGGTCAACATCAAATCATTAACATTGCAGACATTAACAACGAAAACATTTCAATACATAAACAAATCTAACAATCAGCACAGCAAAAAAGTGCTGAAAGGACCTACTTTTGCCTATGGTTCTGAGGAACATAGTTAAGCAGTGAGTATGCTTTCAAAATGTTCAGGACATCTTTCAGAGTCAGAGAGTCTGAGTCATCCATCACCTTCTGTGCAAAGGTGTCCATTAAAGACACATGACAGAATCCCAGCTCTTCAAACAGCAGCAGAAAGGTGACGACCTGCAAATACATGGCATAGTTAATACTACGCACCCAACTGTCTTTATGTCATAAATATTGAGAGTTCATTTTAATAGTATTTTTAAACTGGACCTGTATACCATACTCAAAGTACCTCTTTAAGAAACCATGGAAACATTGTCTTGCCCAACACAAACATCTTATTACTACTCTTCTGTGGCTTTCAAGGGTACCACTGAACTGGGGTACTCTAACTGGCAACTAAGGTACAAAGGGGTTATGTAGGAACTCAAGGGAAAGGGGGATAGGGAATAGGATAACAGGACCAGATCGATCACAAATGGGTACAAAGACACAGATAACCCTTTCCATTAAACTTTGGATCAATTTTAGCCATGCTTTTACATGTTGTATTTGACACATGTGAAAATAAAGCAAATCTAGGAGCGAGTCTGACCTGCTTGGTATTCCACATGTCGAAGGTCGATGCCAGGTAGTCCCCTGTGCTGGAGAAGAGGGTGTAATTGTGGTACCGCAGGTCTCTGCAGGACTTAAGCAGGTATACCAGCCTCCAGAAGGGGATCCTGTGCATGTTCTCTGTACAATGACAAAATAAAAACTGCTGAGGAAAGACTCATTCTGAAGAACTCACATCTCCTGACTAGTGTTCATCATGGATGGTGAAATATTTTGTTTGTGTACCAGGTAGGTTAAACACCCACCAGAAAGACAGATATCAGTACACACATCAGGAACACCACCAAGACAAAGACTTTACCAAACAGTAATTTTACCCTGTCTTCACCTTGACTATAGCTAGCTTGTTTTTTAAAATATTGATGTAGCATTAAAAATCACAAATTCCAAGAACCTGTCCAATTGTATAAACTAACATACAAGTTATAAAACCTGTGTGATTATAGCATGCTACTTTATAAGCGGTTTCATCTGCTAATTAACCATCTCAAAACTACTCTCTAACTAACATCAACTCTAGTAACACACGACCAGCACCGAGACATTTGTTCCCGAGTCCCTCCTCGTTTTTTTCTGCTGCCTTACTGTCATTAATGAAGGCCACATAAAAAATGATTGACAAGCATTTCCTGCAAAGTGATTGGCTCCATCAAAAAATATTGACAGTTACTCCAATGGCCAATGCCAGTGCTTCAAATCCTGTGTGGGCGTAGTTGCCCAGGGAAGGAGTGGAATTCTAAATAACACAAGCGCGAGTGGTGTACACTCACCTAAAGGATTATTAGGAACACCATACTAATACTGTGTTTGACCCCCTTTCGCCTTCAGAACTGCCTTAATTCTACGTGGCATTGATTCAACAAGGTGCTGAAAGCATTCTTTAGAAATGTTGGCCCATATTGATAGGATAGCATCTTGCAGTTGATGGAGATTTGTGGGATGCACATCCAGGGCACGAAGCTCCCGTTCCACCACATCCCAAAGATGCTCTATTGGGTTGAGATCTGGTGACTGTGGGGGCCAGTTTAGTACAGTGAACTCATTGTCATGTTCAAGAAACCAATTTGAAATGATTCGACCTTTGTGACATGGTGCATTATCCTCCTGGAAGTAGCCATCAGAGGATGGGTACATGGTGGTCATAAAGGGATGGACATGGTCAGAAACAATGCTCAGGTAGGCCGTGGCATTTAAACGATGCCCAATTAGCACTAAGGGGCCTAAAGTGTGCCAAGAAAACATCCCCCACACCATTACACCACCACCACCAGCCTGCACAGTGGTAACAAGGCATGATGGATCCATGTTCTCATTCTGTTTACGCCAAATTCTGACTCATCAGACCAGGCAACATTTTTCCAGTCTTCAACTGTCCAATTTTGGTGAGCTTGTGCAAATTGTAGCCTCTTTTTCCTATTTGTAGTGGAGATGAGTGGTACCCGGTGGGGTCTTCTGCTGTTGTAGCCCATCCGCCTCAAGGTTGTACGTGTTGTGGCTTCACAAATGCTTTGCTGCATACCTCGGTTGTAACGAGTGGTTATTTCAGTCAAAGTTGCTCTTCTATCAGCTTGAATCAGTCGGCCCATTCTCCTCTGACCTCTAGCATCAACAAGGCATTTTCACCCACAGGACTTTGTAAACCCTAGAAATGGTTGTGCGTGAAAATCCCAGTAACTGAGCAGATTGTGAAATACTCAGACCGGCCCGTCTGGCACCAACAACCATGCCACGCTCAAAATTGCTTAAATCACCTTTCTTTCCCATTCAGACATTCAGTTTGGAGTTCAGGAGATTGTCTTGACCAGGACCACACCCCTAAATGCATTGAAGCAACTGCCATGTGATTGGTTGGTTAGATAATTGCATTAATGAGAAATTGAACAGGTGTTCCTAATAATCCTTTAGGTGAGTGTATATATATATATATGAATAATCGCAGCAACTGTTGTCACCTCACCAAGCTGCTTGGCGATGGTCTTGTAGCCCATTCCAGCCTTGTGTAGGTCTACAATCTTGTCCCTGACATCCTTGGACAGCTCTTTGGTCTTGGCCATGGTGGAGAGTTTGGAATCTGATTGATTGATTGCTTCTGTGGACAGGTGTCTTTTATACAGGTAACGAGCTGAGATTAGGAGCACTCCCTTTAAAAGAGTGCTCCTAATCTCAGCTTGTTACCTGTATAAAAGACACCTGGGAGCCAGAAATCTTGCTGATTGATAGGGGATCAAATACTTATTTCACTCATTAACATGCAAATCAATTTATAACTTTTTTGAAATGCATTTTTCTGGATTTGTTTGCTGTTATTCTGTCTCTCACTGTTAAAATACACCTACCATTAAAATTATAGACTGATCATTTATTTGTCAGTGGGCAAACGTACAAAATCAGCAGGGGATCAAATACTTTTTTCCCCTCACTGTATAAATTAAAACTCAATATGTATTTATGGCACAAATATATGGAGCTAAAGCTAAATTGCATTTCCAATTGCACTTTATTTCCCCCAAAAGAAACACAAACACATTATCTAGACTAAGTCGGCTATAGGCTACATACAGCCCACTATATATAGCTTCATATTATGCATATAACTGGGCAATAATTCCTACAACAGTCTATATTCTGTTATGTCATAGCATTTAATGAAACCTTGCAGCCAACAATTTGTACACTGTTTTTTTACATTATTAAAAATGTTTTAGCTATCAATTTGTATCCATGTACACCAGAGCATTTGCCACATTAAAAATATATTGCCAATGTAAAGAACAAAAATGTAAAAAAATGTGTGGTTATGAATAGTTACAAAAGTAGTCAATACATTGATTTTTTCACATTTTGTTCCCCTTAGTATGGTATATCCATAGTTAGTACATAGCTGGAGTAGGACTAAGTTAGTCCCTCCTCTAGAGGGCAGCAGCAGCAGTGATTTTGTGGTTCGTGGCAATGGAGACTTTTTTTTTTTTTGGTCGCAACTGGAGACTAACTTCAGCCACCAAATTCTTTGCAATCGGTATTTAACTTGTGGACTAGTTTAGTATGGAGCTACATACTAACCATGGGATAATCTCAAGTAAGTGCGCTGCTTTCAGTTTATTGCAATTGACCCATTAGAACAAAATAAATTAATAAAAAAAACAAATATGCAGAAAACTAATATCAAATAAAAAATTGAATATATCTCATGTGCATAGACTGCTGAGTAGCTTAGTATAGAAGTGGACTGAAAATTAAACAAACAAAAAAACAGTCCCAATGTCCATATTAATATGACTGGGATAACCCCATGGAAATCTTAAGGCTTTCTGGGGTATAAATAAGGTCAACTGATCCCTTGATTAAAATGTAAAGCATAATATAGTCTACAGACTGTATTAATTATGGTTTTATTGGTAACCTAAGACGTTCTAAAGCCCTTCCCCAGCCTTTTTTCTTCCCCAGGGGGGCTTCAACCTCAATACAAATATTTTGAATGTGTGTTGGTTTTCCACACTTTTTGTAATTATGTGTAAATAGATATGCCATGTACATCATCTATAGAACAAATATAATTAACTTTGAAGTTTGGAAGATTTAGGATGAAACCCCACTTACCACTAATCTTCTGACTGCATATATCCAGTAAAGGCTTCGATGTGAATTTCATTGCTGCCAGCGTTGTGAACATATGCTGGGAATTGGTCAGGGAGAACTGATGCATCGTAGACAGAGCCTTTTCCTGTGTTAAAATTGAAAGCAAAATATATAAATATTAAATGATATGTGCTCTGAGATACAAATTAACACATACCAGCATATAATCAATAAGTTATGGCATTATCAGTAGCGTTTCCACATTTATTCCCAGAAAAAAGGAAGCTCAGATCCTTGGAACTGCATAAACTTCACATATTACATACATTATTATTATTATTATCTGAACAGAAGTGTCTTAGAATCATCACCTATATATCTCAGCTATTAGAATTATTCAAGAAGATTTTAAGAAAGCAAAGCATTGATTCACTGTGAAACATTTCTTGAGAGCATTTGAGATAGAGGAAAAGTGGAATAAAAAAAAATAATAAAACCAGCTTTGTGACCAGAAGGCCTACCTCTAGCTTTCTCTTCAGAGAAAAGGGGGCGTCTTTCCCAACACACCTCATCATGCTTTGCAGAGCAAACACGTTCTTAATTTCGGGGATGCGAATCTCCACAAGCAGCCTGGGAACAGTTTATTGTAAATAAGTTTATGTAAAAGTTTATTATTTTAAATGGAGTGTAACAATTTTTAAATATTCCCTCTAGAACTTCCCCTCTGTGAGAAGCTTTGGAAACAAAAAGTCCTAACAAAGCATTTAAATTCAAGCCACATCTTACCTGACACCACTTTTCAGTGCATCCACATTCATACTGCTCTCCATTTCTTCCAGACAGTTAGCTAAAATGGACAGGGCCTTCTCATCAAAGCTATTAAGGTGTTCCTGCAGTGAATAGAAAATACTCAAATTCTGCTGCAACCACAACATTTATCAGTCATTACAGGGGAACAGGACATCATTATTATCCATCCATCTATCAAGCTTCATGAACCTTATAAGGTTGGGATTGTTAGGATACAACAGGGGTTTTGTAGACTAGTCCTGGATCATGCTGCTAGTTCTTAATTGCTTATTTGAGAAGTTCTTGAGCTTAAGAAGCTGAAGCATGGGTTTATTTAAACACAGTGTTAGGATAATTCAGTTGCTGCAACATAAATTGTTATTAAAATGCAAGGAACATCAGACAAAGAGATCCTACAACAAGGGAGGAGACACTAAAGACATTGAGTGTTGAATCTATTACCTGAGCCACCCTGAGGAGAGTCTGAACGACCCGGCTCTGCTGCGACACCCCCAGTTTGAGCAACGCCAGCAGGCTGTAAGCCAGGTCGTCATTCCTCATCTTCTGGCTGTCCTGCATCACTTTCTGGCACAGATGCTCAAAGACAGGGTGCTCGTAAATCAGCCTCTTCTCGTAGCACCTCTGATCATCCGACATCTTCTTGATAGTGTCCCAGATTCTGCTCAGGCTGTTACTCACCCGCCTCCTGGTCAGGGTGTATTTGCCGGCCATGTCCAAGATGTCGGAGGGAGACTGGCAGGCTCTCAGCAGTTCGTAGAAGGAGGCCTCTTGCCTTGCTGGCTTGGCATAGGGTGGCTCATGCTCTTCAGAGAGCGTATGAAGGGAACTTGTCATAGCTGCATTAACAGCCTCAGACTCCCTAGGGTGCCCTGAGCTTTGATCCTCTCCTTCCGTCTTTGGAACCTGCCCTGGTCTCTCATCCTGTCCATAAAACCTGACCGAGGTGGTCCCAGCTCTGGCTGCACAGCAACCAAAGGAACTGTCTTTATGGTGAAGATTGTGAGAAGCAGAAACCCTCAGACCAAGCTGCTTTAACTGTGCTATGCTATTCCTGGGTCCTCGGGAACCAAAATATCTTCGACAAGAACTACTGTACAACAGTAGTGCTTGTCTGAGCAACTGATTACACTGCATGTGGATATTCATTTTTCTAAGCAAAGCTGCATGAATTCACTGTGATCTGAATTTCACCAAGCATTACCTAAAAATAGGACACAGAAATTAGAAATGAGGTACTAAGTTCAAAACAGAAAAAAAATGTATAAAACAGATAAGAGCAGTTTATATTATTTTCCATCTGTGACATACTAATTATTTAGCCATAATGACTATGATTAGGGCCTATATTTGTTTACTTAAAACTACTGGATCAAAACTCATCTACCACAAACCAAAAACCTAAAACAAGTTATAATAAAAGGAGTATGTGGTGAAGTAAATATGTGGTGCATAGAAAAAGGTCTGACACAAAACAATGTCCTATGAAGAGGTTTATCACCACAAATGCATTTAAACTGCAGGCAAAGCTCCTCCTTTGGAGCTGCAACAGAAGTAGCACAATAAGTTTGCCTACATGCTTTGTAACTTAAAACTTTAACATTAAGAATATTATCTTACAAAGCATCTTTATAGGCTGCATATCTTATATAAAAAAAATACAGAACATTGTATTGTTGTATTTTAATTGAATTAGACTAAACCACATCTCATGGCATACAGTTGACAAAAATGTAGCCAATACAGAAGGAACCAGGAAGTAACCAAAGAGATGCGAATCTCAGGTTAATAATGAGCATACTACTACTACTACTACTACTACTACTACTACTACTCTCATCTCTTGGACAAAGTGTAGCATTAACTAATTGCTATTGATTATAAAGTCCAGAATTCCGTTATCAACATTTTATATTAATTAAAAGATACAACCTCGACCATATTCACGAGTTGCTAAACCGTTTTTAACGTTACATTTAGCCTAGCTGGTGATGCTAGCAAATTACTACGTTTAAGAAATTGAAACTGAGATCTTTAAAGCAACATTAAAACAGACAGCGTTACGTTTTTCTTATCCGAATAACCTCAACACAACATTGTATGAGATTTGCATCAAAAATAGAAAAATAATTCTTATTACTGTTAACCTTCAAAAAATCCATCCTCACCATAAGCGCGCATTGACTCTGGGCGCAGCCATGACAGTGCTGGTCACCTGCTGAATCCCGGTCTCTCGCGATACTTTACAGACGTGGACTTCGCGTTGGCGCTGCCTTTTGCTTTTTAAACAGTTTATATCCATGCTTATGTTTTTGTCTTATAAACGTAGAAATACATAGGGACATTTGTCTTAACATCTGTAGTTTCCAGGTGCCAAACATATCCATCATTTCTCCATGTGATGCACAGTCACGTTGTTTCCAGTCGGAGGAGACATCATGTTACACCACTGGGTTACTAAGCAACCCAAATAAACTTTAAACACAAGCGAAATGGCCGGATTCGTGCTGGCGGGTAAGAGAAACAACGGAAAACCTATTGATATAAACATATTAACTCAATGCACTTATTTTTATGATTACAATATTTTTTAACTAAATTAAAAAAGAGTAATATGTGAATTGTTTGTTACGGAGGCGGAAATAAGCGCAGTAGCTATTTTAAATCCCATCTGCATTAGTTTATATGTTAATTACTTAGGTTTAATAGCGATATATTTAATTATGACAAGGACACGAGCATTAATTGGAGATTGTCGATTTTGCAAAAATAAGTGCGTGAATAAATAAATGCCAACAGCACTTTTTAAAAGTGTACACAGACAGATAAGTACTTGCTGATCGTGATTAGTGTCATGTTGCATTTATATCATGTTATACAAGCTGAATGAACTATGCAATTTGACTGTAAATCAGGTGTCGAATGAGGTCAAATGCAGTGAAATCTAAGCCACATTTGCAAGTCTCTAGATCATTACTTGCTTTAAAAACACAGGACCTTGTGACCCTCAACAAGGAATATGACTAAGAAACACTGTTTTATTTCATAGACAAGTGGCCTACAGTATACATCATTTTCCTTTGTTTTCTTTAGGTAAGGCAGACTGTCCTTACTATGCTAAAGCTGAGCTGCTTGCAGATGTCCTTCAGAGAAACCTTCCCAGCTGTAGCATCCACAAGATCTGCAAACACCCAGAAGACTGGGAGGTAAGAATCTGTCAGACTAACAGAAGGAGGATTTTGACACTTCCCATAAAGTTATGCTTCATCCAGTGATAGTTTTAAGATAATTTACTTATTTATAGCTTAGAATATTACTGTCAAATGTAGATGGGATACCAGGGGAAAAGGTGATTGTAAACTTTCATAACGATAAGCCCCTTCTTCAAGCATGGATCTGCAACACAATATATCAACAGTATAAATAACCTCTGATGTCTACGTCTTTCCCAGCAATGGCTTCAGGACACTTGTGAGAAGAACGGCTGGAAGCACAAGAGGTCTCCTATAATATGGAGAGAGCTCGTCGACAGAGGAGGAAAAGGGCTGTTTTTAGGCAGCTTTAGTGATTTTATGGAGCATGCACAAGTAGGACTCATGTAACTGATTCTTGTATTTTGTTAAGAAAGAAATTTATTGGAATGGATGGCTGATCCCTAAAGTCCAATTAAATTAGTTTGATTTTAACTGGCAGTAAAGGGTACAACAGCAGTGTACTTTTAATTTACAGCCGTTAGTTTGCAATGTGGTTCAAGTGTAACTTCAATGGGTAACTTATCACTCTTGAAATCTTGAATCTCTTGAAACACAAACACGATTCCCAATACAGAAGATTGAATGCATTGAATGCATACTCCAACTGAAAAAGCAACCTGCACCTCTTTCTTCTCAGGGATATTATGGCATTAGCTCAGACATGATGACTGATCTGATGATGAAAATTGCAACTGAGAATTTACAGACCAAGAAAGATATCATGGAGGAGGAAGCTTATTACAAGAGTCTAATTCAGCCTTTGCACGTATGGATTACCAGGTAGAGTGGGCAAAGAAACAAGCTGTGATCTAAAATATTAACCTAATTGCAGGTTTGAACATATACTGAAGCTTGTGTTAAAGACTGTATTACTTTACAGCATTGGCTCTAAAAGTGTGGCCCCCAGACCAGTCCATGACAGTCCTCTGGGTGGTGCATGGGTTGATCCCAAAATAATGACATTGTTTACACCTTTAGTTAAAATCCAAATCCTGATCCAAATGAAATCTGAGAAAATACAGATTAACTGTGAAGGAACTAAAAAGTGATAAACATTTACCTCAGAGAAGCAGAGCAAAAGAAAAAGGCATGGGAAGGTGTTTTATTGGTGTACATGGCTCAGTGTCCTGGCATCCTACCACCAGTGTAGTGTACTGTTATTGTACGACACCACCTTTCTTCACCTGAACATGGGCTTCCTGTCAGCTTTCAGTCTTCCTTAAAAAAACATTTTAGTTGGAAACATTGGGCAGCATATCGGATATTCTAAGCCATAGCAAAATATATTTCAAAATTTATGCAAAATTGAAAAAAGATAACCAGAAATATTAATTGATTAAGGATTGTTTGTTAATTAAGGATAGATTGTTAGAGACTGGTTTATACACACAGAAATGCTGATTTTCTCTCTGTGCTCAGGGAAAGAAAGAAACAGGTTTTAGACTTGGTGTTTGACATGCTCTAGATTTGTTCATTCTGCATTCTCACTGTGATTAGATCATAATTTAAAGCCAACTGTTCTCTTCTCTCAGCGCTTTGAGTCCAGCATGCTATCACCTCATTCCCTTGCTGGGCCACAGAGGAGTCTTTATGGAAGGCAGCATCAGTCTACACCTTCTGGACACCAGTGGTCGAGAAGAGGAGCTTTGTAGTCTGAAGATGGAGACTGTAGATCTGGCCTTGCCTCTGCTCCATGAGGTCAATGTCCATACAGACCTCACCCAGGCTTTTCTCCATGCAGATGTGGTCATCGTTCTGGACGATGTACAACCAGAGGAAGAGCCGGTCCCGAGAGAGAGCGCCATCAAAGAAATCTCAGAGCGCTGCCGATGCTACGGCCAGCTCATTGATGCCCACTCCCGTAAGGGCGTGCGGGTCATCGTTGCTGGGGATTCCTTTGTCAATTTAAAATGTTACACCTTACAGCAAAACTCTCCTTCTGTCTCCAAGCATCAGTTTGTTGCAGTGGCTGCTCAGCTGGAAAATGAAGCAAGATCAGAACTGGCAAAGAAATTAAATGTGAACAGTGCAGGTGGGGCTGATGTTGAATTTTTATGTTATATTTGAACATGTTTTTTTTGAAGGGAAATGAGTCAAGACGTGAAGCAACTTTGAAAGAACGGGGTACAGCTACTCAATGAATGATATATATTTGCCATTGGCATCAGTTATTTACAAATGGGTAAAGTGACCCAATTAAGCATGAGTTTTACATATTTTCTTATAGATATGTGAATTGCTGCCCAGTAAAGTGGTTATTAAATCAAAAATTAATCTCTCATCTAAACACTTGTGGTAAATTTTGTCATGAATTGACTAAACTAAATTAATTTATTTCATTGCAAAAGTGAAATGGGCTTATAAGGTACATATGTACCCTTTAAGCCCACGTGTCCCAAATAAGTCCACAAGGGTTTTAACAGTAAATTCATTATTGAATTCAGACCTCAAATAACCAACCTAACCATTTAAAATGGTGTTTTAAATTATCTGGGACTAATTTCCATCACATGGAATTGTTGCACTTGTAGAGGCAGTTTGCTCTGCTGGTGTGCTGGCTGTTGGGGTTGGGGTCGAGGCTGTTAGGGCTGTGAAAGTCTGTACAGGTGCTTCAGAAAGAGCAGCATGATTTGTGGACACTTGTCTGTCCACCCAGCTCTGGCTCACAGGGAATATTCCAGTGCTCTCTAAGCTACTGATGTTGTTCTCTCAGCGGAAAGCACATCTAGTTTTGCAGGGAATCCTCCTTTCAAATTTTGTCCGTGCTAACACAGGAATGGCAATGCAGTTCTTTCCTCCATTACCTTTTGACTAGGGATGCACTGATTGATCGTCCACCAATCAGTATTGGGCTGAAATGGCAAAAAATTACTATATTGGCTATCGGCTGATTGCTTTAAAATGGCCGATATTGCTGACCAATATTTCTGTCTGATGATGCTGCTTTTATTGCGTCTTTTAAGCATCCGATTTGTTCAACACTTGTACCTTTAACAAAATATGAATGACGCACATGAACTGCAATGCAGGTCCCCCCCGACCTGCTCTCGTTCCATAGGTTAATAAATAAAGGGAAAATATTAGTATCAGGATCCGATCTTGTTATATGAATATCGGATATCGGCCCAGAATTTTCATATCGGTGCATCCCTGCTTTTGACTTCACCAAACACTGACTTGAGGATGTGGGTGAGGTGAGATGGGAGACGGTCAAGCACAACCTCATTTTCTCTGGCCTTGGTCAGGGAAATATCTGAGGCATGACTGTCAAAAATGTAAACTCTTGGCAGTCCCATGTGAAAGATCTTTGACAAAAAGAGCTTCTCAAAATACTCTGCTCTTAGAATATTACATTATTCTTCTCTGTCCATCCGTGATCCACACGAAATTCGCAGCAAGCTTCCATCATGTTATTGCAGTCCCTATAATTTTTTCTGTGTTTACCCGTTTTGTCCCCATAATGAAAATAAGGTAAGTAGTTAAGTTCATGAATGAAAATTATGTATTCTGAGTAATGGTATCTAATTTAAGGCTTTTTTATTATGAGGTACAATGGGTTCTGGGCTTACTGGGCTTATTAAGAACAACAGTGGTCCATGGGATATTAACCTCAATAATTATTTATTGAGTTAATGTAAACATGTAATATCTTTATAAGAAATAAAATACATTGTTTTTTACAACTGAGACCATGTTTATTATTGTTGGTAGAACAAATTCAATACTTATTCTGCTTTAAAGCCATGTGCTATAGTTTTTCTCAATGTTTGTTGTTCTACTGCATCTATCTCTGTGTGACCATCATTCTGACAGTGTCCCACGCTCGCTCCGGAAACTCATTAAATCTATATTTTCAAATACAAAATATTGCTTTTAAATCATCATATAAGGTTTAATTTGATTTTCTAATCTCTTAATTTTACAATTCTTATCAACACTCACCAAGTTTGGTCACCAAATTCAAGGAAAATGATACAGCTGTGATACAGATCCTTCTAATATTTCCTGTATTTTTTGTATTTCAAAATAAATGAGCAAGTGGGCTTATATTGTATGTGGGCTTAATTGGGTCACTTCCCCTAAAAATTGTATGAGTAAAAGACTCCATGCAATTTACGAGTAAAACCCCCCAATTACAACAAAGCATCAATAATTTCTTTGGTCAGGTGGATTTCACCAGTGAATTACATTTGACAAAACAGACCTGCAGTTTGTTTCCTGTTTTTTCATTTTATTCTCAAGCGTAGGAAGTCATCTACTCATACTGTTTTTCATAGTGAATAACTCTGACACCAACGTAAAACAGTTCCATTTATTAATTCTCTAGTTACCCCAGTTTTCTACTTTCACCTGAAAACAACAACCAAAAAGAAACGCTTTTTCTAATTTTGACAGAACTGAAAGACCTTATTGTGTGGGGGAACATCAGCGGAAGCTTTTACATTGATCTTCAAAGAGCTAAGGTCTTTAGATATGATGGCGCCATATGGGGACCCCCAGAATTCTCCCAGTCAGTCTTGGATGTAATATATGACAGGTACTGTAAAACCTGGACTAATCATTTGTCTAATCAAACCTGCCAGGCAAACAGATGAAAGCACCAGAGACTATTACACTTCAAGCTATGTTGAATAGCCTCAAACAGCTAAGTGCCACATCTAAATGGACAACCATAATTTGACCCTGAGTTCTTAAGCAATTTAAATAATGATTTTCCTTATTACTGACCCTTATCTGTTCTCCTAGGTCTTTAGCAAAGTGACAAACGAAAAAGTCCTACCCTCTTAGATCACATTTTGGACACTTTTTGTCCAAATTCCTTTGTTTTTTCATTTATGCTTTGAAAGAGATGATGAACTCCGTCTGATGTCTTCATCTGTATTCGGCTCAGAACTTTTCAACTCTTGTAAGCATCTCCTGGAATGGTGTAGCTCTGCCTCAACACTATATTCCTTTCTCATTCACAGCACATGGCTGGAGACTGACTTCTTACCTTCCGTAAGTTCTCATCACCAGACTGTGAAGGCGAAAATACAATGGCCAACAGGTCTCTCTGCAGCACATGGGATAGCTACAGTCCTGCAGTGCTGGAATCAGGATTCACCAATGGGAGAAGTCTTGTCCCTTGGAGTCCCCAGTGAAGGTAAAAAGAGACTCTTGTACAAGCATGTGTACATGATTAAAGCATCTTCCTCACATTGTCATCCCACTGAAGAAATTCTGTATCAAAATAATGATTTTTGCCTTCTTAGTAGAGTTTGTCCTTGTATTTAAGAGGCTTGTCAATAATTGTACTGCTATTCTGTCAAAGACACTTCTATAACCCCCAATAAAGGTCAGGTTGTTGATTTGTCTTTTACAAGGGGTTTCAGCCATTCAAAGACAGGGCAATTCTGACACTTTCACCAAGAAGGCATTTCTGGGAGTTGTTAATTCTAACAAAGTACACAGTTACTGTGCCGCATACAGCAAGTCATATAATCTATGAACACACCAAAGCAATTTGAATTTCTATTTTAGAAGTTAGACTGAACAAGCACTTAAAATCACTCATAACATGGATAATTCCACCAGAAATATAGAAATACAAACGTGGTGATAATTATTTTCCATTAATTTTCCAGAAGAGCTCTCGATCTACCTGTACAGACATAGTCACAGGGCATTTGAAATTCCAAATCACTCGTTAGACACGTTTCAAGTCTGATTGCCCACTCTTACTACAGAAGGGGGTGTGTCTCAGCATGTATTCATCACTGAGATTAAATATTTGGCCTGGTTTTATATCTGACCTGTATCTTCCACGGGTGAGGTGGGAAGCTCAGTATAAATTGACACGGAATTACCCAGTTCACAATGTGTTACGTAACATGCTGTGATATTGAAAATACAGCTGTTGTCCTATAATCAACAAAGTTACAGTTATTTTTAAATTTTAATTAACTCACACCTTATCTGGGGAATCAAAACAAATTAGAATCATCTTTATAATGTTTTAGGTGTGTAACACAAACCCGAAAAATAAAACATGTGCAGTGGAAAGTAACCACTCCTTTCATTTGAAACTGTTTTTGGGTGATTCATTTACATTCATACATATTGTTCATTAGACTCTATACGTATTTATCAATTATCTTATCTGAGTTTGTTGAACAGTGACGCAGAATAGAGAAAACTAAAGATTCCACTTGACTGAACTATGATAAGACAGTGTAATCTTTACACTGAAAGTCAAATGCTAATATTCCTTAAGTGATTCATGTGTATGGAAATATAGTTTGTGTTGAAACTGAAATTCAGCCAAAAAAAACTTCAGTTAGACAAGATCACTACTGTATAATACAAATGTCCATGTGCTAAAAACATATGAGCCACAAACGGTAACACTATTTTTACATGCAAAATGTTACCAAAAAACACTATTGTACTTGATATAATCATTAATGCTTTTACTGCAAAAAAAAATCTGAAAAAGTCTGATTTCTTAACAACACAATAGAACAGGTATCGAACTAACTATATAAGATATGTGTGAAAAGCAAAGGAAAGTGATTAATATATTTTATTATTTAGAATAACATAAATCATGGTGACATGCATACATTGTTAAGACATTGCAATGGTTATATCTGGATAATTTCCCTGGTTACTTTCAGGACAGTTTGAAATTCCCGAGGGACTAGTCTTCTCCATGCCAGTGAGATTTCAGGCTGGGACCTGGAGAGTACTATCAGATATTGAAGTCAATAGCACATTGAAAGAGAAATTGAAAAGTGCTGCTAATGAGCTAATAGCTGTAAGTACAAAATGTTTTCAAGGACTGTCACTCACCAGATCAGCTTTTGTACTATTAAGACAGGAGAACATTAACTGGTTGACAAATGTAGCACACACAAATACTATATATTTTTTGACACTTTCATATCATGATAATAGTAAATTAATTGTATTTTATAATGATAATTGAGTGCCAATAGTGTGGAAACCATATACTTTTCATAACATTCTTAAGAATATTCAACTGCTGGTCTACACAGATATAGGTAGGTGCAATTAAATGTAATTCTCAATGGAATTTTACCAGCTGTCATTAATTACACATAGACATTTGCGTTGTGTTTGTATTGAACCTAATTCATTTTCACAAGCCAGTTAGAACTATATACATTATTTTAAATGTATATTCTTACCAACATGATAATCAATAGTATGTTTTTATTTAGCCATGAAAATAGCACAGTATTGTATTTAATGTGAATATATTGTATTTATCTGAATCTGAAATTCCCAGGAGAACAAGATCGCCTTCGGAGAAAAACAACTCTGACAAGAAGTTTGAAAAGCTGACTGAAAGATATGATGTGTGATGAAATTGTTTCATTAAAGAAAACAAAATCACTTTTAGTCATACTAAAATTGTGTTTTAAATGCATTTATGATGTAGAAGATAAAACTGAACTGAATAACTTCAAAATGTTTTTACTTGAAGTATCGGATATATAAAGTCATCAGTTTACCATCCGTGAATTAAGTTTTCATCTAGAAATTGTCAGTTAGGTAGAAGCAATTTCATAATGAATGCAGTTGTAGCGTGAGCCTTGATCACTGACTGACTATAGTTACATAATTTTAAGTATATGGCCACAGAAGTACTCTGCTGCACTTGTTAATCCTGCAACAAAAGCTGGTCTCTGCCATACACCTGAATAACAAAGTCTACACAATTGTTTTTTTGTATGTACTGTATACAGAATTGTATTACACAAATACTGAGTGCTTAATGTTCTGCCTTATAATGGGAGTCTTTTAATTGCATTAAATATTTCCATAAAGAGTTGTTTAATTTTGGTTAAACAATGTTAAAATAAAATAAAATAAAAACATACTCATTACAAGATGTATAAATTCATGATTTATATGTTTATATTTTCAGTATTTATTTACATCTATTGAAATAAAACCCCATAGAGAATGAAGTATAACTAAATAATGAGTAGTAGTAGTAGGTGATAATAGTGATTAGTAATAATGATAGTGATGGTAAACAATTTACAGTAATACCCAGTTATGTGTGAAAGAAAATCACGACGCAAAAGAAGCCAACTTTACCATAAACCCATGTATAATTGATAATGTGTTACAGGACATACTAACTCATAACATTTGAAGGGACTGGGTAAAACCCAGAACACCGGAACAATGGAAAATGTTACAAAGGCATCGAAAATAGAAAAATACTTTTTATTTGGCTTTCAGCAACTTGTGTTTTAAATGAAAATATTTTAATACATTATGTAAATAATATTAATAATTAACTTTAAAAATAATAATAATAATAATAATAATAATGTACACACATTTTCTACAATTTGTTAAACTGAACAGAATTTGTGAAAGTAAGTGGTCCAGTAGTGCTACAAAATATTCGTGCTGTGGAACTATTTCTGGGAATAAACATTCAAATTGGTATGTTTAAAAGAAAGTCCCCAAAATAAATGTAGGTCTGATTGGCAGAAAGGGTCCACTTTTAAAGTACTACACAATGTTATGCTGGGGAGCCATTTGTGGAACTGGGAATAGACAGTCAAACTGGTGTCCCCCATGCCACAATTTATTGTCTTTATATACTACTACTACTACTACTACAAATAATAATAATAATAATAATAATAATAATAATAATAATAATAATAATAATCTTTATTTTATATAGCGCCTTTCATAACTGAATATCACAAGGTGCTTTACAAAGGATAAAGTAAATCAATTAGCCGTAGTGTGTTCCACAGCATAGGTGCATAAAAGGAGAAACTCTGTACGTCAGGGGAATGACCAGAAGGCCTGCACCAGAAGATCACAAAGCACTTGGAGTGTAGTTGGAGAGTAGTTCAGAGATGCACTACATGGCCACAAGTATGTGGACAAGCACAGTTTGGTGGAGGAGGAATAATGGCCTGGAGCTGTTTTTCATGGGTTGGGCTCGGCCCCTAAGTTCCACTGAAGACAAATTTTAATGCTACAACATACAATGATATTCTAGACAATTTTGTGCTTATAACTCTGTGGCAACAGTTTGGGGAAGGCCCTTTCCTGTTTCAGCATGACAATGTCCCCGTGCACAAAGTGAGGTCCATACAGAAATGGTTTGAGATTGGTGTGGAAGAACTTGACTGGGCTGAACAGAGCCCTGACCTCAACCCCATCGAACACTTTTTGATGAATTGGAATGCCAACTACGATCCAAGCCTAATCGCCCAACATCATCAGTGCCAGACCTCGCTAATGCTCTTGTGACTGTATGGAAGCAAATCCCTGCAGCAATGTTCCAACATCTAGACACCCCAGTGAGTAAGGCATTGCAGTGCTCAAGTCTTGAGGACGCAAATGCGACAACAAGCTTTTCAGCAGGTACATAAAGGACAGTTTGGTGATATTTCGAATCTGCAGCTCAAAATTTAAGCTAGGGTCAAAAATAACCCCCAAGTTTCTCATTTTAGAACAAAACTCAGATACCAGCCTATCAATGGTCACGTTTTGACAACTGGACTTACACAATGGTCATTACCAAATAAGTTATTGTTTCATGGCCAGTAGGAGGACTTTCGCACAAAACAAAATGCAAATGCCCTGTGAAAATTGTTAGATTTTCAGGTAGGCCTAATGTCTATTTTTGTTTTTCTTTCTGTCTCTAATTAATTATATAGGTATATATTTAAAATATATTGTAAATTGGGATTATATATTAATTACAGATTGTATTACTATTGTCATTATTAATAGTATGTATTTGACAGACAGCTAAATGTTTGCTTAGTTTTGTATATGTATAATGTTCTTGTGTTTAGAAATCAAAGCTGAACATGAAGACCTACTTAGAACATTAGAAAAAGCAAGAAAGAGAAAGAGAAAATGTTAAAAGAAAATAGAAAAGAATAGAAAAGCTATATGTGAGGTGGAATCACATTCTGACACAGAGGTAACTTATAGTTGTATCTACTGTATTATTGTGCAGATTTTGTTCAGAAATTGAACGATCCAATTAATGTTAGAGTTCAAGACTCTATTAACACATTTCCAAAATATGGCATGGATTGACATCAGTCATAAATCAAGCCCCCCTCCAATAGGACACTGGGGGCTGAAACCGAAATCCAATCTCACAAACTCAAGAACCAATCACCTATTGATCTGACAGGCGTATAAAGAACAGCGCACATTCTCTCTCTCTCTCTCTCACCTGAACCAGTAACTCGCTACCACAGCTCAACCTGTAGCTCTGTTGCCAGAACCGGAACCAGAAACCAACCAAGTCTTTGCCGGCAACAGAAGAGTTAAACTGGGAGAAGGAGATTGAGCCGTACGAAGAATTCTTTTAAAGGACTTAATTAAATAAAGAACTTTACAGACTGCGCTGCCCGCCTGTGCCCACCTTATCAGTGGAGTTTTACAGCTGGACAATTGACTAAGTCGACAGAATACGAAAGTGTCAGTCATTTAAATAGCTATTTGAGTCTTAAGAAACTTGACCCTTGGAACGAACAGGGCCCTGCTTTCCTCAAAGACTTTGTCTTCAAGTAACTACGGTGGAAACCCTGCTTACAAAGAAGATTTTGTGCACAACCTTGGAGCCTTCAAACCAGTGGAAAATCTGTTTGGAAAAGACTCTACATTCGTGAAACCCCAACTTCCAGGTGCATCGACTGAGTGGAAGTTCTTGGACAAAGCCGAACCGCACTGCCTTTGTTCCAAACCACACGGACCTTGTGCCGTGTGCTGTTATCTGAGCCCGAAGACAGAGAGGCCTCTCTACGATGAAGTTAAGATAAGTTTAAAAGTTTGGAGTTTGTGATTCATGACATTTGAGAAATCAATTAGAAATGTTAATCTGTGATTCAAAACTCTAGAATGTGTAATATCATTTAGTTTTCTTAAATATAAATGTGTGTTGCATTAAACTGTTTTGTTGATAATTTTAGAAATTAAATCTGTCAACGCCGAGAAATATCTTCTCATTCCTGTTTAACTTTTTAGTCTGAAATTGACACACGTTAATAGATACCAGATTATAGGTGGCCCAGCCTATCCTTAATCATTGAATAATAATCAGTTAAGGGAAATTTTGGTAATAAGTAATGATAGGATCTTTCTCGGCACCTAAACGTAAATGAGACTGATATATATATAACGAGAAGTTACCTGACATAAATACTAACCTGCGTAGTTATTTAATGTCTGACTAACAATACTAATGAGAGACTCACCTTCGTCTTACTAACCGGTATTGTAGTCAATGTGTTTATAACCTTTTTTGTTTAACGATTTGTGTGTTATCATATGCGATCCCATGGTCTTTGATTTGGTCACGGAAGTGATTTGTCTTTGATTTGTTGATCTAGAGTTGAATTTTAATTATTTTTCCCTTTTGTATAATTAGTGTAGTGCTACATTTAGTCCTTGTTTTTGAATAAATTTGACAATTTATATCTTTGGAATTGGTGTCTGGAATTGTTAGTTTTACCACTATATCGCTGATTGTTACTCCCCATGTCTTGTTGTTGCCTTGTTCCCTGGATTCCTTGCCTGACCTCCCTACCCCAACCTCGACCCCGACCCCGACTTTGGACTTTCCTCATTACTCTGTTTGCCTGATCGCGTGACCGTTGCTTGCGACCACAGCCTTGATTGCCCTGTCCTGCCCGTACCTGACCCACGGCTGTCTGACTAGCCCTCTCAGCACTGCAACTGGGTTCCCCTGTTCCTGTGCCCCGCAGTGCATGATAATTTATTTGGTCATAAAATAATGGAGATACAAGTGACAGAGAAAGAGTTCAGAGTCAGCGGATGTTCTGCACTCTGAGAAACATAGGTGCGGTCATTTATAACTCAAAGTAAAAATTTGGGATCAGATTTGGTAGAATCAATTATTCATTAAATGCTGACTAATATGCAGGTTTAATTGATATTATTGGTGTATTACTGGTGTATTTTGAGATGCTGAGCTGTTTGAAAGCTTTATATACGCACATTTCTCAGAGTTTCCACTGAACCCTGCTGGGATTTTTGTTCACGACCAGTGGGCTGCAAGTGCTGAAGGTTTCATTTCTGTGTGGTAATGATAGTTTCTCCGCTGAGCCTGGGGGTGGGCCACATGGGCACTGGCTCCTGATGAAATTTGATTGGCCCCCTGACTCCAAACTTTTCTTGTAATGAATTGGCTGTTTCCTGTGTCTGTATTCTGGACAATGGGGTACATTAGTTTATTTTCCAAAGTTCTCCTTTTTGTTTGTATACCACCCTAGAATCCAGACAGGATAGGATGAGCTATGACTACACAGTAGTTTCAAGACAACACTGTTAATGTTAAGCTGATCAAGTTTAAATTATTATTTATTATTATTTATTTCTTAGCAGACGCCCTTGTCCAGGGTGACTTACAAAATATAAGAATGCAACGTGCAATAATACAGTGCAATTCAAGGCGTAATACATTTTACAATTTTCAATTTACACAAGTGTAGACTCTTGCTGTGCTGAAATTTATTTCTGCTAATACACTGACAATGTGATGAATCGTGATAGCTAGGCTACACTAGGTTAGGGTTTTCATACATCTGTTTCTTATTGAACATGTCCTGTTTTTTGTTTAATCTCCGTCCATACAGATTTCTTTAAATATCTAAAAATGTCCAGGATTGGTCTTCATTTCATCCTTTTTCCAACACTGAACTTCCAATTCCTGGTGTGTGTTTAACCCTTCTGCTCCAGAAGTGCCGGATTATATATGAACAAAGATGTGTATGGTGATAGGGTTTGTCTATTTTAGGCCTTTTTGAGAACTATTGGTTGAATTGTTGCATTTTTTTCTTACTGTGTCTCTCCTACAAAATGTATCTGCATGATGCCTCTGCTTATAAACATCCACCCAGACATTGCCTTGCTGAGAGTACTGTATGGTGGTGATGTAGTTCAGGTACAGGAGCTGATTCCACTCTAGAACAAAGTCAAGTACATCAGGACAAACATAGAATGGATGTGAACAAATACAAGGAACAGTGTCAATGGATTCAAATCTCTAAGAAACATTTTCTTGTATATGTTTGTGATCTGTACATCTCCTCTGTAAGAATCAAACTTGTAAGGAAGGAACTGGTATTAAGGTAATAGCAATCAATTACATTTATTAATGAGAAACATAATACAGATCACAACATACATGTACACCAGATACAGCAAAGGCAAAACTGATACACAGACGTAATGGACAAGTCAGCTTTTATGAGTTGAACCCATGTCCAACGCCACCTTCCAGAGTGACCACCCCACCCACCAGAGTATCCAATGGCATCTCTCTATTAGTATACAAAGTGACAATGGAGCCCTCACCCCCTCTGCCACACTCCAAACAACTCTGGTTCCCTACAACCGTATCTCTCTTGGAGGTGATTGACTCACCCCTACCAAAAGCATGCTAGACAGTGTCCTTACTCAACTTTATCAATAGTTTTCTGATATACTATTGATACAAGACTGGTAGGAAAAATGTATCCTCAAACTTCTGTTATCATATTGATCCCAGAGCCCCCTCTCCCTCAGTCATCTGCATTCATCTCCTGTGAATTAGGGCAATACCAAAGAACATTTGAAGAGAAGACTTTAAACTGTGGCATGTTACCAGGATGGAATTTCCCCAGCTTCAGATTGTTTAATTCCTTACAAGTGTCTGTTAAGACTGAGTTTAGGTATTGCTACTGCAGGAACAGGGAGTGTGTCTTAGTGTTGCTCTGGTGTATGTGTTTAGACCCCAATCTGGTTCAGAAGCCTGCCCTGCACTCCCCCTGCCCTGCCAGGCCCAGACTCCTGAGGAGTGGAAGGGGCCTACTTCTGAGTTGAGTCTCTCTGGGGATCCAATAGAAGTGAGAAAGTGTGAGTGTGGGAGGGTGATTTTCTTAACCAAATTATGTGTTGTCTTTTTCTGCATTTGTCTAAACTTTTATTAGTTTGTATGAGGGGCTGTCTGTCTGTCACTGAGTGTCAGGGAGAATTATCGACTGTCTGTGTGTTGGTCTTCACACTGCATATCTGTCAGTGTGTATTTTCCATATATTACTGATAACTGGGTTAATTTCCATATGCACACATTCACATGACAGACACACAGTATTTTGTCTGATTATCATTGTCTCTGAATGTTTTCATTATTTCAATTGTCTGACTGTGCATCTGTTTCTATATAATCCACACAAAAAAAGAACCCAGCTCCATGGATATATCATAATCAGACAAATTTCCAGAAACACCAGGTTCACAACAAGCAAACAGTAAAGAAGCGATCATATTTTGCTCCAATTCATGTCAAGCCCAAAACTCAATTCATGTGAAAAACTTGCCTCTCAATTATGTCTACCTGTTTAACTGAGGCCAAGTTTGCCAACTAGAGTGATTGGTCTACAGAGTATCTTGACCATCCATGCACACTTACAGTACAGTGTGCTGTGTAAATACTTGGGGAACTTTGGTATGTATCAAACCCTATGAAAAAATCTGCATACCTCCACTGTTTGTCTCTATGTTTGCTGTATTGTAGAAGTAAGTAAGGTGTAGACTTGTATCAGGTATCTTAGCTGTTTATGGATATAAACTCATACCTACACATTAGATTTCTCTATAGACTATTACACTACTAACTCAGATACCTCAGTTTCATCATGCAGGTACAAAGGTCACAGGGAGCAGTCTGAGAGAAACTCTCCTTTCGAAGTTGGCTGGAAAATCTAAAGTAAAAATTAATTAGGAATCCACTGTTAACCACATTTTATCACCAAATGCCTTATGGATGATTTTTCAGGCCTCTTTTTAAGATTTAGGTCTAGACAATTTTTGCATGACCTTTGTTGCATGAACACTAATACATAGAGGTTAAACAAACATATATAGTTACGCTTGCAAACAACTTTAGGAACAGTGTTCTATGGTGCTGTGATATACAATTAGGTAGGTCCATAAATATTTGGACAGTGACACAAGTGTCATCATTTTGGCTCTGTACGCCACCACAATGGATTTGAAAGGAAACGTCATGATGTGCTTCAAGTGTAGACTTTCATCTTTAATTTGAGGGAAGTTACATCCAAATTGGGTGAATGGTGTAGGAATTACACCCATTTTTATATGTGGTCCCCCCAATTTTAGGGTCGACAAACTAACATCTGAAACTGAAAACTGAAGTCTGGAACCCATAGATAATCACCAGATGCTGGGTTTCTTCCCTGGTGATGCTCTGCCAGGCCTGCACTGCAGCTGTCTTTAGTTCCTGCTTGTTCTTCGGGCATTTTGCCTTCAGTTTTGCCTTAAAAATAAAAAATAATCAGAGAGGTAGCAAAAACATTAGGTGTGGCCAAATCAACTATTTGGTGTATTCTTTAAAAGAAAGAATGCACTGGTGAGCTCAGAAGACCATGGAAAACAACCGTGGTGGATGACAGAAGAATTCTTTCCCTGGTGAAGAAAAACCCCTTCACAACAGTTGGCCAGATCAAGAACACCCTCCAGGAGGTAGGCATATCTGTGTCAAAGTCAACAATCAAGAGAAGACTTCGCCAGAGTAAATACAGAGGGTTTACCACAAGATGTAAACAGGAAGACCAGATTAGAGTTTGCCAAAAATCATACAAAGAACCCTGTACAGTTCTGGAACATCCTATGGACAGAGATCAATTTGTACCAGAATGATGGGAACAGAAGAGTATGCTTATGATCCAAAGCATACCACCTCATCTGTGAAACATGGTGGAGGTAGTGTTATGGCATGGGCATGTACAGTGAGGGAAAAAGTATTTGATCCCCTGCTGATTTTGTACGTTTGCCCACTGACAAAAAATGATCCGTCTATAATTGTAATGGTAGGTGTATTTTAACAGTGAGAGACAGAATAACAACAAAAAAATCCAGAAAAACTCATTTCAAAAAAGTTATAAATTCATTTGCATGTTAATGAAGGAAATAAGTATTTGATCCCCTATCAATCAGCAAGATTTCTGGCTCCCAGGTGTCTTTTATACAGGTAACGAGCTGAGATTAGGAGCACTCTCTTAAAGGGAGTCAACAAAACACGCCACTAATCTAATATCTGAATTATCTTTGGATTTCAATCTGTATGTGCTTTGTGTGTTTATTTATACATATAGTCTGAAGGTTATGTAAGGTAAATGTCTGTTTTGTATGCTTTGTATTTTTAATATTGTGCATAGATCAGAATAAGACTGAGAAGGGAAGTAATTTCAGAATCATATTTACAATTACGCAGTTATTGATGTTTTAACAACAGATTAATGAGGATTTAGACATTTAACTGTATACAGAGTGCATAAAGCATCAGAAATAAGAAATGAATAATACATTCTATTATAAGAATAATGTTAAAGTAATACAAAATATACACTAAATACATAGATTAATAATAATGCTAATAAAGTAAATAAATAGTAATGGTGTCCTCTAAGACTCAGAAGAACAAGAATTTGTTTGTTAAAAATCATATTATGGACAAATTCTGTAAAGCCAAATTAAAGGAAAACTAAAGACTGGAATCCACAGGAGCAGCACTCTGGTGTAAAATCCAGGCAGGAGAATGTAAACAGTATAGTGACATATTATAGTCTTATTTTAGAAAATATTTGGTTATTGGTGCATAGCATAAAATACCTGAAATAAAAGTTAAAATTAGACCTTGGATTTTAGATTCTAAGAGTGAATTAGTCAAAGGGTAAGAATTTTAAGGATACTATAGAAATATAAATTATGATCATTGAATAAGTGAGCTAAAATTAGTACTGCATAATTTTGAAGGAGAAAATAAAACATAAAAATACTATTAGAATGAGTTTTACGAACCAGAAATAAAAAATTAAATGTTGAAAATTGAATTAGAGCTAATTTTTGAAATGGGAATCTGAGGAAACAGTGAAATTTGGTGAAGATATCAATACATAGATAACCAGATACTCCAGGAAATTAAAGGTGTGGTCATTTGGTAGCTGTGAGTTCTGCAATGAAGAGTTTTTGAAATCCCCAGATATAAGATCCCTAAATACAAAGGTGTAGGTAAGAAATGAACTATTGATCAGTTCAATCTGGCTTTGGGAACAGTTCTTCTGAACCTGTACCGGTGTAGATTGGACTTCAATAGGAGGAAGTGACACAATAAAGACATATATGAGCCGCGCAAGGCGGACAGTCTTAGTGCCCACGCAGGCTCTTCATTGGGGAAATCATTGACTGAACACATTTTTTGAAAATTAGTTTTCCTGAGGTATCTGGGAATCATTATTGAAATCAATTAAAATGCTTATTTTCTAAAAATATATTTTATTAGGAAAATATCTGAATTTATTAACTCAAATAATGGAGCAAAATATGTGTATAAATAGTAATAATACATGTCAATAAATATAACTTGAATTGTCTAGTAAGAATTAGGAAAAGGAGAAAGAACAGCTGTTAGGATACAGAGTGATGTTTTCAGAGGGTCTGAGCGATGTTGATGAAGGTTTGAGGACGTTGACAAGTGGTTTAAAAGTTGATGAGGCTTGGGAAGCTAAAAAAAGGGAGTTTGGTATGTGTGAAAGAAATGTGCTGCCACTTTCAGCACAAGAGTTTTGATGGCGATTGAATGGAATATGAGGGAAAATAAGGAAGTTACTTAAGGTATAACTTAATGTACAATAAATAAATCATTGAATGAGATATAGTTTAAAATCTAAAGTCTTGAAACTGTATGGAAATACTGCTTCACAAACAGAAATACCCTATTAATCAGGAAGGGATTCACCCCCCCAAACAAACAAACAAAAAAAAAAAAAAAAGGGGGGGGGGGGGGGGGCTGGGGCAGTGAAAGTGTCTGTGATGTCAGCTCCCCACAGAGAGATAAGAGAGCTGCCTTGTAACTAAATACAGATGTACTACTACAAACCAAGCAACATTGTCAACCGACAGTAATGTCCTGGGAAATCAAGAATAGTTACATTACTAATGCTAATAATACTGATGTTGATACAGATGAATAGGAAAATAACTACTATTATCTGTCTTCACAGGAACCAGCAACAATGAATTTCCCTCACATTTAGTCCACAGGTTCCCTACTCACATGCCATGACACATCAGTGCATAGTCTCCCCTCTCACACTGGCCTCCGCTCTAAGTGCTGCGGCCCATAATCCGTCCTCATGGCCACTGATGTCAGTGTGTGAGGATGGACAGGAGGGAGGGGGATGGTGGAAGCATACGATGCTTACCATAATATTGTGAAAGTGATAAACTAACTAACTCTGCTGATTCCAATTGACAACAGGAGGGTGGCGATGTCCAGGAATAGGTGGACAGATTATTAACAATTAATTTCTGATTGATTTCAGGTGCTGAAAATAATATAATTTTATCTTTCAGGAAAAGTTGGAGAAAGGCCTGAAGAAACAATATGGAAATAGATTGAAAAGAAACATGAATAGTCATACAACTCCAACCTCTTTTAAATCTAAGTGCAATTGAAGGATACAGAGTCTGGTTGGACTATGGGCATTTCATGAACTATCCTTTCCATAGTTTAATAGAGTGACTACTGGATTGAAAGAATTGTGCTGTTTGCATGTGTGACTGAAATGTGAAATGATATGTGATGTTTCAATGTGATGTAAGTGGATACACACTGAATAATGCTACTATGGTGTATTGTATTATTGTATATGGGAATTGAGTGAAAAACTAGTTCTAAAAATTGTATATGATAACAAAGCCAATGCTTTGAAATGAACGAATAATACATATTTGCTCTAGTTAAAAAAAAAAAAAAGGTTTTATTGCATAAGTCTATTGGGTGATAGAATTGGCTTTAGAGCAGTGCCAATTTGGTTCTGACTTTTGGGAAATATAATGATAATGTTTATGCAAAGATGTGTACAGCAGTCATTACAAGGTTTTGTAGAATAAGGATGGAATTATAAAAGGAATAATATAATCTATTCTTAAAGATGAAGGTTTATTCGAAGTAAATTTATATATGGAGACAATGAATGTCCATTAATGGGTAAAATACAAATCAAGACACTGGCAATGTTGGAAGGAAATATAAGAGAAATAAATATTAATAATGAAAATAGGAATAATAGGAGTTGTTCCTAATGAAACTATGGAAATAATTTCAAATGATGGTTCATTTATAAAGAATGAATTGAGGAAAAGATTAATAACAGCCATCATTTACCTAACAACTATTAACTATGTTGTTGAAAGAGCTGCTGTAATAATTATTAAAATACTCTCAGATATTTAAGTCAGATAAAAGCAAAGAGATAAGCACATTGTTTTGAAAGTTTGACAGCTCCACACAAAAGAGTATTTACACTAGGAAGTAAAATTGATTCAGTAACACAGGAGATATGATGCTGCTGACGACAGCTGAGTGCTGTACTGAAATAATCTGTGATAAATTGGGATCAAGATTATTATTTTGAATTGTCCCTTTACTGGAAACTTTATAGATTGTGTGAATGTCAACTACTGTCCATGTGATAGAGATGCCTTTTATAAGGAGGATCTCTGATGTTGTGCGAACCACACATTGTGTCTTCAGATGACTGATTTATTCCACATGGCAGATATGCACATTATGAATCGTGTCCTGAAGGAACCGATGTCTGACCCGTAGTGGCAGAGGTGCATATGGAGAAGACGCTGGTGTTCTCCTTGAGACACAGTAGGCCGAGGGCGCGGCTTTAAAGACAGCCTCACGGCATCTTGAACAGACCGATGTTGAGGTCCACAACGCTGAAGTGATGCTTGACTTAATGGAGAAATAAGTTAAAATACTGCTATTAAAGATTGTCCAGATTATAGGAATCTGCAATACATTGTGAAAACAGCTCAAATGACATCTGCAGTAGCATATATTCTTGTATTGGTAGTTAATTTATAATGTATTTTTGGTGGAGATGTCAAATTACTCAAATGAATAGAATAAGAGTCATGAAGTAAGAATAAGTCCATTGCCCTTCTCTTGAGATGTATGGAAGGTACAATGTTTATAAATTAAAATGCAACAGAAATATATGTGAATAACTGAATTTGTAAAAATAACATTTTTGCTGACTTTTGTATTCCTTTAGAAGCAAAACAATGTATGTATTATGTAACTGGGGATTGACCTTTATGACCTGGGGCAGGATGGAATATAATTTGAGATACACAGTAAAGCTCCAGGAAATTGTAGGTGGCCACTGCAATTTCCATAAGAGAGCTCAATATTCATTAAAGTATAGTTATGATATAATTGTTTGCCTGACCAGGCAAAGAAAAAGACATTCCTATCCCCTGATTATTTGAATACCTCGCCGTACATACATACACACCTCGTAGGTGGCAGGTTGAGATGGATGGAAGCTGAAAACGCAGCACTATACCACCCCTCAGGAGGAAGAAATTATTGTAACTGACAAACACGATTATTTTGGCTTCTATTCGCTTCGCTCTATTGCCAAAAAGGAGGGAATGAAGACTCTGTATAGGATGTTGAAGGAAGTGTTTTGTGATAATTATATAATGTTTTATATTAATACTAGCATTAGAAATAGTTTTGTATACAGACTGAGCAGATTAGATTTAGCAGGACAAGTAAAGGGTCAACAAGGTCGATTTGTTAGAAACTCCTGTCAGTAATGAAAGATTACACAGTGCTGAAATAGCCTACAGATGTCTGCTGAGAATTTGTTTATGACTTAATCGTTTCTCCAGAATTGTTTCTGTTAAAGAACGATTGACACTAGGTAAATGACGACCGTGGGATCGCATCTTCATAGTGCACATCAAAGACGGACATCTGCTTTGGATCCATCACCTCTTCACGGGAGGACAGATCGTAAAACAGACCCGGACCTGTATCTTCTGATTGGATGAACGGCCATGAGATGTTACGTCATTTTCCTATAAAGTTGTACTCATGTTTGTAAACATTAAGTCTCACTGAAGGAATTATTCCTGACGTGGGGCTTCCGAGCGGCTTGATTAAAGTTCTATTTGCTTTATCTCCGCGACTTCTCCACTTATTTCTGAGACGGTTCTACAGCCACCAAGTACTAAGTCGAAGGGATCAAATACTTATTTCCCTCATTAACATGCAAATCAATGTATAACTTTTTTGAAATGCGTTTTTCTGGATTTTTTTGTTGTTATTCTGTCTCTCACTGTTAAAATACACCTACCATTAATATTATACACTGATAATTTCTTTGTCAATGGGCAAATGTACAAAATCAGCAGGGGATCAAATACTTTTTTCCCTCACTGTATGGCTGCCAAGGGAACAGGTTCCCTTGTATTTATTGATTATGAGACTGCTGACAAACGCAGCAGGATGAATTCTGAAGTGTTTAGGGTTATATTATTTGCTCAGATTGAGCCAAATGCTTCAAAACTCATTGGACGGTGCTTCACAGTGCAGATGGAGCAACTTTGACTGAAATAACCACTCGTTACAACCGAGGTATGCAGCAAAGCATTTGTGAAGCCACAACACGTACAACCTTGAGGAGGATGGGCTACAACAGCAGAAGACCCCACCGGGTACCACTCATCTCCACTACAAATAGGAAAAAGAGGCTACAATTTGCACAAGCTCACCAAAATTGGACAGTTGAAGACTGGAAAAATGTTGCCTGGTCTGATGAGTCTCGATTTCTGTTGAGACATTCAGATGGTAGAGTCAGAATTTGCCGTAAACAGAATGAGAACATGGATCCATCATGCCTTGTTACCACTGTGCAGGCTGGTGGTGGTGGTGTAATGGTGTGGGGGATGTTTTCTTGGCACACTTTAGGCCCCTTAGTGCCAATTGGGCATCGTTTAAATGCCACGGCCTACCTGAGCATTGTTTCTGACCATGTCCATCCCTTTATGACCACCATGTACCCATCCTCTGATGGCTACTTCCAGCAGGATAATGCACCATGTCACAAAGGTCGAATCATTTCAAATTGGTTTCCTGAACATGACAATGAGTTCACTGTACTAAACTGGCCCCCACAGTCACCAGATCTCAACCCAATAGAGCATCTTTGGGATGTGGTGGAACGGGAGCTTCGTGCCCTGGATGTGCATCCCACAAATCTCCATCAACTGCAAGATGCTATCCTATCAATATGGGCCAACATTTCTAAAGAATGCTTTCAGCACCTTGTTGAATCAATGCCACGTAGAATTAAGGCAGTTCTGAAGGCGAAAGGGGGTCAAACACAGTATTAGTATGGTGTTCCTAATAATCCTTTAGGTGAGTGTATAGCTCGCTGAATCTCCACATATCCCTTCAGTGGCATCTGGACAGCAACTTCACAAATTTCTGTGTTGATAGTACTTACAGAACCCACTGTATGAGGACTTTTGTGAGAGATGAACTGAGACCTGAAGAGTCTTCACTAAATAGTCAGTAAACAAGAGGTTCAAGATGCAGGGGCAGGGAGTTCTGACAACGGGAGATGTTCCACTAAGGAAAGAAAACCAAGGGAAACTACTAGTAGGAAAGTCCTGAAATGTTTGTACCTCAATGCCAGGAGTATAAGGAACAAGATGTTAGACCTAGAAGCCACAGTGCTGCCATGTGACTATGACTATGTTGTAGGAGTGACAGAAACATGGCTTACAGAAAATGATGGGGATGAATACCAGTTGAAAGGATACACACAGTTTAGGAGAGACAGGCAAAATTGAAGAGGTGGTGAGGTAGCATTATATGTCAAAAATGACATTGAGGCAGAAGAACTCAAATTAGATCCCAGTAACGAAACAGAATCTTTGTGGGTGAAACTTTTGAACAAGAGATCCGGAGGATTAGTGGTAGGAGTGTGTTACAGGCCACCCAACTCAGATATTCAGTGTAATCAGGACTGCATGTAGCAAGGATGTGGCTGTTACAATGGGGGATTTCAATTTCCCAAACATAGACTGGGAAAGCCCAGTCGGGACTACAGAAGCAGAAATAGAAATAGTTGAGATGGTAAATGACTGCTTTCTAACTCAATTTGTCAGGGAACCAACCAGGGAGGCGCATGCAAAAAACATTGGACAAAATGGTTTAATAGAAGTATGCAAAAAAATATCAAGAGAAAGAAAATGTTGTATAGTGCATACAAAAGGGACGAAGACTAAACAAAATACAAAGAATATGTTGAGCTGCAAAGAGATCTGAAGAAAGGGATCAGGAAAGCAAATAAGGAAATAGAAAGAAACATAGCTCTAGGAGCTAAAACTAATGCAAAGAGCTTTTTTCAATACTACAACAGCAAGAGGTCAATAAAGGAGGAGGTGAAACAGATTAAGGGCAAAAATTGAAGTATCTTGGAAAACGAACAAGATGTGACAAATGTTCTAAATGAGTATTTCACAGAGGTTTTCACAAAAGAAAAAACAGATGACATGCCACAGGTTAACAATCAGTCCAGTCAAATCCTAAGAGAGATCAGGATAAATTAGGAGGAGGTACTAAAGAGACTAGCAGAATTAAAAACAAACAAATCACCTGGGCCAACTGGGCAATTGCCTGGGTTACCTACCCCCTTGCAACGCCTCTGCCGACAACAAGGAGTGCACGAGCAAGAGGATGCATGTTTTTCTCTCCATCTCACTCTTCTCCCTGTCTACTTAACTCCCCTCCCTCTCTACCTCCCCACTCGATCTATCCTCCTCCCTAGCTTTTCCTTCTTCTCCTTCCAGCCTCCTCTCCTCCCTGCCTTTCTCCTCTTCTTATTTCAGTTTAGCTCCTGCTTTCCCTATCTTCACCACTTTCACCTCTCCATTACTCTTCTCCTCTTACCTTTCCCTTCTTAATCTTTCTTTAACTCTTCTTTCCTCCCTTTTTCCACCAACCTTTCCTTTCTTCACACCCCCTCCATTTCCTGAATTCTCACTCTGTTCCTCTTCTTCTCCCTCTTATTTTATTATTATTATTATTATTATTATTATTATTATTATTATTACTGGACTCCTGCTTGTGCTCAGTTGCTTCTAGTGGAGATGTTCTCTCTTCTCTCCTCCCTCTTGTCTGCAGTCGACTCACACTGGACACCAACACAGCGCACAGAGAGCTGTCTCTGTCTGAGGGGAACAGAAGGGCCACACGGGGGAGAGAGCAGCCGCCCCCTGATCACACAGAGAGATTTGACTTCTGGGGCCAAGTGCTGTGCAGAGAGGGACTGACTGGCCGCTGTTACTGAGAGGCTGAGTGGAGTGGGGAGTGGGGGGCTGCTATTGGAGTCACATATATAGGAATCAGTAGGAAAGGAGGCAGGGCTGACTGTGGTCTTGGACACAATGACAGGTCCTGGAATTTGTACTGCGTGGGGTCCTGTTGCACAGTCCGGCAGTGTCTCCTCTGACACACTAACCCCCCTGCACACATTCCACAGCACATTCACTGAGCCCCTCTATCCAGGGTTTGGGGTTGGCTATGGCTCCAGTGTGTCCCTGTGCCAGCTGGAGTAGTCTGGTGTGTCCTGTAAGAGTCTCTGTCTGGAGCTCCTGTCTGTCCTCTGCGCTCCTCAGTAAGGCCAGTGTTCAGTCACTCAGAAAGAGGAAGAGCCGTGACCCCAAGCCTCAATTCTCTCGCTTTCACTCTCTCTCATGTGTCTTTCTGTGTCTATGTTTATTTGTGTGTGTGAGTATGTTGTGGATCAGTGTGTGTTACTGTGTGTTAAGTTGGATGCTGTGGATCAGTGTGTGTTACTGTGGGGCAGTGTGGACGCTGTGGGTCAGTGTGTGTTACTGTGGGGCAGTGTGGACACTGTAGGGCAGTGTGGACACTGTGGGTCTATGGATCAGTGTTCTTGCTGATTTGAATTTTGACAGGCGTTTGTCTGTTGTCATGTTGTGAGTGTAGAGTCAGTCAGACAGTGTCAGGACACTGCACTGCTGATAATGGCTTGTTTCTGTAGCACAGTCAGTGTGCTGAACCTCAAACACCTGTGGCTGAGATTTCAGTAGGACACCAATGTTTTCTCTCTCGTGAGTGGAGTGAGTGAGTCCTGCTGCTCACAGCACAAGCCCAGCTGCTCTCTGCCTCTCTGCCTCTCTCCCTCTCTCCCTCCTCACTCCCTCACTCCCTGCAGGAGTCCCATAGCACAGGCAGCTCCCCTGGGGACTTCTGAGTCCTGCTAACAGAGGGCCAAGCACAGCTATAATATACATGACTGAAACAGGATTTTGAATAAATATTAGTATATTCTTAAATTGGATTGCAACTTGTAACACCTGTTCTTGGATCCTCCACTTCTTGTCTTTAAATGCGAGCAGAACCTTCGAGACCATTTGATTAAAACATATTTACCTCCTCCTTCTGCACAATCATTGCTAGCACCTATACCCGATAGTAACTACAAATGTGGAGCTTGTGCTCAGTGTAACAGTACAGTTAAATGTCATTCCTTTAAACATCCATGGTCTGGCAAAATTGGCAATAAATTGATTTCGATCTAAGATCCTTCTAATACATGACTCTTCCATGTATTAGCAAAAAACATTTAGACCTAATTGTTTTATATGTTTTCCAGATTCTATATTATATATATCTTGTCTCAACAGGTGACTGATAGTAGTGTACAGGTGTACTGGACAAACACATTGATTCAACAAGGGGAGGTGCATCGTGCAATGATACTTTGTAGATTACAGGGGAAGATTACAGGGGGACTATGTATGGTAGTGCTATAATTGCCAGCATATTTTATCGGTGGTTCTGGCATTGCTGTGCTTTATCTCCGAATTGATTGTGGTTGACTGCGGGGTGTTGCACCATAATGCACTTTTTCTGATTGAATCAATGTGTTTAGGTTGAATTATTGCATCATTCAATTAGCATTTGTCAAACTTCATTTATTAAACTTGACATTCCCAATGTTTTCATAATGATCAATAACTTTGAGACAATTCATAATGTTTAAGTACTTGTATATTTTATTTTAATTTGGCCAAATTAAAAACTATGTACTGCCTTGTATACTGTTAAAGTTATCTCTACTTGATTTCCTCTTAACTGATCCCATACATTCATTATTGTTAGCTTATTTAAATATCTTGTTATCAATTGAATTCAACTACCATTGGGTATATTTTTTCCATGGTTTTTGACTCATTACACCCTGATGAATGCAACTGGCCGAAACATTTATGTGATTTTTGCTTTATAAAATGACTTGATTTTACTTTGGAGTACTTTAAGAGTGTGTGGATTTCATTTTTCATTTTCATTGTTCCGTTAGCTCTATTATGTTTGAGTGTGGGTCCTCCCCTACTTTTTCACAGTACAGATGTCCTACCCTTCATTGGCCTGAGTGCTGTTTCCCCTGTTTCTGCAAGGCTCTGGTATGCAGCTGTCAGTCAGTGAGATCTGTAGAGCTCTGTGGTGTCGGGCAGGTCAGCAGCACAGCCAGTCCCTGCAGACAGTCAGCCTCTCACACTTGCCATGAGCAACACACACAGTACTGCAGCCAGAGCTCCAGTCATCAGGGTGTGTGTCAGAGAGTGTTTTGTGGGGTTCCTCAGAGTCAGACAGAGCTGCAAAGTAATAAGACACCAGGGCTTGATGGTTTCCCATTGAGTTGTGTAGGACACTTATGAGTGCATTGTTGACTCCTCTCATTAATATGCTTTTGGAATCACTGGCAAAGGGATAAATACCTCAGTCTTTACAGTTGGCCAATATTACAGTCTTACCTCAATCTGGCAAAGATGAACAAAAGTGTACTTCATACATACCCATATCATTAATCAGGTGGATTAATTTTGTCCAAACTACCTGCAATAAAGGTTGAAAATGTAATTACAACTGTAATCCATAAATTCATAAACAAAAGGGATATGATATTATTCACAGACTGCTCCATACAGTACATTAAGCCCAAGAACAAAAGGTTTTAGTTATTAGAAACGACCATTCAGACAGTGTAAAATG